>NC_060190.1:78352168-78397514 GCF_021184085.1 Oncorhynchus gorbuscha | reverse complement strand
TTTTCAGTGTCAAGATACGACATCTGTCTTCTCCAAACCCTCCCTCTAGGGGTCACCTTGCATTTAACCTCTTCGGTGTCAAGATACGACATCTGTCTTCTCCATTCCACTCCCTCAGGGGTCACCTTGCATTTAACCTCTTTTCAGTGTCAAGATACGACATCTATCTTCTCCAAACCCTCCCTCTAGGGGCACCTTGCATTTAACCTCTTTTTCAGTGTCAAGATACGACATCTGTCTTCTCCAAACCCTCCCTCTAGGGGCACCACCTTGCATTTAACCTATTTTTCAGTGTCAAGATACGACATCTGTCTTCTCCAAACCCTCCCTCTAGGGGCACCTTGCATTTAACCTCTTTTCAGTGTCAAGATACGACATCTGTCTTCCATTCCTCCCTCTAGGGGTCACCTTGCATTTAACCTCTTTTCAGTGTCAAGATACGACATCTGTCTTCCATTCCCTCCCTCTAGGGATCACCTTGCATTTAACCTCTTTTCAGTGTCAAGATACGACATCTGTCTTCTCAAACCCTCCCTTAGGGGTCACCTTGCATTTAACCTCTTTTCAGTGTCAAGATACGACATCTGTCTTCTCCAAACCTCCCTCTAGTCACCTTTGCATTTAACCTCTTTTCAGTGTCAAGATACGACATCTGTCTTCTCCAAACCCTCCCTCTAGGGGTCACCTTTGCATTTAACCTCTTTTTCAGTGTCAAGATACGACATCTGTCTTCTCCAAACCCTCCCTCTAGGGGTCACCTTGCATTTAACCTCTTTTCAGTGTCAAGATACGACATCTGTCTTCTCCATTCCTCCCTCTAGGGGTCACCTTGCATTTAACCTCTTTTCAGTGTCAAAGATACGACATCTGTCTTCTCCAAACCCTCCCTCTAGGGATCACCTTGCATTTAACCTCTTTTCAGTGTCAAGATACGACATCTGTCTTCTCCATTCCTCCCCTCTAGGGGGGTCACCTTGCATTTAACCTCTTTTCAGTGTCAAGATACTGACATCTGTCTTCTCCATTCCCTCCCTCTAGGGGTCACCTTGCATTTAACCTCTTTCAGTGTCAAGATACTGACATCTGTCTTCCCAAACCCTCCCTCTAGGGGTCACCTTGCATTTAACCTCTTTTCAGTGTCAAGATACGACATCTGTCTTCTCCATTCCCTCTCCCTCTAGGGGTCACCTTGCATTTAACCTCTTTTCAGTGTCAAGATACGACATCTGTCTTCCAATTCCCTCCCTCTAGGGGTCACCTGCATTTAACCTCTTTCAGTGTCAAGATACGACATCTGTCTTCTCCATTCCCTCCCTCTAGGGGTCACCTTGCATTTAACCTCTTTTCAGTGTCAAGATACGACATCTGTCTTCTCCATTCCTCCCTCTAGGGGTCACCTTGCATTTAACCTCTTTTCAGTGTCAAGATACGACATCTGTCTTCTCCAAACCCTCCCTCTAGGGGTCACCTTGCATTTAACCTCTTTTCAGTGTCAAGATACGACATCTGTCTTCTCCATTCCCTCCCTCTAGGGGTCACCTTGCATTTAACCTCTTTTCAGTGTCAAGATACGACATCTGTCTTCTCCATTCCCTCCCTCTAGGGGTCACCTTGCATTTAACCTCTTTTCAGTGTCAAGATACGACATCTGTCTTCTCCATTCCCTCCCTCTAGGGGTCACCTTGCATTTAACCTCTATTCAGTGTCAAGATATGACATATGTCATTCCATGCCATCCTCTAGCAGTCACGCTTTTATCCAAAGCGACTTACAGTCATGTGTGCATACATTCTACGTATGGGTGGTCCCGGGGATCGAACCCACTACCCTGGCGTTACAAGCGCCATGCTCTACCAATCTGAGCAACTAGAAGGACCTGTATCTTGACCTCTTTTCAGTGTCAAGATACGACATATGTCTTCTCCATTCCCTCCCTCTAGGGGTCACCTTGCATTTAACCTCTTTTCAGTGTCAAGATACGACATATGTCTTCTCCATTCCCTCCCTCCCACCCATTAACATGTGCTGTAGCAGAGAACAACAAAGCATGTGTTGTAGCAGAGACCAGCAGATGGTTGTTCTGGATTGTGTTCCAGCTGGCCCCCTAGTCCCTGCATACTGTAGTCCACTAGTTTTGACCAGAGCTGATATGAGCCCTCATCAGAAGTAGTGCACTAGTTTTGACCAGAGCTGATATGAGCCCTCATCAGAAGTAGTGCACTAGTTTTGACCAGAGCTGATATGAGCCCCCATCAGAAGTAGTGCACTAGTTTTGACCAGAGCTGATATGAGCCCCCATCAGAAGTAGTGCACTAGTTTTGACCAGAGCTGATATGAGCCCCCATCAGAAGTAGTGCACTAGTTTTGACCAGAGCTGATATGAGCCCCCATCAGAAGTAGTGCACTAGTTTTGACCAGAGCTGATATGAGCCCCCATCAGAAGTAGTGCACTAGTTTTGACCAGAGCTGATATGAGCCCCCATCAGAAGTAGTGCACTATTTTTGACCAGAGCTGATATGAGCCCACATCAGAAGTATCAAATCAAATCAAATCAAATCAAATTTTATTTATAATATAATTATTATTATAAATTTTATTTGTCACATACACATGATTAGCAGATGTTAATGCGAGTGTAGCGAAATGCTTGTGCTTCTAGTTCCGACAATGCAGTGATAACCAACAAGTAATCTAACTAACAATTCCAAAACTACTGTCTTATACACAGTGTAAGGGGATAAGGAATATGTACATAAGAATATATGAATGAGTGATGGTACAGAGCAGCATACAGTAGATGGTATCGAGTACAGTATATACATATGAGATGAGTGTGTAGACAAAGTAAACAAAGTGGCATAGTTAAAGTGGCTAGTGATACATGTGTTACATAAGGATGCAGTCGATGATGTAGAGTACAGTATATACATATGCATATGAGATGAATAATGTAGGGTAACTAACATTATATAAGGTAGCATTGTTTAAAAGTGGCTAGTGATATATAGTAGTGCACTAAGTTTTGCCTGAAGCTGATATGAGCCCCCATCTGAAGTAGTGCACTAGTTTTGACCAGAACTGATATGAGCCCCATCTGAAGTAGTGCACTAGTTTTGACCAGAACTGATATGAGCCCCCATCTGAAGTAGTGCACTGGTTTTGACCAGCTGATATGAGCCCCCATCTGAAGTAGTACACTAGTTTTGACCAGAGCTGATATGAGCCCCATCTGAAGTAGTGCACTAGTTTTTGACCAGAGCTGATATGAGCCCCCCATCAGAAGTAGTGCACTAGTTTTGACCAGAGCTGATATGAGCCCCCATCTGAAGTAGTGCACTAGTTTGACCAGAGCTGATATGAGCCCCCATCAGAAGTAGTGCACTAGTTTTGACCAGAGCTGATATGAGCCCCCATCTGAAGTAGTGCACTAGTTTTGACCAGAGCTGATATGAGCCCCCATCTGAAGTAGTGCACTAGTTTGACCAGAGCTGATATAGAGCCCCCATCTGAAGTAGTGCACTAGTTTTGACCAGAGCTGATATGAGCCCTCATCAGAAGTAGTGCACTAGTTTTGACCAGAGCTGATATGAGCCCTCATCAGAAGTAGTGCACTAGTTTTTGACCAGAGCTGATATGAGCCCTCATCAGAAGTAGTGCACTAGTTTGACCAGAGCTGATATGAGTCCCCATCAGAAGTAGTGCACAACAGTCCCTTCAGAAAGTATTCACCCTTGCATTATTCTCCACATTTTGTTTCCACATTTTCTTGTGTTACAGCCTGAATTTAAACTAGATCATATTTGAGATTTTGTTTCACTGGCCTACACACAACACCCGTAATGTCAAAGTAGAATCATGTATTTATGTTTTTTCTTACAATTCTAATTTAAAAAAAATCAAAAGTGAGTCAATAGGGCTCTGGTGAAAATTAGGGCATAGGATTCCTTTTGGAACGCAACCTATTGGAATGAAGCCCCCTTCAATCTCTCCGTGACAGTCAAGCCCCTCTGGGTTTTCAGAACTGGGCTGTTTATAATGGTGACTGATTAAGATAGATACACATTAGTTCTTGATCAGAACAACAGGGTGTGTGTGTGTGTGTGTGTGTGTGTGTGTGTGTGTGTGTGTGTGTGTGTGTGTGTGTGTGTGTGTGTGTGTGTGTGTGTGTGTGTGTGTGTGTGTGTGTGTGTGTGTGTGTGTGTGTGTGTGTGTGTGTGTATAGCAGTACCTCAGTTTGTGCTCCCCTGTCTTCATGCATTAATATCAGAAGTCGGATGGCACTATGGTGTGAAAAGAGTGTCTGCTAAATTATGAATTAAATATACACACAAACCGGACAATTTATTACGTACACTCATCAACTGGCATCATGTAGTTGCTGCAGATTGGTGATTGGTTTTGGTCCAGTGTTGGTGATGGCGTTGCCCACTGAGCCACTTCTTCTTGTTTTTAGCTGATAGCAGGTGAACCTGGTGTGGTCATCTGCTGCAATAGCCAATCCGTGACGAGGACCGACGAGTTGTGTGTTCCCGAGATGCCGTTCGGCACACCACTGTTGTACTGTGCCGTTATTTCTCTGTTTGTGGCCCGCCTCTTAGCTTGCACCATTCTGCCATCCTCCTTTAAAACCTCTCTCATTTTCGCCCCTCACTGGACTGCCGTTGATGGGATATGTTTATGTCGCACCATTCTTGGTGAACTCTAGAAACTGTCATGTGAAGAGTCAGGAGGGCAGCCGTTTTCTCAGATACTGGATCCGGTGCGCCTGAAACGACAAGCATTCCACGATCAAAAGGTCACTTGTTTAGCCCCTTCTAACATTCAATAGAAAAGTAACTGAATGCCTTGATGCCTGTCAATGCCTGTCTGCTTACTTTAAATAGCTTTAAATAGCTTTATATAGCAAGCCACGACCCACGTGACTCACTGTCTATTGTAGCGATCCATTTTTCGTGAACGGGGTGGTGTACCAAATAAACTGTCCCGTGAGTGTAAGTTTAAAAATGCACAATTGGACAATTGCAAAGCATGCTGAGTATTATTCTAATGAGTTCCCGCCCCACAAAACACATTTTTCTCTACAAAATTGACTTTTTTTGTAGCAGGTTTAGAGAATTAAGGGGATAGGTTAGGATAATTAGGTTAAGCTGTATCCTATCTGAAAACATGACCCTGAAACAAAGCCAAAAAAATATACCCAGTGTGCATTGCAGTTCCTTTTGGTATGTTCATTTCACATATACATTTTGGTCAAATAGCAGACACTTATGCAGAGTGACTTCCAGTCAGGTCAATAAACAACATGTCACAGTCAAATGCTTCTGTAACCATTACTGAGAATGTTGTTGCTGTTCCTCTGGCTACTTGCACATGTTTTTTTCCTGTAATTTAAAATGCAACATGTATTTTTATTCAAAAACATTTCACAAGTATTTTGTAGTGTATTTTGATAACATTCATCTCTATGGTAGTGTAATTTTAATTTGTAATTTTAGCCCATTCCCTTTACAGCACACTACTTCCCTTTTATAGGGCTCCTGGTTAAAAGTGGTATTTAGGGAATAGGCTGCCATTTTAAACACAGATTTAAATGATGAATACAATGTTATTGTTATTTTTAATATGCAACAAAATGGAGGTGCTGAAGAAGATAGAGTGCATGACATTGTTGTTAGATTTAGCCCTCAGACTGTAACCCTTTGTGTGGTGATTGTGTCAGTGGGACCCATTGTCAATGATTACTAAAAATAAAAAATTATACAATAAATAATTTTTCAACCTGAGACTCATTGGCCTTGTATGTATTCACCCTTTGCTAAGAAGCCCTAAATAAGATCTGGTGCCACCAATTACCTTCAGAAGTCACAAAATGAGTTAAATAAAGCCAGAGTCTGCAACACCACTAAACAAGGGGCACCATCAAGCAAGTGGCAGACATGGTACAAATCTGTCGTTTGCCCCTGAACAGGCAGTTAACCCACTGTTCCCAGGCCGTCATTGAAAATAAGAATTTGTTCTTAACTGACTTGCCTGGTTAAATAAAGGTAAAACAAAAAAATGTGTGTGTCTGACTCCCCTACCTTGGCCTGCTGTAACTATATATGTGAGTGAGATGTTAGTAAAATTCCTGAACTAAGTATTTTCATCATTCTAGATTGCAGCCGGTAGCAGCAAGAAGTGGCGCTGAGACGTGTGTGCACCCAAGAAGGACAGGAAGACACAGTACACATGCATCACGTGCAAGAAATACATTTGGCTACACACACACTCATGTGGTGTGCAGACCGGCCTTTATTTGTGTTCAATGGGGCTCATTTATTATTTTCATAAAATACTGTTTGTAAAATGTGTCCTTCCAATTTGTTCAGTTCAAAGCAATAACAATCAATAGTGATGAAAAACCTTGTTTCACTTATATTTGTTAAAGATAAACATGATTTATTCCACACATGACTTGATTATAATGGATTTCTGTTGGCAAAAATCGTATTTTATTTTTAAAAAATAGTGCCTTTTTTGACAAATGTGATCTAGCAGAGGTAAATGGAAAATATTAACCCTGTGCGCTGTCTATATCGCTTGTATTTGATATGAGTCAACACTAAGTATTAAGTATTTGTACGGAAATTGTTATGGTTATGTTGTTTTAAAACCCAATAATGTTGTGGGTCTGTCAGAACCACGAACATTGGGTGAATAAAAAAAAACATGAACACCACACAAAGGGTTAAACTAATATTGAGTCAGTGCTACGTTGAACAACACTCAGATTGTCATCAAGAGAGAGCTAGGGACATTTAATACACTCATGTTGTCATCAAGAGAGAGCTAGAGACATTTAATAAACTCAGGTTGTCATCAAGAGAGCTAGGGACATTTAATAAACTCATGATGTCATCAAGAGAGCTAGGGACATTTAATAAACTCATGATGTCATCAAGAGAGAGTTAGAGACATTTAATAAACTCAGGTTGTCATCAAGAGAGAGCTAGAGACATTTAATAAACTCAGGTTGTCATCAAGAGAGCTAGGGACATTTAATAAACTCATGTTGTCATCAAGAGAGAGCTAGAGACATTTAATAAACTCAGGTTGTCATCAAGAGAGCTAGAGACATTTAATAAACTCAGATTGTCATCAAGAGAGCTAGGGACATTTAATAAACTCAGGTTGTCTTCAAGAGAGCTAGGGACATTTAATACACTCATGTTGTCATCAAGAGAGCTAGGGACATTTAATAAACTCAGGTTGTGGTCAAGAGAGAGCTAGGGACATTTAATAAACTCAGGTTGTCTTCAAGAGAGCTAGGGACATTTAATACACTCATGTTGTCTTCAAGAGAGCTAGGGACATTTAATAAACTCAGCTTGTCATCAAGAGAGCTAGGGACATTTAATAAACTCAGATTGTCATCAAGAGAGCTAGGGACATTTAATACACTCAGATTGTCATCAAGAGAGAGCTAGGGACATTTAATAAACTCAGGTTGTCATCAAGAGATCTAGAGACATTTAATACACTCAGGTTGTGGTCAAGAGAGTGCTAGGGACATTTCAAACAAACATTCATATAAACAGGTGTTTAGAAAGTACGTTGTGGCTTTTGGGCATTTTTACAGAAGAGGGTTTGTGATAGGTAGGTACAACAAAGAACTTGTCACCGAATTCCAAATGTCAACCTATTCCCTATTCACGAGGCCCCCTCTGGTCAAAAGTAGTGCACTATGTAGAGAACAAGGTGATATTTGGGCCTCGTGTTCTCTGTCTGGGGAAGTCCAAATGCCATGATGAATGTGAATATTTCAAACACTCCCTGTGTGTCAGGCCACAAACCTACACTACTTATCTATTCAACTTAAATAAGATAAAAATAAACAAGATCCCCCCATCTCAGCTGTGTGATGGTTGAAGTGGCTAAAGGCATCCCTCTTTCCAGTGTGATATGCTTTAAGCGGGTTGGCTATTCCCGGCTGTGTAATGTGGGGAAAGAGGTTTGGTGAAACCAGCACAGAGTGCCCTTGGGTGTCTGATTCTGCTAGAGACACTGATGAGATTGAGAAGAACAGACTGAGACTGAGGAGATTAAATCTGTATCATCGAGCCCAGTGCTGTCTAGAGCACAATGACAGATGCCTCCTTCTCTGCACAGCAGTCACTGGAGTTAACCTTTTAGAGACTATGGATGCGTCCCAAATGATTACGCATTAGTGCACTACCCAAATGATTCCCTATCAGTGCACAACCCAAATGATTCCATATCAGTGCACAACCCAAATGATTCCCTATCAGTGCACTACACAAATGATTCCCTATCAGTGCACTACCCAAATGATTCCCTATCAGTGCACAACCCAAATGATTCCCTATCAGTGCACAACCCAAATGATTCCCTATCAGTGCACTTCCCCAAATGATTCCCTATCAGTGCACAACCCAAATGATTCCCTATCAGTGCACTACCCAAATGATTCCCTGTCAGATTCCCTATCAGCACTACCCAAATGATTCCCTATCAGTGCACAACCCAAATGATTCCCTGTCAGTGCACAACCCAAATGATTCCCTATCAGATTCCCTATCAGTGCACAACCCAAATGATTCCCTATTATTCCCTATCAGAGCATTAGAGCATATACAAATTGTACCCTATTCCCTATTTGTTGAAAAGGCTCCAATTTGTCTTATTCTTTTTTAGGGAACTCTCTCTTTAATTGTAATTCTTGGTTAACTGTCCCTTTAACTGCAGGCACCTTTGAGCAATAGAGATATATAGAGATTGCAACTGATCAGTCCTCAAATGGCACTGTCCATGTTAATGCCTTTCCCTTTCTCTTTTAATATAGGCTTTTAGTCAATACAGACCTCTATACATCTCCATGCTCTGAGCACACAGGCAGCCAATTCCCTTTATTAACCCTCTAAGGTCGATGTAATTAGCAACATTGGAAGAAATACATGAGTTTATACTAGATATATATATATATATATATATATATTTTTTTTTATAGCATTTAAAATGTGTCTCAATCAAACCGCATCTGCGGATGTTACACTTCACACTTGACAGAGCTAGAGAGAGGTGTTTGTCAGACCATGAGACATCCCATAAGTCAGTCTTCTCACAAAATCGTTTGTAGCGTCCAAATGGATTGGCCTGGAAAGGTGAGACTCTCACAAACTCGTACATGTCAGTTGTTTTGCTCCAGGAAACCGACAGGCTTCAGAAGACTCGTCTGAAAGTCCCCGGGTACCAGTTGAAAAGATTTACGGAAGTACAATATATATATGGAGACTGTTTCATGAACTTTCTTAACTCTCTCAGATATAGGACCGACGCTTCAGAACAAAATTCATTTAGATTTCTTTGAGGAACTATGTGTTGCTGGATGGGCCAATAGCAGTAAGGACCCAAATATTTTTAATTCCATTTTTTTTTTAAATATATATATATTTTGGGGATACTCTAAGGTATTTAAAAATTCTAAATCAAATAGAAAAATGATACTTCGTATCATAATTCCATATAACTTAATAGTAATAGTACCCCCTTCCCCGGCTTAGACAGGATTGAAGGCTTTTATGTGTTAAATACCTGAGTTCCTTTTGTCTTTAGTTTAGTGTCAAACAACTCCTGCCTCTCGAAGAAACCCTCCAGCATGGATCCTTTTTATATTTGTTATCTGATTGTCCAACTTATGGAGATGAAATGGATCCCGGAAAGCATAAAATAAAATTAAATGACCTTCATTTAAACAACTCTCTGAATTGAAACCCCAAGTCTCCATGAGCTATCCTTGTCCTCTAACAGGGACAGCTGAATCAACTCTCTGAACTGAAACCTCAAGTCTCCATGAGCTATCCTTGTCCTCTAACAGGGACAGCTGAATCAACTCTCTGAACTGAAACCTCAAGTCTCCATGAGCTATCCTTGTCCTCTAACAGGGACAGCTGAATCAACTCTCTGAACTGAAACCTCAAGTCTCCATGAGCTATCCTTGTCCTCTAACAGGGACAGCTGAATCAACTCTCTGAACTGAAACCTCAAGTCTCCATGAGCTATCCTTGTCCTCTAACAGGGACAGCTGAATCAACTCTCTGAATTGAAACCCCAAGTCTCCATGAGCTATCCTTGTCCTCTAACAGGGACAGCTGAATCAACTCTCTGAACTGAAACCTCAAGTCTCCATGAGCTATCCTTGTCCTCTAACAGGGACAGCTGAATCAACTCTCTGAACTGAAACCTCAAGTCTCCATGAGCTATCCTTGTCCTCTAACAGGGACAGCTGAATCAACTCTCTGAACTGAAACCTCAAGTCTCCATGAGCTATCCTTGTCCTTTAACAGGGACAGCTGAATCAACTCTCTGAACTGAAACCTCAAGTCTCCATGAGCTATCCTTGTCCTCTAACAGGGACAGCTGAATCAACTCTCTGAACTGAAACCCCGTCTCCATGAGCTATCCTTGTCCTCTAACAGGGACAGCTGAATCAACTCTCTGAACTGAAACCTCAAGTCTCCATGAGCTATCCTTGTCCTCTAACAGGGACAGCTGAATCAACTCTCTGAACTGAAACCCCGTCTCCATGAGCTATCCTTGTCCTCTAACAGGGACAGCTGAATCAACTCTCTGAACTGAAACCTCAAGTCTCCATGAGCTATCCTTGTCCTCTAACAGGGACAGCTGAATCAACTCTCTGAACTGAAACCTCAAGTCTCCATGAGCTATCCTTGTCCTCTAACAGGGACAGCTGAATCAACTCTCTGAACTGAAACCCCAAGTCTCCATGAGCTATCCTTGTCCTCTAACAGGGAGATCTGAATCAACTCTCTGAACAAATACATGCTTGTCCCATCAAAACACCCATGCTAACTGGCTAAAGTTGACTTGCTAGCTACTTACAGACATAAATGAGAGAACACCTCACTATTTTGGGGCGGGAGGGTAGCCTAGTGGTTAGAGCGTTGGGCGTTCAAGTTCAAACCCCCGAGCTGACAAGGTACAGATCTGTCATTCTGCCCCTGAACAGGCAGTTAACCCACTGTTCCTAGACCGTCACTGAAAATAAGAATTTGTTCTTAATTGACTTGCCTAGTTAAATAAAGGTAAAATAAATACAAAAATTACTCACCCTAGCAGAGCTGGTTAGGCTGTTTACATGTTATCTAGAGCGTTCGTGACTAACTTACTTTTCCCCCATCATATTCAGTGGCTGTTGCACGTTGCTAAATTCATCAAATTGTCTGCACTCTAGCATACTCAGATGAGAGTGCTCTGAAATCAGTGTAGATCGCCAGAGTGAATTTGCAAACGCAAGAGATATGCTAACTGGATAACAGTCGTTCAAGTTCAGCATAGCTAGCTAGCAAAGCGATTCACATTTCTTGCTAGATGACACCTGCATCTCTCATGTGCAGCTACCAAAAATGTATATGAGGGGAAAAATTCCATCAGTCAGTCACTCCTCCGAATGCCATGACAACCTCCTAACAGTTAGCTAAAGTTAGGTGATGTGTTTTTAGCTTTCTGCATAAATAGATACGCTAGCCTATTAGCCATGTTATAACTGACTTGTGATCATTGCCCTTGCTAGTTTTATTGTATTGACCTTCCCAGCCATAGGTACATTTGTCTGTTTATGCCCAAAATATTGAGTCATTGAAACTGAACCAGTGCATCCTGAATGGAGTCAGCAGACGATGTACCAGGCCAGCTGTGATTTACAACCTGATAGTAATATGTTTTGTACTACCAGGAAATGTATCGGTGGGTTATATGAATCATGCATTGAACTGCATCCATCTATTCAAATGGAACCTATTTTTAAAACCTTTTTTTTTTAAGTTTGTTTTTTAGCATAAATTGCAAATTTGATATTTTTGACTGATATTATGATTGTTGCATATCTGCAAAGTAGCTAAAATGCTGTCAGTTACACTTTAATTTTCATAAACCAATAAAAATGTCATGTCTAGATCAGACTGATAACACTTTAATTGCTAAGCTGTAAAGTGTTTACACATTTTTTTTAATACAGTCATAAATAATTAATAAAGAGGCTGCAAGAGAATGCTGTTAAACCATTAAATGGAAGTACTAAATCCCAGGTCAAGGCCGTTTGACGTCAGTTTAACCTTGTTTCTCTGGCTTGAATTTTAATCACTGTTGTGTATAAGACAGCAATGTTAGGGTCAGTCAGATTGAATCCACTAGATAGGGATAGACAGGGGTTAAAACCCCATCAAGACAGACACCCCTCATTATACAGAGTTGAATAGAGCATCTTAATATGTTTTTATTCCAGTGTACAGAGAAAGAAAAATGTAACTTTACATCAGTAGCAAACCCAATGACCAAAGTGTAACGTAAACTGTCTATTGTAGGCGTTTTAGAATGAATATGATTTCCAGAACTGTGTGAGATTCGTTTATATAATCATGTAATGCTGGCAGTTGGATTATTGTCATTGTTCTGTAATGTAATACTGACTGGTTAATTGTCATTGATTTATTGTCTTGCACAATGTATCACCTCCTAAAGCTTTTCCCCGAGAGAGAAAAATACAATATTCCAATCAACCTCTTAGTGTCCTGCCTCCGCCACTTACATTTAGAGTAAATGCATGGTGTTATCGGCTACAGTAAACCTGTCACATTATAACATCGGTTATGTATACTCTCCCATTAATAGCAGGCTTTAAACCTCTTTCAGAGAGGGGTGTCTTCTCCTAACCCCTATTTAGTCATGACGCGTTAATGTTCTCTGACTCACCGCTGGCACGTCCCTATATAACTTGGATTAATTACGGCCTTCAGAAAAAGAAATCGCATTCACTGGAAATGTGTGAGACTGAGTCTGGGTATTTGCTCCAATGACAGAGTTGTTTGTAGTACCAGAGGTGTGGAGAGGGAATTTCCTGGAAGTGGTCCTTCGGGTCAGATAACACACATCTCTATAAACATGTGCCAACATGTCTTTAACATCTAGCAACATTTCCCTAAACAACTAAGGCCTTTTACAGATGTTACATCTAAAGTGCCTTCAGAAATTATTTAAACTTATTCCACATTTTGTTGTGTTACAGCCAGAATTCAAAATGGAATCAATTGTTTTTTGTCTCTCTCTCACCCATCTACCTCATAATGACAAAGTGAAAACATGTTTTTAGAAATGATTGAACATTGATTGAAAATTAAATACACAAATATTTAAATTACATAAATACTCACATCCCTGAGTCAATGTTTGAATCACCTTAGGCAGTGATTTCAGCTGTGAGTCTTTCTGGGTGAGTCATTCAAAAGAGCTTTGCACACCTGGATTGTACACTATTTACTCATTATTATGTTCAGCATTTTTCAAGCTCTGTCAAATTGGCTGTTGATCATTGCTAGACAACCATTTTCAAGTATATTAAAGTCAAAATTCGGCTGCTCAGAAACATTCACTCCATACCATTTATTTTTTTTATCCTGAAAAACTCCCAGTCCTTAACGATTACAAGCATACTCATAACATGATGCAGCCACCACTATGCTTGAAAATATGGAGAGTGGTACTTAGTAATATGTTATATTGGATTTGCCGTAACATGACCACTTTGTATTCCAGACAAAAAGTGAATTGGTTTGACTCTAGACATTTCAGCTTTCCTTTTTAATTAATAATAATAATAAAAATGTATAAAAAACATCATTCCACTGACATTATGAGGCATTGTGTGTAGGCCATCAAAAATATATGAATGTAATACAATTTAAATTCAGGCTGTTACCAACGAAATGTGGAATAAGACAAAGGGTGTGAATACATTCTGAAAACACTGTAGATGTGTCCTGAAATGTCCTCTCTGTGATCTAAGAGTGTATTGTTTTAGATGTCCCCTTAACCCTACAGAGTATAGCATTTTGTGTACATAACATTAGGAACATCTTCATAATATTGAGCTGCACCCCCCTTTTGCCCCCAGAATAGCCTCAATTCGTCGGGGCATAACCTCTACAAGGTGTCGAAAGCATTCAACAGGGATGCTGGCCCAGATTGACTCAATGATTCCCACAGTTGTGTCAAGTTGGCTAGATGTCCTTTGGATGGTGGACCATTCTTGACACACACTGTGATATAAAAAAAGTAGACAATAAGTTCTTAAAATTCCCACCCTCATTCAGAATAAATGTAGAATTAATTGGTAACAATATATTGAATCACATTTGATTAGTGGGCTCCCCTGAATAAAAAATAACAATACATTAAACTAGTAGTTCTTGCATAGGAAAATGTGTCATGACTGTCCTGTGAGAATTAAATGCCAACTTGGCAATGGTTGACAATAACCAGACCCTCTCCTACTCCCGCAAAATAGGGGAGGAGGGAACTTGACAGATCACACTCTGTGGTAAATTAAGCAGGAGAGGACTCTCTCTTTACCCTCCGGTATTGACTCTCAATCCTGGCCCTTGGACACCAGGAGAGGACTCTCTCCGGTATTGGCTCGTAACGGTGTTCTTTGTTTGTCGAAAGAGAGTCGGACCGAAATGCAGCGTGGTTGTTACTCATGTTCTTTAATGAAGGAAAAAAGCGATACATGAAATAACTAAACAAATACAAAAACAACAAACGCAACGTGAAACCTAATTACAGCCTATCTGGTGAAACTACACAGAGACAGGAACAATCACCCACAAAATACACAGTGAAACCAGGCTACCTAAATATGGTTCCCAATCAGAGACAACGAGAATCACCTGACTCTGATTGAAAACCGCCTCAGGCAGCCAAGCCCATACAACAACCCTACTCAGCCGCAATCCCAATAATACAAAAACCCCAATACGAAATACAACAACATAAACCCATGTCACACCCTGGTCTGACCAAACATATAACGAAAACACAAAATACAATGACCAAGGCGTGACATGGCTAAAGCAGGTATTCCCAAACTGGGGTACGGAAAATAAAAATATAATTCACATAAACAGTCCATTTGTATTTTCCAACTGGGCTATACATTTGGGTGAGTTCGTTTTTCTTACTTGAGTAGCCTCGTTTCAATAGCAAAAAGAAAATGAAACCCTCTAGTGTTCAGCGAAATAACAACACAATGTCAAATACAGGATGCCTAGTCAAATAATTAACATCCAATCACATTATTCGTTACTCTCTCACAGGAATTCCACTAACAAACATAGCTCATGATCACCTTGAAAATGGATAAATGGTTAAAAAAAAGTAAGGCCCGCATCCATAGAGACACATACCAGCTCTACTGGTAGTACTGATACTACCAGCAGTACTACACCTGCTCCTGTCCCGACACAAGTTGCTCTGCTTCCATGAGCACAGCAAATGCTTTGCACACTGTTGGAATTCTCTCAACCAGCTTCGTGAGGTAGTCACCTGGAATGCAATGCCTTGTTAAAAGTACATTTGTGGACTTTCTTTCCTTCTTAATGCGGTTGAGCCAATCAGTTGTGTTACGACAAGATAGGGTTGGAATATCCTTGACTTTTTCCACGTTCTAAAATTGATTAAATCATATTTTATTTCCTTATCAATCTACACACATTAACCCATAATGACAAAGCAAAAACAGTTTATTAGAAATCATAGCAAATGTCTTAAGTATTCAGACCTTTTGCTGTGATACTTGTTATTGAGTTAAGGTGCATCCTGTTTCATTGAATATCCTTGAGGTGTTTCTACAGCTGTGGTAAATTGAATTGCTTGGACATGATGTGGAAAGGCACACACTTGTCTATATAAGGTCCCACAGTTGACAGTGCAAGTCAGAGCAAAAATCAAGCCGTAAATTCAAAGGAATTGTCCGTAGAGCTCCAGGACAGGATTGTGTCGAGCCACAGATCTGGGGAAGGGTACAAAAACATTTCTGCAGCATTGAAGGTCCCCAAGAACACAGTGGCCTCCATTATTCTGCAGCATTGAAGGTCCCCAAGAACACAGTTGGTTCCATCATTCCTAAATGAAAGAAGTGTGGCATCACCAAGAATCTTCCTAGAGCTGGTAGCCCAGCCAATCTGAGCAATCGGGGGAGAAAGGCCATGGTCAGAGAGGTGACCAAGAACCCGATGGTACCTCTGACAGAGTTACAGAGTACTTCTGTGGAGATGGGAAAACCTTCCTGAAGGACAAGTATCTCTGCAGCACTCCACCAATCAGGCCTTTAAGGTAGAGTGGCCAGACGGAAGCCACTCCTTAGTCAAAGGCACATGACAGCCCACTTGGAGTTTTCCAAAAGGCACATAGAGAACACAGGAGAACGCAAGAGTGGTTTCGGGACAAGTCTCTGAATGTCCTTGAGTGGCCCAGCCAGAGCCCAGACTTGAACCCGATCGAACATCTCTAGTGAGTTCTGAAAATAGCTGTGCAGCAGTGCTCTCTATCCAACCTGACAGAGCTTGAGAGGATCTGCAGAGAGGAATTGGAGAAATACAGGTGTGCCAAGCTTGTATCGTCAAACCCACAAAGACTCGACACTGTAATCGCTGCCAAAGGTGCATTAACAACGTACTTAGTAAAGTGTTTGCAAACTTATGTAAATGTTATATTTCCGGGAGGGGTTTATACATTTGCCAAAATGTGTAAAAATCTGTTTTTGCTTTGTCACTATGGGGTGTAGATGTGTATGTATGTCACTATGGGATGTAGATGTGTATGTATGTCACTATGGGGTGTAGATGTGTATGTATGTCACTATGGGGTGTAGATGTGTATGTATGTGTGTATGTGTGTAGATTGGTGAGTTGCCATTTTAAAATAAGATTGTAACATAACAAATGTGCAAAAAGTCAAGGTGTCTGAATACTTTCTGAATACACTGTGTGAATATATTTATTCAAATCAGAGTGAAAGCACTTTTTGTTTGTGTTTTTTGTTTCATTTCCCACCCAATGGCCACTAAAACAGCTGTCTCTGGTGAATAAGTATTTTACAAATCTGTAGAAACAGAAACACGCCTATAGCAGCTAGATCATTATGGAAGCATCTCATTCAGGTTAGTCATAATTCAAAGCTGAAACTCATAAGCCTAACAAGGCGTTGTGTCCTCTAAGAGCAGCAGATGCATGTAATTTAACACTTCACTGTCTCATGGATTACTTAAAAGCATTAGCAGGAACTCTGTCCTCATAATTAGTGTCTGTGCATTATACTGTTAGTTTACACCTGTTGTTTACAAAGAATATGACAAATAACATTTGATGAGATTTTACATTTCATAATTAGTGTCTGATGTGGGGCAATGGGGCTGACAGGGGCTCTTTCGTCATAATTAGTGTCTTTTGGTGTGGGTCGATCGGGCTGACAGGAGCTCTGTCCTCATAATTAGTGTATTTTGGTGTGGGGCAATGGGACTGACAGGGGCTCTTTCGTCATAATTAGTGTCTTTTGGTGTGGGTCGATTGGGCTGACAGGAGCTCTGTCCTCATAATTAGTGTATTTTGGTGTGGGGCGATGGGCTGACAGGGGCTCTCTCGTCATAATTAGTGTCTTTTGGTGTGGGTCGATGGGGCTGACAGGAGCTCTGCCCTCATAATTAGTGTCTTTTGGTGTGGGGTGATGGGGTTGACAGGAGCTGGCTTCTCTTTTAGATGTATTTTAATCTCTATAATTCTTAATGACTGCTGTGTTGACCATTGGACTGACCATTAGCCAACATAAAGAATCAAGTCTATCCACATGTAGCCAACATAAAGAATCAATTCTATCCACATGTGGCCAACATAAAGAATCAATTATATCCACATGTAGCCAACATAAAGAATCAAGTCTATCCACATGTAGCCAACATAAAGAATCAAGTCTATCCACATGTAGCCAACATAAAGAATCAAGTCTATCCACATGTAGCCAACATAAAGAATCAAGTCTATCCACATGTAGCCAACATAAAGAATCATCCACATGTCTAAAGAATCAATTCTATCTACATGTAGCCAACATAAAGAATCAATTATATCCACATGTAGCCAACATAAAGAATCAAGTCTATCCACATGTAGCCAACATAAAGAATCAATTCTATCTACATGAAGCCAACATAAAGAATCAATTCTATCTACATGTAGCCAACGTAAAGAATCAATTCTATCTACATGTAGCCAACATAAAGAATCAATTATATCCACATGTAGCCAACATAAAGAATCAATTCTATCTACATGTAGCCAACATAAAGAATCAATTCTATCCACATGTAGCCAACATAAAGAATCAATTCTATCTACATGTCGCCAACATAAAGAATCAATTCTATCCACATGTAGCTAAGATAAGTCTATCAATTCTATCTACATGTTAAAGAATCCATCATAAATAAAGAATCAATTCTATCCACATGTAGCTGTCGTGTCTTTGGCTATGCCGGATTAAGTGATTTCTTATTTTTTTATTTTTTTATTTCACCTTAATTTAACCAGGTAGGCTAGTTGAGAACAAGTTCTCATTTGCAACTGCGACCTGGCCAAGATAAAGCATATCAGTGTGAACAGACAACACAGAGTTACACATGGAGTAAACAATTAACAAGTCAATAACACAGTAGAAAAAAAAGGGGAGTCTATATACATTGTGTGCAAAAGGCATGAGGAGGTAGGCGAATAATTACAATTTTGCAGATTAACATGGGAGTGATAAATGATCAGATGGTCATGTACAGGTAGAGATATTGGTGTGCAAAAGAGCAGAAAAGTAAATAAATAAAAACAGTATGGGGATGAGGTAGGTAAAAATGGGTGGGCTATTTACCGATAGACTATGTACAGCTGCAGCGATCGGTTAGCTGCTCAGATAGCTGATGTTTGAAGTTGGTGAGGGAGATAAAAGCTCCAACTTCAGCGATTTTTGCAATTCGTTCCAGTCACAGGCAGCAGAGAACTGGAATGAAAGGCGGCCAAATCAGGTGTTGGCTTTAGGGATGATCAGTGAGATACTGTCATGCAGGTGAATGAGGACCCAAAAGCGACTTGGCGAAAACAGAGTATTTAATCCAGAATAAACTTTACAAAACAAAAAGCATAATACTACACGTAAAGACAAGAACAGACTGGAGACTTGATCGAGAACTGCAGGTTGCCTCGGGAAGGCACTTGAACCTAGCAGACTCAGACACCTGCTCACCACGCAGCATCTGAGGGAAACACGACACGACAGGGCAAAACATTGACACAGCACGGTGAATTATAAATGAGGATCTGACAGGGCAGGTACGGGAAACAAGGAGAGAAATAGGGACTCTAATCAGGGAAAAGGATCGGGAACAGGTGTGGGAAGACTAAATGATGATTAGGGGAATAGGAACAGCTGGGAGCAGGAACGGAACGATAGAGAGAAGAGAGAGCGAGAGAGTGAGAGAGGGAGGGGGAGAGAGAGGGATAGAAAGAGGGAAAGAACCTAATAAGACCAGCAGAGGGAAACTAATAGAATGGGAAGCACAGGGACAAGACATGATAATTAATGACAAAACATAACAGTACCCCCCCCACTCACCGAGCGCCTCCTGGCGCACTCGAGGAGGAATCCTGGCGGCAACGGAGGAAATCATCAATGAGTGAACGGTCCAGCACGTCCCGAGACGGAACCCAACTCCTCTCCTCAGGACCGTAACCCTCCCAATCCACTAAGTATTGGTGACCCCGTCCCCGAGAACGCATGTCCATGATCTTATGTACCTTGTAAATAGGTGCGCTCTCGACAAGGACGGGAGGGGGGGGAGGGAAGACGAACGGGGGTGCGAAGAAAGGGCTTAACACAGGAGACATGGAAGACAGGATGGACGCGACGAAGATGTCGCGGAAGAAGCAGTCGCACAGCGACAGGATTGACGACCTGGGAGACACGGAACGGACCAATGAACCGCGGAGTCAACTTACGAGAAGCTGTCGTAAGAGGAAGGTTGCGAGTGGAAAGCCACACTCTCTGGCCGCAACAATACCTTGGACTCTTAATCCTGCGTTTATTGGCGGCTCTCACAGTCTTCCTCGCAGACAAAGGCAGACCGGTAATGAAGTCTAGGGCGATGTGAGACCATGGTCGAGAAGGAATGGGGAGCGGTCTGAGACGACCGGCAGGAGGAGAGTTACCAGACTTAGTCTGCGCGCAGTCCGAACAAGCAGCCACGAAACGGCGCGTGTCACGCTCCTGAGTCGGCCACCAAAAGCGCTGGCGAATAGACGCAAGAGTGCCTCGAACACCGGGATGACCAGCTAACTTGGCAGAGTGAGCCCACTGAAGAACAGCCAGACGAGTGGAAACAGGAACGAAAAGGAGGTTACTAGGACAAGCGCGCGGCGACGCAGTGTGCGTGAGTGCTTGCTTAACCTGTCTTTCAATTCCCCAGACTGTCAACCCGACAACACGCCCATAAGGAAGAATCCCCTCGGGATCAGTAGAAGCCACAGAAGAACTAAACAGACGGGATAAAGCATCAGGCTTGGTGTTCTTGCTACCCGGACGGTAAGAAATCACAAACTCGAAACGAGCGAAAAACAACGCCCAACGAGCTTGACGGGCATTAAGTCGTTTGGCAGAACGGATGTACTCAAGGTTCTTATGGTCTGTCCAAACGACAAAAGGAACGGTCGCCCCTCCAACCACTGTCGCCATTCGCCTAGGGCTAAGCGGATGGCGAGCAGTTCACGGTTACCCACATCATAGTTGCGCTCAGATGGCGACAGGCGATGAGAAAAATAAGCGCAAGGATGAACCTTATCGTCAGACTGGAAGCGCTGGGATAGAATGGCTCCCACGCCTACCTCTGAAGCGTCAACCTCGACAATGAATTGTCTAGTGACGTCAGGAGTAACGAGGATAGGAGCGGACGTAAAACGTTCTTTTAGAAGATCAAAAGCTCCCTGGGCGGAACCGGACCACTTAAAACACGTCTTGACAGAAGTAAGAGCTGTGAGAGGGGCAGCAACTTGACCGAAATTACGAATGAAACGCCGATAGAAATTAGCAAAACCTAAAAAGCGCTGCAACTCGACACGTGACCTTGGAACGGGCCAATCACTGACAGCTTGGACCTTAGCGGAATCCATCTGAATGCCTTCAGCGGAAATAACGGAACCGAGAAAAGTAACGGAGGAGACATGAAAAGAGCACTTCTCAGCCTTTACGTAGAGACAATTCTCTAAAAGGCGCTGTAGAACACGTCGAACGTGCTGAACATGAATCTCGAGTGACGGTGAAAAAATCAGGATATCGTCAAGATAGACAAAAACAAAGATGTTCAGCATGTCTCTCAGAACATCATTAACTAATGCCTGAAAAACAGCTGGCGCATTGGCGAGACCAAACGGCAGAACCCGGTACTCAAAATGCCCTAACGGAGTGTTAAACGCCGTTTTCCACTCGTCCCCTCTCTGATGCGCACGAGATGGTAAGCGTTACGAAGGTCCAACTTAGTAAAGCACCTGGCTCCCTGCAGAATCTCGAAGGCTGATGACATAAGGGGAAGCGGATAACGATTCTTAACCGTTATGTCATTCAGCCCTCGATAATCCACGCAGGGGCGCAGAGTACCGTCCTTCTTCTTAACAAAAAAGAACCCCGCCCCGGCCGGAGAGGAAGAAGGCACTATGGTACCGGCGTCAAGAGACACAGATAAATAATCCTCGAGAGCCTTACGTTTGGGAGCCGACAGAGAGTATAGTCTACCCCGAGGAGGAGTGGTCCCCGGAAGGAGATCAATACTACAATCATACGACCGGTGAGGAGGAAGGGAGTTAGCTCGGGACCGACTGAAGACCGTGCGCAGATCATGATATTCCTCCGGCACTCCTGTCAAATCGCCAGGTTCCTCCTGAGAAGTGGGGACAGAAGAAATGGGAGGGATGGCAGACATTAAGCACTTCACATGACAAGATACGTTCCAGGATAAGATAGAATTACAAGACCAATTAATAGAAGGATTATGACATACTAGCCAGGGATGACCCAAAACAACAGGTGTGAAAGGTGAACGAAAAATCAAAAAAGAAATAGTCTCACTGTGGTTACCAGATACCGTGAGAGTTAAAGGTAGTGTCTCAAATCTGATACTGGGAAGATGACTACCATCTAAGGCAAACATGGGCGTAGGCTTGTCTAACTGTCTGAAAGGAATGTTATGTTTCCGAACCCATGCTTCGTCCATGAAACAACCCTCAGCCCCAGAGTCAATCAAGGCACTGCATGTAGCACCCGAACCGGTCCAGCGTAGATGGACCGACATAGTAGTACAAGATCTAGATGAAGAGACCTGAGTAGTAGCGCTCACCAGTAGCCCTCCGCTTACTGATGGGCTCTGGCCTCTTACTGGAAATGAATTAACAAAATGTCCATCAAATCCGCAATAGAGGCACAGGCGGTTGGTGATCCTCCGTTCCCTCTCCTTAGTCGAGATGCGAATCCCTCCCAGCTGCATGGGCTCAGTCTCAGAGCCAGAGGAGGGAGATGGTTGCGATGCGGAGCAGGGAAACACCGTTGATGCGAGCTCTCTTCCACGAGCCTGGTGACGACGATCTACCCGTCGTTCTATGCGGATGGCGAGAGCAATCAAAGAGTCCACACTGGAAGGAACCTCCCGAGAGAGAATCTCATCTTTGACCACTGTGTGGAGTCCCTCCAGAAAACGAGCGAGCAGCGCCGGCTCGTTCCAGTCACTAGAGGCAGCAAAAGTACGAAACTCTATAGAGTAATCCGTTATGGATCGATCACCTTGGCATAGGGAAGCCAGGACCCTAGAAGCCTCCCCACCAAAAACTGAACGGTCAAAAACCCGAATCATCTCCTCTTTAAAGTTCTGGTAATTGTTAGAACAATCAGCCCTTGCCTCCCAGATAGCTGTGCCCCACTCTCGGGCCCGGCCAGTAAGGAGTGAAATGACGTAAGCAACCCGAGCTCTCTCTCTAGAGTATGTGTTGGGTTGGAGAGAGAACACAATCTCACACTGGGTGAGAAAGGAGCGGCACTCAGTGGGCTGCCCGGAGTAGCAAGGTGGGTTATTAACCCTAGGTTCTGGAGGCTCGGCAGGCCAGGAAGTAACAGGTGGCACGAGACGAAGACTCTGGAACTGTCCAGAGAGGTCGGAAACCTGAGCGGCCAGGCTCTCCACGGCATGGCGAGCAGCAGACAATTCCTGCTCGTGTCTGCCGAGCATGGCTCCTTGGATCTCGACGGCAGTGTTACGAGCGTCTGTAGTCGCTGGGTCCATTCCTCGGTCAGATCCTTCTGTCATGCAGGTGAATGAGGACCCAAAAGCGACTTGGCGAAAACAGAGTATTTAATCCAGAATAAACTTTACAAAACAAAAAGCATAATACTACACGTAAAGACAAGAACAGACTGGAGACTTGATCGAGAACTGCAGGTTGCCTCGGGAAGGCACTTGAACCTAGCAGACTCAGACACCTGCTCACCACGCAGCATCTGAGGGAAACACGACACGACAGGGCAAAACATTGACACAGCACGGTGAATTATAAATGAGGATCTGACAGGGCAGGTACGGGAAACAAGGAGAGAAATAGGGACTCTAATCAGGGAAAAGGATCGGGAACAGGTGTGGGAAGACTAAATGATGATTAGGGGAATAGGAACAGCTGGGAGCAGGAACGGAACGATAGAGAGAAGAGAGAGCGAGAGAGTGAGAGAGGGAGGGGGAGAGAGAGGGATAGAAAGAGGGAAAGAACCTAATAAGACCAGCAGAGGGAAACTAATAGAATGGGAAGCACAGGGACAAGACATGATAATTAATGACAAAACATAACAGATACACCTGCTGGAGCGCGTGCTACGGATGGGTGTTGCCATCGTGACCAGTGAACTGAGATAAGGCGGAGCTTTACCTAGCATGGACTTGTAGATGACCTGGAGCCAGTGGGTCTGGCGACGAATATGTAGCGAGGGCCAGCCGACTAGAGCATACAGGTCGCAGTGGTGGGTGGTATAAGGTGCTTTAGTTACAAACCGGATGGCACTGTGATATGACATGCTACTCTATAAAATCCTTTCTCTGTAATTAATATTACCTGATTGAGCTAATCATATAAATGTAAAAAACTAGAAAGTCGGGGGACCACGAAATAATATTTATAGAGCAGTTATCTTCCGAATAAACTCTTAAAGACCTAGTCATATTTTATATCAATAGCAGTCAATATTAATCGTCACCTTATTTCAGTCTCATCTGAAAGTTGTAAATTCTTGGTTATTTTCACGAACCCAGGCTAACAAGTTGAAACAGCAATGCAAAATTGGGTTTAATTATTTATTTACTAAATACCTAACGAATCACACAGAATTACATATACACAGAATGAATCATACCTTGATTACAAATTACGTCAAAAAGGAAAGCGTCCCTAGAGGACGGAACAGATATGACGGCTGGTTACCCAAAGAAAAGGGGGCTGGGGTTGAGTGAAAGAGTGGGAAGACTGAAGAACAAAGGGAGAAACGATATCGGGCCGTAGGCAACTACTCTATCGTAAATACAGAATTTTATGCATTCTAAATTACCGCCCATTTGGAAAAGGAAAATGCAATAAATATTTACTCTGAGCTGCGCTTCGGTAGGTTGGTGGTAGATGGAAGGCCGTGTTGCCCAACAGAGTCCTTTGCCCTTTGAAGAATGTCTCTGGTGGTAATTTAGATACGTTGTACTAATGTCATTGTGTGGTAGAAGGGATAATCTGTCTGTTCATTCCTTGCCCACGTTTGCAGCTGCTGTTGCTAACTCAACGGATAGAATGTCTCACTTCTTTAGTGAGTAAGATTTCAAAGTTTATACCATTCACAACCAAAGCTCACGCTGAGGTTGGCTTAGTTCTGTAGTTGACATGTTAGTCCTTTTCAACATATGGGCCGTCGACCTCGGAACAGGAGGTTATATTTTCCGTCAAGGGCTTATATATTGGAGGGAGAAGGGTGTGTTTTTCATAGTTTTATAACCCATGTCTCTTCACAGGGGCGGGCCACTGATTGAGCAGAGCCCTAACCTTATGAAAACCTAAATCTCTCATTTGGAAGCTAAAATTACGTTTAATCTTTTCACCAATAATTTTATATTCAAACATTTAAATTGGACAACAATTCCATGTGAATCTGATAACTATAATGTGTAGACTTTCCACTGTACCGTTTATGTCATCCTATCATTGATGAGAATGCCTCAGATGACAACCGAACTGACATCATATTCATTAAGTACCACCGCATATGTTCTACTGGTCAGATTACCTGAATATGGTTACCCCCCCCCCCCCACCTTCTGATGTTCCCAGAATCTCTGTTTAACAAAGGCTGTATAGTCAAGAGAGAGGTAAGGGAGAAATATATTTATGGGGGGGAGGGGGTCATAAACCTTACCCACAGGCCAACGTCATGACATAGCCAATAGGAAGAATCAAGTCTATCCACATTTAGCCAACATTAAGAATCAAGTCCATCCACATCGCTCTCACTCTAGTACTTAAGGGGGTAAATAGAACAAGGGCCAAACATCAAGAGGTGTTTTATTGTATATTCATGTCATCTGAATATCTAAGTAAACAGCCTCCTGTTGAAGCGACACTTACTGTTAAGGAGAGCGGCCAATAACACTGTCTCATTTGTCATGTAAATGGCCTGTCAGCAGACCTTAGAAGGCCTCAGTGTAGACGAGCAGATTAGACTGTCATCGCAGACAGGTATCTCTGAGGGAGGACTGATGAGAGATTCAGGTCAACTAAACCTTGACATGAAGACAGATCGGACTGATATACACATTCTGAGGCATCTGAGGACATGAGCACATCTTGAATCAAACATATCAAAAATAAAACTTTATTTGTCACATGCGCCAAATACAACCGTGAAAAGCTTACCTACAAGCCCTTAACCAACAACCTAGTTCAAGAAAGAGTTAAGACAATTTTTACCAAATAAACTAAAGTACAAATTCTAAAAAGTAACACCATAAAATTCCAATAATGAAGTTCTATTCAATCTGTATAACGGAAGATTGCTTAGATTTAAAGGCAATGTTGTCATGTTAGCAGAGACGCTGAACGTGCCGGCTCAATTGGAAATTAGCTAAACATTTCTATCATGCAATCTATGAGTGCAATATAGTAACCTGGCCTAGAAGGCAACATATATAACAATCTGTAAGTGCTATATAGTAACCTGGCCTAGAAGGCAACATATATAACAATCTGTAAGTGCTATATAGTAACCTGGCCTAGAAGGCAACATATATAACAATCTGTAAGTTCTATATAGTAACCTGGCCTAGAAGGCAACATATATAACAATCTGTAAGTGCTATATAGTAACCTGGCATAGAAGGCAACATATAGAACAATCTGTAAGTGCTATATAGTAACCTGGCCTAGAAGGCAACATATATAACAATCTGTAAGTGCTATATAGTAACCTGGCCTAGAAGGCAACATATAGAACAATCTGTAAGTGCTATATAGTAACCTGGCCTAGAAGGCAACATATAGAACAATCTGTAAGTGCTATATAGTAACCTGGCCTAGAAGGCAACATATAGAACAATCTGTAAGTGCTATATAGTAACCTGGCCTAGAAGGCAACATATATAACAATCTGTAAGTGCTATATAGTAACCTGGCATAGAAGGCAACATATATAACAATCTGTAAGTGCTATATAGTAACCTGGCCTAGAAGGCAACATATATAACAATCTGTAAGTGCTATATAGTAACCTGGCATAGAAGGCAACATATATAACAATCTGTAAGTGCTATATAGTAACCTGGCCTAGAAGGCAACATATATAACAATCTGTAAGTTCTATATAGTAACCTGGCCTAGAAGGCAACATATATAACAATCTGTAAGTGCTATATAGTAACCTGGCATAGAAGGCAACATATAGAACAATCTGTAAGTGCTATATAGTAACCTGGCCTAGAAGGCAACATATAGAACAATCTGTAAGTGCTATATAGTAACCTGGCCTAGAAGGCAACATATAGAACAATCTGTAAGTGCTATATAGTAACCTGGCCTAGAAGGCAACATATATAACAATCTGTAAGTGCTATATAGTAACCTGGCATAGAAGGCAACATATATAACAATCTGTAAGTGCTATATAGTAACCTGGCCTAGAAGGCAACATATATAACAATCTGTAAGTGCTATATAGTAACCTGGCATAGAAGGCAACATATATAACAATCTGTAAGTGCTATATAGTAACCTGGCCTAGAAGGCAACATATATAACAATCTGTAAGTTCTATATAGTAACCTGGCCTAGAAGGCAACATATATAACAATCTGTAAGTGCTATATAGTAACCTGGCATAGAAGGCAACATATAGAACAATCTGTAAGTGCTATATAGTAACCTGGCCTAGAAGGCAACATATATAACAATCTGTAAGTGCTATATAGTAACCTGGCCTAGAAGGCAACATATAGAACAATCTGTAAGTGCTATATAGTAACCTGGCCTAGAAGGCAACATATAGAACAATCTGTAAGTGCTATATAGTAACCTGGCCTAGAAGGCAACATATATAACAATCTGTAAGTGCTATATAGTAACCTGGCATAGAAGGCAACATATATAACAATCTGTAAGTGCTATATAGTAACCTGGCCTAGAAGGCAACATATAGAACAATCTGTAAGTGCTATATAGTAACCTGGCCTAGAAGGCAACATATATAACAATCTGTAAGTGCTATATAGTAACCTGGCCTAGAAGGCAACATATATAACAATCTGTAAGTGCTATATAGTAACCTGGCCTAGAAGGCAACATATAGAACAATCTGTAAGTGCTATATAGTAACCTGACCTAGAAGGCAACATATAGAACAATCTGTAAGTGCTATATAGTAACCTGGCATAGAAGGCAACATATATAACAATCTGTAAGTGCTATATAGTAACCTGGCCTAGAAGGCAACATATAGAACAATCTGTAAGTGCTATATAGTAACCTGGCATAGAAGGCAACATATATAACAATCTGTAAGTGCTATATAGTAACCTGACCTAGAAGGCAACATATAGAACAATCTGTAAGTGCTATATAGTAACCTGGCATAGAAGGCAACATATATAACAATCTGTAAGTGCTATATAGTAACCTGGCATAGAAGGCAACATATATAACAATCTCTAAGTGCTATATAGTAACCTGGCCTAGAAGGCAACATATATAACAATATGTAAGTGCTATATAGTAACCTGGCCTAGAAGGCAACATATATAACAAACTGTAAGTGCTATATAGTAACCTGGCCTAGAAGGCAACATATATAACAATCTGTAAGTGCTATATAGTAACCTGGCATAGAAGGCAACATATAGAACAATCTGTAAGTGCTATATAGTAACCTGGCCTAGAAGGCAACATATATAACAATCTGTAAGTGCTATATAGTAACCTGGCCTAGAAGGCAACATATATAACAATCTGTAAGTGCTATATAGTAACCTGGCGTAGAAGGCAACATATAGAACAATCTGTAAGTGCTATATAGTAACCTGGCCTAGAAGGCAACATATAGAACAATCTGTAAGTGCTATATAGAAACCTGGCCTAGAAGGCAACATATAGAACAATCTGTAAGTGTTACTGCCTGAATTCTAAATATATTTTTTTTCTCACCCATCTACATAATGACAAAGTGAAAACATGTTTTTATAAATTTGTAGAAGCACCTTTGGCAGCGATTACAGCTGCGAATCTTACTGGGTCTCAGAGCTTTGGATTTGCCCATTATTCTTTTCACAATTCTTCAAGCTCTTATAAATTGGTTGTTGATCATTGCTAGATAACCTTATTCAGGTCTTGCCATTCATTTTCAAGTAGATTTATGTCAAAACTGTAACTCGGCCACTCGGAAACGTTCACTGTCTTCTTGGTAAGCAACTCCAGTGTAGATTTGGCCTTGTGTTTTAGGTTACTGTCCTGCTGAAAGGTGAATTGATCTCCCAGTGTGTCACGATCGTTTGAAGCACACTCGGACCAACGTGCAGCGTGATCTGGGTTCCACATCTTTATTTAGTGAAATGCACAAAACAATAAAGCAAGAATGAACCATGACCACAATGGAGTGCTGACATACAACTACCCATAAACAATATCCCACAACACACAGGTGGAAAAATGCTACTTAAATATGATCCTCAATGAGAGACAACGATAGCCAGCTGCCTCTAGTTGGGAATCATATCAAACAACAACATAGAAAATATAAACTAAACTAACCCCACAGTCACACGCTGACCTACTCCACCATAGAAAGTAAGGATTCTCTATGGTCAGGACGTGACACAGTGTCTGGTGGAAAGCTGACTGAACCAGGTTATCCTCTAGGATTTTGCCTGTGCTGAGCTACATTTCGTTTATTTTTTATCCTGAAAAGCTCCCCAGTCCTTAATGACTACAAGCATACCCATAACATGACTGTAATGAAGTTCGTCTGCTGTTTGAAGAGAGTCAGACCGAAATGCAGCGTGTAGGTTACTCATGACTTTTAATGAAGAAAATAGCGGTACATGAAATAACTGAAAATACGAAAACAACAAACAAGTGAAACTAATTACAGCCTATCTGGTGACTAACACAGAGACAGGTACAATCGCCCACGAAATACAACGCGCACTCAAGCTACCTAAATACGGTTCCCAATCCGAGACAACTAGAATCAGCTGACTCCAATTAGGAATCGCCTCAGGCAGCCAAGCCAAACTAGACACACCCCTACTAATACACACTCCCAATTAATACAAACCCCAATACGAAATACAACATATAAACCCATGTCACACCCTGGCCTACCCAAACATATAACAAAAACACAAGATACAATGACCAAGGCGTGACAGAACCCCCCCCTAAGGTGCGGACTCCGGGACGCACCTCAAGAGCATAGGGAGGGTCCGGGTGGGCGTCTGTCCATGGTGGCGGTTCTGGCTCGGGACGTGGACCCCACTCCATAAATGTCCTAGTTTCTCCCCTTCGCGTCCTAGGATAATCCACCTTCTCCGCCGACCATGGCCTAATAGTCCTCACCCTGATCCCCACATAACTGAGGGGCAGCTCGGGACCGAGGGGCAGCTCGGGACCGAGGGGCAGCTCGGGACAGAGGGGCAGCTCGGGACAGAGGGGCAGCTCGGGACAGAGGGGCAGCTCGGGACAGAGGGGCAACTCGGGACAGAGGGGCAGCTCGGGACAGAGGGGCAGCTCGGGATAGAGGGGCAACTCGGGATAGAGGGGCAACTCAGGATAGAGGGGCATCTCAGGATAGAGGGGCAGCTCAGGACAGCAGGGCAGCTCAGGACAGAGGGGCAGCCCGGGACAGAGATTCAGCCCGGGACCGAAGCAGCCCAGTACTGAGGGGAAGCCCGGTACTGAGAGGAAGCCTAGTACTGAAAGGAAGCTCAGTACTGAGAGGAAGCTCAGGCAGGTAGTAGGCTCCGGTAAATCCTGGCTGGCTGGTGGACCTGGATGATTCAGTTTGTCTGGCCGATCTAGAAGATCTTGGCATACTGGCACTTCTGGCGGATCCTGGCAGACTGGCACTTCTGGCGGATCCTGGCAGACTGGTGACGCTGGGCCGACTGGCGGCGCTGGGCAGACAGGAGACTCCGGCAGCGCAGGAGAGGAGAAAGGCTCTGGCTGCGCTGAACAGGCGAGGCGCACTGGACGCGCTGGGCCGACTGGTAGCACTGGTGGCGCTGGACAGACAAGAGACTCCGGCAGCGCAGGAGAGGAGAAAGGCTCTGGCTGCGCTGAACAGGCTGGAGACTCCGATAGCACAGGAGGGGAGAAAAGCACTGGCTGTGCTGAACAGGCGATGCGCACTGGACGCGCTGGGCCGACTGGAAGCACTGGTGGCGCTGAACAGACAGGAGACTCCAGCAGCGCAAGAGAGGAGAAAGGCTCTGGCTGCGCTAAACAGGCGGGAGACTCCGATAGCGCAGGAGAAGAGAACAGCTCTGGTTGAGCTAAATAAGCGGGAGACTCCGGCAGCGCAGGAGGGGAGAAAAGCACTGCCTGCGCTGAACAGGCGAGGCGCACTGGAGGCCTGGTGCGTGGTGCTGGAACTGGTGGTACTGGCGCGAGGACACGCACAGGAAGCCTGGTGCGGGGAGCTGCTACCGGAGGACTGGTGTGTAGAGGTGGCTCTGGATAGACCGGACCGTGCAGGCGCACTGGAGCTCTTGAGCACCGAGCCTGCCCAAGCTTACCTGGCTCGATGCCCACTCTAGCCCGGCCAATAGGAAGGGCTGGTATGTGTCGCAGCTGGCTCTGCACCCGCAATGGAAACACCGTGCGCTCCATAGCATAACACGGTGCCTGCCCGGTCTCTCTAGCCCAACGGTGAGCACAGGGAGTATGCGCAGGTTTCCTACCTGGCATAACTATTCTCCCTTTTAGCCCCCACCCAATATTTTTTGGGGGTGACTTTCCGGTTTCCAACCGCGTCGCCGTGCTGCCTCCTCATACATGCGCCTCTCCGCTTTAGCTGCCTCTATTTCCTCCTTGGGACGGCGATATTCTCCCGGCTGCTCCCAGGGTCCTTGACCGTCTAATTCCTCCTCCCATGTCCAAATCTCCAATTGATGCAGTCTCTCCCATTGCAACTGCTCTTCATGATTAACAGGGAGAGTAGGCTCAGGTCTATTCTCTGACTCAGCCACTCTCTCTCTGCGCTTTCCCCCTTTACCTTCGGTTTTCGCTCTGTATAGCAATGCTTTCCTTCTCGATTCCATACGTGTATAGCCCTCTTCGCATTGCTGTAGGGAATCCCAGGCGGGCTCCTGCACTCGCTCTGGGTCGGCCGCCCACCTGTCGATTTCTTCCCACGTCGTATAATCCTTGCTTCTGTTGTCCATAACGTCCACCTTCAGATCCTGCCAGTTCACACGCTGCTCGGTCTGTGAATGGTGGGTGATTCTGTAATCAAATCAAATCAAATCAAATGTATTTATTTATTTATATAGCCCTTCGTACATCAGCTGATATCTCAAAGTGCTGTACAGAAACCCAGCCTAAAACCCCAAACAGCAAACAATGCAGGTGTAAAAGCACGGTGGCTAGGAAAAACTCCCTAGAAAGGCCAAAACCTAGGAAGAAACCTAGAGAGGAACCGGGCTATGTGGGGTGGCCAGTCCTCTTCTGGCTGTGCCGGGTAGAGATTATAACAGAACATGACCAAGATGTTCAAATGTTCATAAATGACCAGCATGGTCAAATAATAATAAGGCAGAACAGTTGAAACTGGAGCAGCAGCACAGTCAGGTGGACTGGGGACAGCAAGGAGCCATCATGTCAGGTAGTCCTGGGGCACGGTCCTAGGGCTCAGGTCCTCCGAGAGAGAGAAAGAAAGAGAGAATTAGAGAGAGCATATGTGGGGTGGCCAGTCCTCTTCTGGCTGTGCCGGGTGGAGATTATAACAGAACGTGGCCAAGATGTTCAAATGTTCATAACTGACCAGCATGGTTGAATAATAGTAAGGCAGAACAGTTGAAACTGGAGCAGGAGCATGGCCAGGTGGACTGGGGACAGCAAGGAGTCCTCATGTCAGGTAGTCCTGGGACATGGTCCTAGGGCCCAGGCCAGTTGAAACTGGAGCAGCAGCATGGCCAGGTGGACTGGGGACAGCAAGGAGTCATCATGTCAGGTAGTCCTGGGGCATGGTCCTAGGGCTCAGGTCCTCCGAGAGAGAGAAAGAAAGAGAGAAGGAGAGAATTAGAGAACGCACACTTAGATTTACACAGGACACCGAATAGGACAGGAGAAGTACTCCAGATAAACAAACTGACCCTAGCCCCCCGACACATAAACTACTGCAGCATAAATACTGGAGGCTGAGACAGGAGGGGTCAGGAGACACTGTGGCCCCATCCGAGGACACCCCGGACAGGGCCAAACAGGAAGGATATAACCCCACCCACTTTGCCAAAGCACAGCCCCCACACCACTAGAGGGAAATCTTCAACCACCAACTTACCATCCTGAGACAAGGCCGAGTATAGCCCACAAAGATCTCCGACACGGTACAACCCAAGGGGGGAGGAAACCCAGACAGGCCGACCACAACAGTGAATCAACCCACCCAGGTGACGCACCCCCCCCCAGGGACGGCACGAGAGAGCCCCAGCAAGCCAGTGACTCAGCCCCCGTAACAGGGTTAGAGGCAGAGAATCCCAGTGGAAAAAGGGGAACCGGCCAGGCAGAGACAGCAACGGCGGTTCGTTGCTCCAGAGCCTTTCCGTTCACCTTCCCACTCCTGGGCCAGACTACACTCAATCATATGACCCACTGAAGAGATGAGTCTTCAGTAAAGACTTAAAGGTTGAGACCGAGTTTGCGTCTCTGACATGGGTAGGCAGACCGTTCCATAAAAATGGAGCTCTATAGGAGAAAGCCCTGCCTCCAGCTGTTTGCTTAGAAATTCTAGGGACAATTAGGAGGCCTGCGTCTTGTGACCGTAGCGTACGTGTAGGTATGTACGGCAGGACCAAATCAGAGAGGTAGGTAGGAGCAAGCCCATGTAATGCTTTGTAGGTTAGCAGTAAAACCTGTAATGAAGTTCGTCTGCTGTTTGAAGAGAGTCAGACCGAAATGCAGCGTGTAGGTTACTCATGACTTTTAATGAAGAAAATAGCGATACATGAAATAACTGAAAATACGAAAACAACAAACAAGTGAAACTAATTACAGCCTATCTGGTGACTAACACAGAGACAGGTACAATCGCCCACGAAATACAACGCGCACTCAAGCTACCTAAATACGGTTCCCAATCCGAGACAACTAGAATCAGCTGACTCCAATTAGGAATCGCCTCAGGCAGCCAAGCCAAACTAGACACACCCCTACTAATACACACTCCCAATTAATACAAACCCCAATACGAAATACAACATATAAACCCATGTCACACCCTGGCCTACCCAAACATATAACAAAAACACAAGATACAATGACCAAGGCGTGACAATGACGTGGTCAGCACTATGCTTGAACATATGGGGAGTGGTACTCAGTAATATGTTGAATTGAATTTGGCCCAAACGTAACACCTTGTTTTCAGGACAAAAAGTGTATTGCTTTTTCAGTATTAAGTGTCTTGTTGCAGACAGGATGCATGTTTTGTCATATTTGTATTCTGTACAAGCTTCCTTATTTTCACTCCGTAAATTAGGTTAGTATTGTGGAGTAATTACAATGTTGTTGATTCATCCTCAGTTTCTCGTATCACAGCCATCACACTCTGTAACTCTTGGTCTCATTGTGAAATCCCTGAGCAGTTTCCTTCCTTTCCGGCCACTGAGTTAGGAAGGAAGCCTGTATTTTTGTAGTGACTGGGTGTATTGATACACCATCCAAAATGTGATTAATATCTTCATCATGCACAAAGGGATATTCAATGTCTGTTTTTTAATTTTATGTTTACCCACCTACCAATATGTGCCATTCTTTGCAAAACCTTAGAAACCTCCCTGGTCTATGTGGTTGAATCTGTGTTAGAAATTCACTGCTTGACTGAGGGACCAAACACTATTATGTGACTTGTTGAGCACATTTTTACTCCTGAACTGACTTAGGCTTGTAACGGCGTTCTTCGTTTGTCGAAAGAGAGTCGGACCGAAATGCAGCGTGGTGGTTACTCATGTCTTTAATGTAGAAGAGCGATACATGAAATAACTAAAAATACAAAAACAAGAAATGGAATGTGAAACCTAATACAGCCTATCTGGTGAACACTACACAGAGACAGGAACAATCACCCACGAAATACACAGTGAAACCCAGGCTACCTAAATACGGTTCCCTATCAGAGACAACAAGAATCACCTGACTCTGATTGAGAACCGCCTCGGGCATCCAAGCCTAAACTAGACACACCCCTAATCAACCACAATCCCAATGCCTACAAAAACCCCAATACGACAACACAATAAACCCATGTCACACCCTGGCCTGAACAAATATATAACGAAAACACAAAATAGAATGACCAAGGCATGACAAGGCTTGCCGTAACAAAGGGATTGAATACATATTGAGTCAAGACATTTCAGCTTTTCATCTATTTTTTTTTGTAAAAATGTTGAATAACATAATTCCATTTTGCCGTTCTGTGGATATTGTGTTTAGCCAAACATCTAAATGTAATCCAGGCTGTAACACAACAAAATGTTTCATAAGACATTAGGTATCTTTCTGAAAGCACTGTAGGTCCGTATTGAATTAGTGTTCAACTAACAGAGGAATAGAGCTCGCCATACTTCAATACAAAATGTTCTACTCCTTGTACTCCTTGATTGTGGAGACTTGGGTTAGTGCAGAGGAGACATACAACGTGATAACAGCTGAGAGATAAATATTCAACTGGAGAGAAAGTTATATAAATATTGATTGTTTTGTGTTTCAGGACACTGGTGGTGTAGGGAGCAGTATTTATTAATGTAGATGTATGAGCCCAATAAAGATTTAGAAAAGAAACTCACCATAGAAAGGATCAATATGTTTTTGGGTTGGTGAGGGGGAGAAAATAAAGATCTTACCCACATCCCAAATGGTACCCTATTCCCTATGTGGTGCACTATTTTTGACCAGGGCCCATAGGGACAAGTGTGCCATTTAGGATGCGCTGCTAGTGTTGAAGTAAGTGCCTAGAGTAATATTCTTTACGGGCTTATTTGTTGTGTGATATTCTGTTAATATTTCTTCCTTCTGTTGTTCTTCTTCTAAACCTGAATGACTATGAGACGAGTGAAACAACAACATTGTGCATTTATAACATATTTCACAACACTTTGATTTATCTAACTTTGGACCATGGCTAACAATCATTCATGTAATGCAACTTTTTCTCTTTGAATAAAGAGCAGTCCAAGTAGATTTTGATAACAATTTATTATCTGCAATTTATCAACTAAATGTTTTCAAAACTGTAATAATTTTTATGACCCTAGCCCCCGACACATAAACGATCGCAGCATCAATACTGGAGGCTGAGACAGGAGGGGTCAGGAGACACTGTGGCCACATCCGATGATACCCCCGAACAGGGACAAACAGGAAGGATATAACCCCACCCACTTTGCCAAAGCACAGCCCACACACCACTAGAGGGATACCTTCAACCACCAACGTACCATCCTGAGATAAAGCCGAGTATAGCCCACAAAGATCTCCGCCACGGCACAACCCAAGGGGGGGCGCCAACCCAGACATATAACATCACTAAAATCTAAAACCGACAGTAACGTACATCGTACCAGCTCCTTCATGGCCTCAAAAGAAAAATAGGCCTTATGCCGGTAATAAAATCCTATTTTCAGCTTGAGCTTCCTTATCCAGTTCTCTACATGCACAGTGAAGCTCAGCATATCATCACCCCACCCACCCAAATATTTGTACACTTTAACTTGCTCTATAGTATGTCCAGCCAATGTAGCAATGACATGATTTGTAACATGCCTGACATTTGAAAATACCATGCATTTTGTTTTACCCGAATTTAGAATCGACTTTAAATCATACAGATTATGTTGTATGATGTTAAATGCTTAAATGCTCTTTGGGCATTTTCAAAAGCTAAAGATAAACTTGAATATAGAATAGCATCATCTGCATAATAAGGAACATCCGCTGTTTCAATAAGATCCCCAATGTTGAAAAACAAAATGAACAACAATGGGCCCAAAATGGAACCTTGCGGAACACCTGAGCACACCTCTATGGAATCAGATTTACAACCATCCTCCATTACACATTGTGTATGATTTGATAGGTACTTTATAAACCCATCTAGATCAGACCAGTAATTTCACAACAACATAACACAGCATGGTTCACGGTGTCAAAAGCCTTCGACAAATCAATAAAAACAGACACATAAATGTAACTTCTTAAAAGCTTAAATGTTGCTGAAACAGTGCTGTGGCCAGACCTAAAACCTGATTGCATTCCATTTAAGATGTTGTTTTCTTGGAGGTAGGTCTTTAGCTGCCTAATAACTAAGGACTCCAGTACCTTTGACAGTACAGACAATTGCGATATGGGTCGATAGTTGTCAAGTAGTGAAGGGTCTCCACCTTTCAGGAGAGGCAGTACAAAAGCAGATTTCCATAACTTGGGGATTTCCTTTACATCAAGCGTGAGGTTAAAAATAGATGTTAAGGGGGGAGCAATGAAGTCTGCGGCTAGGTTTATGGAGGCGGGGGTCTAGTTCATCAGAAAACATCTGCTAAACATTATGCTGTATCGTGTGTGGATTGTTGAGAGAAATCCATTTTGAATTCAGGCTGTAGCACAATTTTGGGGGGGAATAAATCAATGTGTATGAATACGTTCTTGAAGGCAGTGTATACGAACGTTATGGCACGCTACTGTACAACTTCATGCTGTACAATACAATACCAGGACATGGTGTGCTACTTATCATATTTCTATCCAGGAGGTGGTCCTGGCAACTGTCTAGGCTAAGGAGAGGCTGTCTGGGTCTGGGCATCATAAGTCATCTTCATCCACCTGGAGAGAGAGAGCTGGGCCTGAGGAGAAATGTGGTGGTACATTATGCATCAGCTCCTCCTTCACAGAGTACCTCAGTATGAGTCATACTACCCATAAAACCTAGAGGTCAAACAAGAAAATGGTTCAGATCGCTTTCAACCATTCATTTTTCATAAATCATTGCTCCCAATCCTGCTATAGAGGTAGATAACAGTCACCATAAAGCATGATATAAGTCACTATAGAGCAGTAGATAACAGTCACCATAAAGCATGATATAAGTCACTATAGAGCAGTAGATAAGTCACCATAAAGCATGATATAACTCACTATAGAGGTAGATAACAGTCACCATAAAGCATGATATAAGTCACTATAGTGCAGTAGATAACAGTCACCATAAAGCATGATATAAGTCACTATAGAGCAGTAGATAACAGTCACTATAGAGCAGTAGACAACAGTCACTATAGAGCAGTAGATAACAGTTACCATAGACCATTAGATACCAGTTACTATGGAGCAGTAGATAACAGTTACTATAGAGCAGTAGATAACAGTTACTATAGAGCAGTAGATAACAGTCACTATAGAGCAGTAGATAACAGTTATTATAGAGCAGTAGATAACAGTCAGCATAATCCATTAGATAACAGTCATTATAGAGCAGTAGATAACAGTCGCTATAGAGCAGTAGATAACAGTCATTATAGAGCAGTATATAACAGTCGCTATAGAGCAGTAGATAACAGTCATTATAGAGCAGTATATAACAGTTACTATAGAGCAGTAGATAACAGTCACTATAGAGCAGTAGATAACAGTCATTATAGAGCAGTAGATAACAGTTACTATAGAGCAGTAGATAACAGTCATTATGGAGCAGTAGATAACAGTCACTATAGAGCAGTAGATAACAGTCACTAGAGCAGTAGATAACAGTTACTATAGAGCAGTAGATAACAGTTACTATAGAGCAGTAGATAACAGTTACTATGGAGCAGTATATAACAGTCACTAGAGCAGTAGATAACAGTCACTAGAGCAGTAGATAACAGTCATTATAGAGCAGTAGATAACAGTCATTATAGAGAAGTAGATAACAGTCACTATAGAGCAGTAGATAACAGTCATTATAGAGCAGTAGATCACAGTCATTATAGAGCAGTAGATAACAGTCATTAATAGAGCAGTAGATAACAGTCACTATAGAGCAGTAGATAACAGTCACTATAGAGCAGTAGATAACAGTCATTATAGAGCAGTAGATAACAGTCACTATGGAGCAGTAGATAACAGTTACTATAGAGCAGTAGATAACAGTCATTAATAGAGCAGTAGATAACAGTCACTATAGAGCAGTAGATAACAGTCATTAATAGAGCAGTAGATAACAGTCACTATAGAGCAGTAGATAACAGTCACTATAGAGCAGTAGATAACAGTTACTATAGAGCAGTAGATAACAGTCACTACAGAGCAGTAGATAACAGTCATTATAGAGCAGTAGATAACAGTCATTATAGAGCAGTAGATAACAGTTACTATAGAGCAGTAGATAACAGTCGCTATAGAGCAGTAGATAACAGTCATTATAGAGCAGTAGATAACAGTTACTATAGAGCAGTAGATAACAGTCATTATAGAGCAGTAGATACCAGTCGCTATAGAGCAGTAGATAACAGTCATTATAGAGTAGTAGATAACAGTCACTATAGAGCAGTAGATAACAGTCACTATAGAGCAGTAGATAACAGTTACCATAGACCATTAGATAACAGTCATTAATAGAGCAGTAGATAACAGTCATTATAGAGGAGTAGGTAAGTCACTATAGAGCAGTAGATAACAGTCGCTATAGAGCAGTAGATAACAGTCACTATAGAGCAGTAGATAAGTCACTAAAGAGCAGTAGATAACAGTCACTAGAGCAGTAGATAAGTCACTATAGAGCAGTAGATACCAGTCACTATAGAGCAGTACATAAGTCACTAAAGAGCAGTAGATAACAGTCACTAGAGCAGTAGATAACAGTCATTATAGAGCAGTAGATAACAGTCATTATAGAGCAGTAGATAACAGTCCCTATAGAGCAGTAGATAACAGTCGCTATAGAGCAGTAGATAACAGTCACTATAGACCATTAGATAACAGTTACCATAGACCATTAGATAACAGTCACTATAGAGCAGTAGATACCAGTCACTATAGAGCATGAGATAACAGTCATTATAGAGCAGTAGATAACAGTCACTATAGAGCAGTAGATAAGTCACTATAGAGCAGGAGATAACAGTCATTATAGAGCAGTAGATAACAGTCACTATGGAGCAGTAGATAACAGTCACTATAGAGCAGTAGATAACAGTCACCATAGACCATTAGATACCAGTCACTATAGAGCAGTAGATAACAGTCATTATAGAGGAGTAGGTAGGTCACTATAGAGCAGTAGATAACAGTTACCATAAACCATTAGATAACAGTCGCTATAGACCATTAGATAACAGTCACTATAAAGCAGTAGATAACAGTCACTATAGAGCAGTAGATAACAGTCACTATAGAACAGTAGATAACAGTCACTATAGAGCAGTAGATAACAGTCACTATAGAGCAGTAGACAACAGTCACTATAGAGCAGTAGACAACAGTCACTATAGAGCAGTAGATAACAGTCATTATAGAGCAGTAGATAACAGTTATATTGTTATATTGTTATATTGTGATATTGTGATATTGTGATATTGTTATATTGTTATATATAAACCCCTGGAAGAGTAGCTGCTGCCTTGGCAGGAACTAATGGGGATCCATAATAAACCACAGGAAGAGTAGCTGCTGCCTTGACAGGAATTATTGGGGATCCATAATAAACCCCTGGAAGAGTAGCTGCTGCCTTGGCAGGAACTAATGGGGGTCCTTAATGAATACAAATTGGGCTCACCCATTGACACGGTGATGGGCTCACTTCTCTCTAATCTGACATGGTCTCACTTCTCTCTAATCTGGCACGGTGTTGGGCACTTCTCTCTAATCTGACAAGGTGTTGGGCTCACTTCTCTCTAATCTGACAAGGGGTTGGGCTCACTTCTCTCTAATCTGACACGGTGTTGGGCTCACTTCTCTCTAATCTGACATGGTGTTGGGCTCTCTCTAATCTGACAAGGTGTTGGGCTCACTAATCTGACAAGGTGTTGGGCTCACTTCTCTCTAATCTGACAAGGGGTTGGGCTCACTTCTCTCTAATCTGACAAGGTGTTGGGCTCACTTCTCTCTAATCTGACAAGGTGTTGGGCTCACTTCTCTCTAATCTGACAAGGGGTTGGGCTCACTTCTCTCTAATCTGACACTCACTTCTCTCTAATCTGACACGGTGTGTTGGGCTCACTTCTCTCTAATCTGACACGGTGTTGGGCTCACTTCTCTCTAATCTGACACGGTGTTGGGCTCACTTCTCTCTAATCTGACACGGTGTTGGGCTCACTTCTCTCTAATCTGACACGGTGTTGGGCTCACTTCTCTCTAATCTGACATGGTGTTGGGCTCACTTCTCTCTAATCTGACAAGGTGTTGGGCTCACTTCTCTCTAATCTGACAAGGTGTTGGGCTCACTTCTCTCTAATCTGACAAGGGGTTGGGCTCACTTCTCTCTAATCTGACAAGGTGTTGGGCTCACTTCTCTCTAATCTGACACGGTGTTGGGCTCACTTCTCTCTAATCTGACATGGTGTTGGGCTCACTTCCTTCTAATCTGGCACAGTGTTGCTGGATGATACTATTTCAATATTGTATTGAAAACACTCCATTCTCAAACTCTTGCCGAGATGATTTCAGAGCTCTGCTGCCTGTGGATCAATTACGTTTTGGTGGGATTGATACAACGAATCAATTTAGCTGTGCACCATGATGGGTAAGGATTGCAAGAACAATTACGACAATGGATTTTTAATCTGAAGTGCTCACTTCCTTCTAATCTGACACACAATCTGACACACAATCTGACATGGTGTTGGGCTCACAATCTGACATGGTGTTGGGCACAATCTGACATGGTGTTGGGCACAATCACACACAATCTGACACACTTCTCTCTAATCTGGCACAGTGTTGCTGGATGATACTATTTCAATATTTTATTGAAAACACTCCATTCTCAAACTCTTGCCGACTCTGCACCTGTGGATCACACACACACACAATTACACAATGGATTTTTTTGAAGTGCTCGCACACACACAACACACACACACACACACACACACACACACACACACACACACACACACACACACACACACACACACACACACACACACACACACACACACACACACACATACAACCAAACACACACACACACACACACACACACACACACACACACATACAACCAAACACACACACACACACACACACACACACACACATACAACCAAACACACACACACACACATACAACCAAACACACACACACACACACACACACACACACACACACATACAACCAAACACACACACACACACACATACAACCAAACACACACACACACAACACACACACACACACACACACACAAACAGACAGAGGTATGCGTACATTTGCAGGTGGGCTCATACGATACGCACACAAGCACACACACACATCTGTGTGCCACTGCAGATGTACAGTGTGTGTGTGTGTGTGTGTGTGTGTGTGTGTGTGTGTGTGTGTGTGTGTGTGTGTGTGTGTGTGTGTGTGTGTGTGTGTGTGTGTGTGTGTGTGTGTGTGTGTGTGTGTGTGTGTGTGTGTGTGTGTGTGTGTGTGTGTGTGTGCGCGCGCGCGCGTGCGAGCACTTCTAAATAATCACACCAGTCCCCGAGACTACTCTATGGACTTTTGTCAACAAACACACACATGTTTTAGATAGATCCTATCCAACCACTGAGGCTTCTAGGGGGACTTGTCACGTTCTGTAAACATGTGTATGTTTACATTATGGTTCTTGTTTTAATCAGTTTTCCGTTATATCAGCTATGCAATCAAATCCAGTTGGATCAATATACCTGATCTGTCATTGCAACAGAACAAAGGCTCAACACATTTAATCCTTTTGATGCAACAACAAAAAAAAGCCTAAAGAAATGGATTCAATCAAAGCCGTAATGCAGAAAAGAAACACAAAATACTTAATTGTTTTATTCCAGTGTATTATTCTGATGTTAGGAACGGCTGTTGTTGCTTTCACCTGTTTCTGGTCCATAACACCGATGTAGCTTTTACCATTTACATTATAGTGGACAGGCATCACATTTAAAGGCAACAAGTCATTCTGAATGAATTCACGCAGCATTACGAGGCTCCCGAGTGGCGCAGCGGCCTTCGAGAGCCGTCACTACAGTCCCTGGTTGGAATCCAGGCTGTATCACAACCAGCTGTGATTGGGAGTCCCATTGGTGGTGGTGGTGGGGGGGGGGGGCGCACAATCGTCCGGTTTTATGACCCCGGGGGTAGGCCGTCGGTCCCTGTCAAGTACAATTTGTTCTTAACTGACTTGACAAGTTAAATGACGGTTAGATTATATGGTAAAACATAAAGCATGGCACTTCTCTCAGGAGGCTGCAGTGGTTCTCTGTCTGCATTCTGTGTGGGGGTGTTACCATTGTCTAGTGGAAACCTGCAGAGGCCACTAAACTCCAGGTACCCTTGGTGTTTCTGTCCGGTATTATTAAATTACCAATGTTTGTTTTTCTAGTTGCTTCATTTGCAATTGCTTGACTCAGTTAAACGCTTATTGGTAAACCAACCGACAGTAAAATATCAGCTTTGGAGACCGGAGGGGTTGACTGAAGTCAGTTGAATTGGAAAACAACTGAAGGAATAAAAATGTTTTAAAAAGCCATTCATTTCTGTGGTTGCTTTAGGGAGATGGAGAGAGAAAACACCCTGATTAACCAATACCCAGACCTGAAACTGCACAGGCTATTTCTTCATAGTAACGGTATATTATGTTATCTAAATGAACTTTCCCATTTGTAATGATCTTGGATTGATATGCAAGATGACAATTGAATGACAGATTGTACATTTCAACAGTTGGAACAGTAGAGCAGAAGGCACATTTCAACAGTAATGTAGTGTAGTACAGGCTACATTTCAACAGTAGTGTAGTACAGGCTACATAGTGTAGTACAGGCTACATTTCAACAGTAAGTAAAGTAGTAGTACAGGCTACATTTCAACAGTAGTGTAGTACAGGCTACATTTCAACAGTAGTGTAGTGTAGTACAGGCTACATTTCAACAGTAATGTAGTGTAGTACAGGCTACATTTCAACAGTAATGTAGTGTAGTACAGGCTACATTTCAACAGTAGTGTAGTACAGGCTACATTTCAACAGTAATGTAGTGTACAGGCTACATTTCAACAGTAGTGTAGTACAGGCTACATTTCAACAGTAATGTAGTGTACAGGCTACATTTCAACAGTAATGTAGTGTAGTACAGGCTACATTTCAACAGTAGTGTAGTAAAGGCTACATTTCAACAGTAATGTAGTACAGGCTACATTTCAACAGTAATGTAGTACAGGCTACATTTCAACAGTAGTGTATTACAGGCTACATTTCAACAGTAATGTAGTGTAGTACAGGCTACATTTCAACAGTAATGTAGTGTAGTACAGGCTACATTTCAACAGTAATGTAGTACAGGCTACATTTCAACAGTAATGTAGTACAGGCTACATTTCAACAGTAGTGTAGTACAGGCTACATTTCAACAGTAGTGTAGTACAGGCTACATTTCAACAGTAGTGTAGTACAGGCTACATTTCAACAGTAGTGTAGTACAGGCTACATTTCAACAGTAATGTAGTACAGGCTACATTTCAACAGTAGTGTAGTACAGGCTACATTTCAACAGTAATGTAGTACAGGCTACATTTCAACAGTAATGTAGTACAGGCTACATTTCAACAGTAGTGTAGTACAGGCTACATTTCAACAGTAGTGTAGTACAGGCTACATTTCAACAGTAATGTAGTGTAGTACAGGCTACATTTCAACAGTAATGTAGTACAGGCTACATTTCAACAGTGTAGTACAGGCTACATTTCAACAGTAATGTAGTACAGGCTACATTTCAACAGTAATGTAGTACAGGCTACATTTCAACAGTAATGTAGTGTAGTACAGGCTACATTTCAACAGTAATGTAGTACAGGCTACATTTCAACAGTAATGTAGTACAGGCTACATTTCAACAGTAATGTAGTACAGGCTACATTTCAACAGTAATTTAGTGTAGTACAGGCTACATTTCAACAGTAGTGTAGTACAGGCTACATTTCAACAGTAGTGTAGTACAGGCTACATTTCAACAGTAGTGTAGTACAGGCTACATTTCAACAGTAATGTAGTGTAGTACAGGCTACATTTCAACAGTAGTGTAGTACAGGCTACATTTCAACAGTAATGTAGTACAGGCTACATTTCAACAGTAATGTAGTACAGGCTACATTTCAACAGTAATGTAGTAGTACAGGCTACATTTCAACAGTAATGTAGTACAGGCTACATTTCAACAGTAATGTGTAGTACAGGCTACATTTCAACAGTAATGTAGTACAGGCTACATTTCAACAGTAATGTAGTACAGGCTACATTTCAACAGTAGTGTAGTACAGGCTACATTTCAACAGTAATGTAGTACAGGCTACATTTCAACAGTAATGTAGTACAGGCTACATTTCAACAGTAGTGTAGTACAGGCTACATTTCAACAGTAATGTAGTACAGGCTACATTTCAACAGTAATGTAGTGTAGTACAGGCTACATTTCAACAGTAGTGTAGTAC
>NC_060190.1:78338550-78352068 GCF_021184085.1 Oncorhynchus gorbuscha | reverse complement strand
CCGATCCTCGACTCGGCGATGTCATCTACAAAATGGCTTCCAACACTCTACTCAGCAAACTGGATGCAGTCTATCACAGTGCCATCCGTTTTGTCACTAAAGCACCTTATACCACCCACCACTGCGACTTGTATGCTCTAGTCGGCTGGCCCTCACTACATATTCGTCGCCAGACCCACTGGCTCCAGGTCATCTACAAGTCCATGCTAGGTAAAGCTCCGCCTTATCTCAGTTCACTGGTCACGATGGCAACACCCATCCGTAGCACGCGCTCCAGCAGGTGTATCTCACTGATCATCCCTAAAGCCAACACATCATTTGGCCGCCTTTCGTTCCAGTACTCTGCTGCCTGTGACTGGAACGAATCGCTGAAGTTGGAGACTTTTATCTCCCTCACCAACTTCAAACATCAGCTATCCGAGCAGCTAACCGATCGCTGCAGCTGTACATAGTCTATAGGAAAATAGCCCACCCATTTTCACCTACCTCATTCCCATACTGTTTTTTATACTGTTTTTATTTATTTATTTTTTCTGCTCGTTTGCACACCAATATCTCTACCTGTACATGACCTGATCATTTATCACTCCAGTGTTAATCTGCAAAACTGTATTATTCGCCTACCTCCTCATGCCTTTTGCACACATTGTATATAGACTGCCCATTTTTTTCTACTGTGTTATTGACTTGTTAATTGTTTATTCCATGTGTAACTCTGTGTTGTCTGTTCACACTGCTATGCTTTTATCTTGGCCAGGTCGCAGTTGCAAATGAGAACTTGTTCTCAACTAGCCTACCTGGTTAAATAAAGGTGAAATAAAAAATAAAAAAATAAAAAACATTTCAACAGTAATGCAGTGTAGTACAGGCTACATTTTAACAGTAATGTAGTGTAGTACAGGCTACATTTCAACAGTGGTGTAGTACAGGCTACATTTCAACAGTGGTGTAGTACAGGCTACATTTCAACAGTAATGTAGTACAGGCTACATTTCAACAGTAATGTAGTACAGGCTACATTTCAACAGTAGTGTAGTACAGGCTACATTTCAACAGTAGTGTAGTACATTTCAACAGTTTCAGCACAGGCTACATTTCAACAGTAGTGTAGTACAGGCTACATTTCAACAGTAGTGTAGTACAGGTAACAGTATTAGCTTACATTTCAACAGTAATGTAGTGTAGTACAGGCTACATTTCAACAGTAGTGTAGTACAGGCTACATTTCAACAGTAATGTAGTGTAGTACAGGCTACATTTCAACAGTAATGTAGTACAGGCTACATTTCAACAGTAGTGTAGTACAGGCTACATTTCAACAGTAATGTAGTGTAGTACAGGCTACATTTCAACAGTAGTGTAGTACAGGCTACATTTCAACAGTAATGTAGTACAGGCTACATTTCAACAGTAGTGTAGTACAGGCTACATTTCAACAGTAATGTAGTGTATTACAGGCTACATTTCAACAATAGTGTAGTACAGGCTACATTTCAACAGTAATTTAGGACAGGGTACATTTCAACAGTAATGTAGTGTATTACAGGCTACATTTCAACAATAGTGTAGTACAGGCTACATTTTAACAGTAATGTAGTGTAGTACAGGCTACATTTCAACAGTAATGTCAACAGTAATTTAGGTACAGGCTACATTTCAACAGTAAAGTTACAGGCTACATTTCAACAGTAATTTAGTACAGGCTAATTTCAACAGTAAAGTAGTACAGGCTACATTTCAGCAGTAGTAGTGTAGTACAGGCTACATTTCAACAGTAATGTGGTGTAGTACAGGCTACATTTCAACAGTAGTGTAGTACAGGCTACATTTCAACAGTAATGTAGTACAGGCTACATTTCAACAGTAATGTAGTACAGGCTACATTTCAACAGTAGTGTAGTACAGGCTACATTTCAACAGTAATGTAGTGTAGTACAGGCTACATTTCAACAGTAATGTAGTGTAGTACAGGCTACATTTCAACAGTAGTGTAGTACAGGCTACATTTCAACAGTAATTAGTGTAGTACAGGCTACATTTCAACAGTAGTGTAGTACAGGCTACATTTCAACAGTAATGTAGTACAGGCTACATTTCAACAGTAATTTAGTGTAGTACAGGCTACATTTCAACAGTAGTGTAGTACAGGCTACATTTCAACAGTAATGTAGTACAGGCTACATTTCAACAGTAGTGTAGTACAGGCTACATTTCAACAGTAATGTGTGGTAAGGCTACATTTCAACAGTAATGTAGGTACAGGCTACATTTCAACAGTAGTGTAGTACAGGCTACATTTCAACAGTAATGTAGTACAGGCTACATTTCAACAGTAGTGTAGTACAGGCTACATTTCAACAGTAATGTAGTGTAGTACAGGCTACATTTCAACAGTAATGTAGTACAGGCTACATTTCAACAGTAGTGTAGTACAGGCTACATTTCAACAGTAGTGTATTACAGGCTACATTTCAACAGTAATGTAGTGTAGTACAGGCTACATTTCAACAGTAACTAATGTAGTACAGGCTACATTTCAACAGTAATGTAGTGTAGTACAGGCTACATTTCAACAGTAATGTAGTGTAGTAGGCTACATTTCAACAGTAACTAGTGTAGTACAGGCTACATTTCAACAATAGTGTAGTACAGGCTACATTTCAACAGTAGTGTAATACAGGCTACATTTCAACAGTAACATTTCAACAGTGTAGTACAGGCTACATTTCAACAGTAAAGTAGTACAGTACAGGCTACATTTCAACAGTAATGTAGTGTAGTACAGGCTACATTTCAACAGTAATGTAGTACAGGCTACATTTCAACAGTAATGTAGTGTCTAGTGTAGTACAGGCTACATTTCAACAGTAATGCAGTGTAGTACAGGCTACATTTCAACAGTAATGTAGTGTAGTACAGGCTACATTTCAACAGTAATGTGTAGTACAGGCTACATTTCAACAGTAATTAATGTAGTACAGGCTACATTTCAACAGTAATGTAGTGTAGTACAGGCTACATTTCAACAGTAATGTAGTGTACAGGCTACATTTCAACAGTGGTGTAGCAGGCTAATGTGTGTACAGGCTACATTTCAACAGTAACTAGTGTAGTACAGGCTACATTTCAACAGTAATAGTGTAGTACAGGCTACATTTCAACAGTAATGTAGTGTAGTACAGGCTACATTTCAACAGTAACTAGTGTGGTACAGCAGGCTACATTTCAACAGTAATGTAGTGTAGTACAGGCTACATTTCAACAGTACAGTAGTACAGGCTACATTTCAACAGTAACTAGTGTAGTACAGGCTACATTTCAACTTAATTGTAGGACAGGCTACATTTCAACAGTAATGTGTAGTACAGGCTACATTTCAACAGTAATGTAGTACAGGCTACATTTCAACAGTAATGCAGTGTAGTACAGGCTACATTTCAACAGTAATGTAGTGTAGTACAGGCTACATTTCAACAGTAATGTAGTACAGGCTCCATTTCAACAGTAATGTAGTGTAGTACAGGCTACATTTCAACAATACATTTCAACAGTAATGTCGTGTAGTACAGGCTACATTTCAACAGTAATGTAGTTAGTACAGGCTACATTTCAACAGTAACTAGTGTAGTACAGGCTACATTTCAACAGTAATGTAGTGTAGTACAGGCTACATTTCAACAGTAATTTAGTACAGGCTACATTTCAACAGGCTAATTTCAACAGTAATGCAGTGTAGTGTATACATTTTAACTAATGTATTTCAGGCTACATTTCAACAATGTGTAGTACAGGCTACATTTCAACAGTAACTAGTGTAGTACAGGCTACATTTTAACAGTAACTAGTGTAATACAGGCTACATTTCAACAGTAGTGTAGTACATTACATTTCAACAGTCAGGCTACATTTCAACAGTAATATAGTGTAGTACAGGCTACATTTCAACAGTAATGTGAGTACAGGCTACATTTCAACAGTAACTAGTGTAGTGTAGTACAGGCTACATTTCAACAGTAGTGTAGTACAGGCTCCATTTCAACAGTAGTGTAGTACAGGCTCCATTTCAACAGTAATGTAGTGTAGTACAGGCTACATTTCAACAGTAATGTAGTGTAGTACAGGCTACATTTCAACAATAGTGTAGTACAGGCTACATTTCAACAGTAGTGTAGTACAGGCTACATTTCAACAATAGTGTAGTACAGGCTACATTTCAACAGTAACTGAGGGTACAGGCTACATTTCAACAGTAATGATAGTGTAGTACAGGCTACATTTCAACAGTAGTGTAGTACAGGCTACATTTCAACAGTAATGTAGTACAGGCTACATTTCAACAGTAATGTAGTACAGGCTACATTTCAACAGTAATGTGTAGTACAGGCTCCATTTCAACAGTAACTAGTGTAGTACAGGCTACATTTCAACAGTAACTAGTGTAGTACAGGCTACATTTCAACAGTAGTGTAGTGTAGTACAGGCTACATTTCAACAGTAATAGTGTAGTAGGCTACATTTCAACAGTAGTAGTACAGGCTACATTTCAACAGTAATGTAGTGTAGTACAGGCTACATTTCAACAGTAACTAGTGTAGTACAGGCTACATTTCAACAGTAGTGTAGTACAGGCTACATTTCAACAGTAATGTAGTGTAGTACAGGCTACATTTCAACAGTAATGTAGTGTAGTACAGGCTACATTTCAACAGTAACTAGTGTGGTACAGGCTACATTTCAACAGTAACTAGTGTAGTACAGGCTACATTTCAACAGTAACTAGTGTAGTACAGGCTACATTTCAACAGTAACTAGTGACAGGCTACATTTCAACAGTAACTAGTGTAGTACAGGCTACATTTCAACAGTAGTGTAGTACAGGCTACATTTCAACAGTAAGTGTAGTACAGGCTACATTTCAACAGTAACTAGTGTAGTACAGGCTACATTTCAACAGTAATGTAGTACAGGCTACATTTCAACAGTAATAGTGTAGTACAGGCTACATTTCAACAGTAACTAGTGTAGTACAGGCTACATTTCAACAGTAGCTAGTGTAGTACAGGCTACATTTCAACAGTAATGCTAGTGTAGTACAGGCTACATTTCAACAGTAGCTAGTGTAGTACAGGCTACATTTCAACAGTAATAGTGTGTACAGGCTACATTTCAACAGTAACTAGTGTAGTACAGGCTACATTTCAACAGTAACTAGTGTAGTACAGGCTACATTTCAACAGTAACTAGTGTAGTACAGGCTACATTTCAACAGTAACTAGTGTAGTACAGGCTACATTTCAACAGTAACTAGTGTGGTACAGGCTACATTTCAACAGTAACTAGTGTAGTACAGGCTACATTTCAACAGTAACTAGTGTAGTACAGGCTACATTTCAACAGTAACTAGTGTAGTACAGGCTACATTTCAACAGTAACTAGTGTGGTACAGGCTACATTTCAACAGTAACTAGTGTAGTACAGGCTACATTTCAACAGTAGCTAGTGTGGTACAGGCTACATTTCAACAGTAACTAGTGTGGTACAGGCTACATTTCAACAGTAACTGTGTGTACAGGCTACATTTCAACAGTAACTAGTGTAGTACAGGCTACATTTCAACAGTAACTAGTGTAGTACAGGCTACATTTCAACAGTAACTAGTGTAGTACAGGCTACATTTCAACAGTAACTAGTGTAGTACAGGCTACATTTCAACAGTAACTAGTGTGGTACAGGCTACATTTCAACAGTAACTAGTGTGGTACAGGCTACATTTCAACAGTAACTAGTGTAGTACAGGCTACATTTCAACAGTAACTAGTGTAGTACAGGCTACATTTCAACAGTAACTAGTGTAGTACAGGCTACATTTCAACAGTAACTAGTGTGGTACAGGCTACATTTCAACAGTAACTAGTGTAGTACAGGCTACATTTCAACAGTAACTGTGTAGTACAGGCTACATTTCAACAGTAACTAGTGTAGTACAGGCTACATTTCAACAGTAACTAGTGTGGTACAGGCTACATTTCAACAGTAACTAGTGTAGTACAGGCTACATTTCAACAGTAAGTGTAGTACAGGCTACATTTCAACAGTAACTAGTGTAGTACAGGCTACATTTCAACAGTAACTAGTGTAGTACAGGCTACATTTCAACAGTAACTAGTGTAGTACAGGCTACATTTCAACAGTAACTAGTGTAGTACAGGCTACATTTCAACAGTAACTAGTGTAGTACAGGCTACATTTCAACAGTAGCTAGTGTAGTACAGGCTACATTTCAACAGTAACTAGTGTAGTACAGGCTACATTTCAACAGTAACTAGTGTAGTACAGGCTACATTTCAACAGTAACTAGTGTAGTACAGGCTACATTTCAACAGTAACTAGTGTGTACAGGCTACATTTCAACAGTAACTAGTGTAGTACAGGCTACATTTCAACAGTAACTAGTGTGGTACAGGCTACATTTCAGCAGTAACTAGTGTAGTACAGGCTACATTTCAACAGTAACTAGTGTAGTACAGGCTACATTTCAACAGTAACTAGTGTAGTACAGGCTACATTTCAACAGTAACTAGTGTGGTACAGGCTACATTTCAACAGTAACTAGTGTGGTACAGGCTACATTTCAACAGTAAAATTGTGGTACAGGCTACATTTCACAAACAGTACTGTTCTAGTTAGTATATATCAGGCTACATTTCAACAGTAACTCAAGTGATTACATGCTACATTTCAATGTATGCTATGTGATTACAGGCTACATTTCAATCAGTAACTAGTGTGGTTATCAGTGCTTGTCATGGCAATTATTTACCTTCTCCAAAATTGCTCCTGGAAGATTCAACACATCACAAACCAATGAAAATACTGTTCCTTCCAGTTATCGTATATATCATGCTACTATTACGTAGCATGATAACTCAAGTGATTTAATGCAGTAATGCAATGTATGCTATGTGATTAACACTTCATTTCCATCATGTAAAGCTGCCAGAGTGTTTCATCTTTGTTATCAAGTGAACTCGTTACATGGCACCAGTTTGCCATCCAGTGATTCATTATATGGAAACTGGGGCAGGAGAGAGACACACGCAGCTGGGGTTCAGTTAAGTGATGCTTTCTCTACTGGGAGAAGAGAAAAATGACATGGAAATATGTCTGCAGCAGTACAGTGCCTGATTATATAGTAGTTCAGTACAGGGCCTGACTATAAAGTAGTTCAGTACAGTGCCTGATAATATAGTAGTTCAGTACAGTGCCTGATTATATAGTAGTTCAGTACAGTGCCTGATTATATAGTAGTTCAGTACAGTGCCTGACTATATAGTAGTTCAGTACAGTGCCTGACTATAGTAGTTCAGTACAGTGCCTGACTATATAGTAGTTCAGTACAGTGCCTGATTATATAGTAGTTCAGTACAGTGCCTGACTATATAGTAGTTCAGTACAGGGCCTGACTATATAGTAGTTCAGCACAGTGCCTGATTATATAGTAGTTCAGTACAGGTAGTTCAGTACAGTGCCTGATTATATAGTAGTTCAGTACAGTGCCTGATAATATAGTAGTTCAGTACAGTGCCTGATTATATAGTAGTTCAGTACAGTGCCTGATTATATAGTAGTTCAGTACAGTGCCTGACTATATAGTAGTTCAGTACAGGGCCTGACTATAAAGTAGTTCAGTACAGTGCCTGACTATATAGTAGTTCAGTACAGGGCCTGACTATATAGTAGTTCAGTACAGTGCCTGACTATATAGTAGTTCAGTACAGTGCCTGACTATATAGTAGTTCAGTACAGTGCCTGACTATATAGTAGTTCAGTACAGGGCCTGACTATATAGTAGTTCAGTACAGTGCCTGACTATATAGTAGTTCAGTACAGTGCCTGACTATATAGTAGTTCAGTACAGTGCCTGACTATATAGTAGTTCAGTACAGGGCCTGACTATAAAGTAGTTCAGTACAGTGCCTGACTATATAGTAGTTCAGTACAGGGCCTGACTATAAAGTAGTTCAGTACAGTGCCTGACTATATAGTAGTTCAGTACAGTGCCTGACTATAAAGTAGTTCAGTACAGGGCCTGACTATATAGTAGTTCAGTACAGGCCTGACTATAAAGTAGTTCAGTACAGGGCCTGACTATATAGTAGTTCAGTACAGGGCCTGATTATATAGTAGTTCAGTACAGTGCCTGACTATAAAGTAGTTCAGTACAGGGCCTGACTATATAGTAGTTCAGTACAGGGCCTGACTATAAAGTAGTTCAGTACAGGGCCTGACTATATAGTAGTTCAGTACAGGGCCTGACTATATAGTAGTTCAGTACAGGGCCTGACTATGAAGTAGTTCAGTACAGGCCTGACTATAAAGTAGTTCATTACAGGGCCTGACTATAAAGTAGTTCAGTACAGGGCCTGACTGTATAATATTTCAGTACAGGGCCTGACTATATAGCAGTTTAGTGTAGTGTAGTGTAGTGTAGTGAACTGTAGTGTAGTGTAGTGAACTGTAGTGTAGTGTAGTGTAGTGTAGTGAACTGTAGTGTAGTGTAGTGAACTGTAGTGTAGTGTAGTGTAGTGTAGTGTAGTGTAGTGTAGTGTAGTGTAGTGAACTGTAGTGTAGAGAACTGTAGTGTAGTGTAGTGAACTGTAGTGTAGAGAACTGTAGTGTAGTGTAGTGTAGTGAACTGTAGTGTAGAGAACTGTAGTGTAGTGTAGTGTAGTGTAGTGTAGTGTAGTGTAGTGTAGTGTAGTGTAGTGTAGTGTAGTGTAGTGTAGAGAACTGTAGTGTAGTGTAGTGTAGTGTAGTGTAGTGTAGTGTAGTGTACTGTAGTTTAGTGTAGTGTAGTGTATTGTAGTGAAGTGTAGTTAACTGAAGTGTAGTGTAGTGAAGTGTAGTGTAGTGTAGTGTAGTGTAGTGAACTGTAGTGTAGTGTAGTGAACTGTAGTGTAGTGTAGTGTAGTGTAGTGTAGTGTAGTGTAGTGTAGTGTAGTGTAGTGTAGTGTAGTGTAGTGAACTGTAGTGTAGTGTAGTGAAGTGTAGTTAACTGAACTGTAGTGTAGTGTAGTGTAGTGTAGTGTAGTGTAGTGTAGTGTAGTGTAGTGTAGTGTAGTGTAGTGTAGTGAACTGTACTGTAGTGTAGTGAAGTGTAGTTAACTGAACTGTAGTGTAGTGTAGTGAACTGTAGTGTAGTGTAGTGTAGTGTAGTGTAGTGTAGTGTAGTGTAGTGTAGTGTAGTGTAGTGTAGTGAACTGTAGTGTAGTGTAGTGTAGTGAACTGTAGTGTAGTGTAGTGTAGTGAACTGTAGTGTAGTGTAGTGTAGTGAAGTGTAGTGTAGTGTAGAGTAGTGTAGTGTAGTGAACTGTAGTATAGTGTAGTGTAGTGAACTGTAGTGTAGTGTAGTGTAGTGTAGTGTAGTGTAGTGTAGTGAACTGTAGTGTAGTGTAGTGTAGTGAACTGAGTGTAGTGTAGTGTAGTGTAGTGAAACTGTAGTGTAGTGTACTGTGAACTGTAGTGTGTAGTGTAGTGTAGTGTAGTGTAGTGTAGTGTAGTGTAGTGTAGTGTAGTGAACTGTAGTGTAGAGAACTGTAGTGTAGTGTAGTGAACTGTAGTGTAGAGAACTGTAGTGTAGTGTAGTGTAGTGAACTGTAGTGTAGTGAACTGTAGTGTAGTGTAGTGTAATGTAGTGAACTGTAGTGTAGTGTAGTGAACTGTAGTGTAGTGTAGTGTAGTGTAGTGTAGTGTAGTGTAGTGTAGTGTAGTGTAGTGTAGTGAACTGTAGTGTAGTGTAGTGTAGTGTAGTGTAGTGTAGTGTAGTGTAGTGTAGTGAACTGTACTGTAGTGTAGTGAAGTGTAGTTAACTGAACTGTAGTGTAGTGTAGTGAACTGTAGTGTAGTGTAGTGTAGTGTAGTGTAGTGTAGTGTAGTGTAGTGTAGTAGTGAACTGTAGTGTAGTGTAGTGAACTGTAGTGTAGTGTAGTGTAGTGAACTGTAGTGTAGTGTAGTGTAGTGAACTGTAGTGTAGTGTAGTGTAGTGAAGTGTAGCGTAGTGTAGTAGTAGTGTAGTGTAGTGAACTGTAGTATAGTGTAGTGTAGTGAACTGTAGTGTAGTGTAGTGTAGTGTAGTGTAGTGTAGTGTAGTGTAGTGTAGTGTAGTGTAGTGTAGTGTAGTAAAATGTAGTGTAGTGTAGTGAACTGTAGTGTAGTGTAGTGTAGTTAACTGTAGTGTAGTGTAGTGCAGTGTAGTGTAGTGTAGTGAACTGTAGTGTAGTGTAGTGTAGTGTGTAGTGCAGTGTGTAGTGTGGTGTAGTGTAGTGTAGTGTAGTGTAGTGTAGTGAACTGTAGTGTAGTGTAGTGAAGTGTAGTGTAGTGTAGTGTAGTGAACTGTAGTGTAGTGTAGTGAACTGTAGTGTAGTGTAGTGAAGTGTAGTGTAGTGTAGTGTAGTGTAGTGTAGTGAACTGTAGTGTAGTGTAGTGTAGTGTAGTGTAGTGTAGTGTAGTGAAGTGTAGTTAACTGTACTGTAGTGTAGTGTAGTGTAGTGTAGTGTAGTGTAGTGCAGTGTAGTGTAGTGTAGTGTAGTGTAGTGTAGTGTAGTGTAGTGTAGTGTAGTGAACTGTACTGTAGTGTAGTTAACTGAACTGTAGTGTAGTGTAGTGAACTGTAGTGTAGTGTAGTGTAGTGTAGTGTAGTGTAGTGTAGTGTAGTGTAGTGTAGTGTAGTGTAGTGTAGTGTATATATATATATAGTAGTTCAGTACAGGGCCTGACTATAAAGTAGTTCAGTACAGGGCCTGATTATATAGTAGTTCAGTACAGTGCCTGACTATAAAGTAGTTCAGTACAGGGCCTGACTATATAGTAGTTCAGTACAGTGCCTGACTATATAGTAGTTCAGTACAGTGCCTGACTATATAGTAGTTCAGTACAGGGCCTGACTATATAGTAGGCTCAGCATGATGGTGCCTGACTATATAGTAGTTCAGTACAGTGCCTGACTATATAGTAGTTCAGTACAGTGCCTGACTATATAGTAGTTCAGTACAGGGCCTGACTATAAAGTAGTTCAGTACAGTGCCTGACTATATAGTAGTTCAGTACAGGGTCTGACTATAAAGTAGTTCAGTACAGTGCCTGACTATATAGTAGTTCAGTACAGTGCCTGACTATAAAGTAGTTCAGTACAGCTCCTGACTATATAGTAGTTCAGTACAGGGCCTGGACTATAAAGTAGTTCAGTACAGGGCCTGACTATATAGTAGTTCAGTACAGGGCCTGGATTATATAGTAGTTCAGTACAGTGCCTGGACTATAAAGTAGTTCAGTACAGGGCCTGACTATATAGTAGTTCAGTACAGGGCCTGACTATAAAGTAGTTCAGTACAGGGCCTGATTACATAGTAGTTCAGTACAGGGCCTGACTATATAGTGTTCATAGCCCTGACTATGAAGTAGTTCAGTACAGGGCCCACTATAAAGTAGTTCATTACAGGGCCTGACTATAAAGTAGTTCAGTACAGGGCCTGACTGTATAATATTTCAGTACAGGGCCTGACTATATAGCAGTTTAGTGTAGTGTAGTGTAGTGTAGTGAACTGTAGTGTAGTGTAGTGAACTGTAGTGTAGTGTAGTGTAGTGTAGTGAACTGTAGTGTAGTGTAGTGAACTGTAGTGTAGTGTAGTGTAGTGTAGTGTAGTGTAGTGTAGTGTAGTGTAGTGTAGTGTAGTGTAGTGAACTGTAGTGTAGAGAACTGTAGTGTAGTGTAGTGAACTGTAGTGTAGAGAACTGTAGTGTAGTGTAGTGTAGTGAACTGTAGTGTAGAGAACTGTAGTGTAGTGTAGTGTAGTGTAGTGTAGTGTAGTGTAGTGTAGTGTAGTGTAGTGTAGTGAACTGTAGTGTAGTGTAGTGTAGTGTAGTGTAGTGTAGTGTAGTGTAGTGTAGTGTAGTGTAGTGAACTGTAGTGTAGTGTATTGTAGTGAAGTGTAGTTAACTGAAGTGTAGTGTAGTGAAGTGTAGTGTAGTGTAGTGTAGTGTAGTGAACTGTAGTGTAGTGTAGTGAACTGTAGTGTAGTGTAGTGTAGTGTAGTGTAGTGTAGTGTAGTGTAGTGTAGTGTAGTGAACTGTAGTGTAGTGTAGTGTAGTGAAGTGTAGTTAACTGAACTGTAGTGTAGTGTAGTGTAGTGTAGTGTAGTGTAGTGTAGTGTAGTGTAGTGTAGTGTAGTGAACTGTACTGTAGTGTAGTGAAGTGTAGTTAACTGAACTGTAGTGTAGTGTAGTGAACTGTAGTGTAGTGTAGTGTAGTGTAGTGTAGTGTAGTGTAGTGTAGTGTAGTGTAGTGTAGTGAACTGTAGTGTAGTGTAGTGTAGTGAACTGTAGTGTAGTGTAGTGAACTGTAGTGTAGTGTAGTGTAGTGAAGTGTAGTGTAGAGTAGTGTAGTGTAGTGAACTGTAGTATAGTGTAGTGTAGTGAACTGTAGTGTAGTGTAGTGTAGTGTAGTGTAGTGTAGTGTAGTGAACTGTAGTGTAGTGATAGTGAATGTAGTGTAGTGTAGTGAACTGTAGTGTAGTGTAGTGAACTGTAGTGTAGTGTAGTGTAGTGTAGTGTAGTGTAGTGTAGTGTAGTGTAGTGTAGTGAACTGTAGTGTAGAGAACTGTAGTGTAGTGTAGTGAACTGTAGTGTAGAGAACTGTAGTGTAGTGTAGTGTAGTGAACTGTAGTGTAGTGAACTGTAGTGTAGTGTAGTGTAGTGTAGTGAACTGTAGTGTAGTGTAGTGAACTGTAGTGTAGTGTAGTGTAGTGTAGTGTAGTGTAGTGTAGTGTAGTGAACTGTAGTGTAGTGTAGTGTAGTGTAGTGTAGTGTAGTGTAGTGTAGTGTAGTGTAGTGTAGTGAACTGTACTGTAGTGTAGTGAAGTGTAGTTAACTGAACTGTAGTGTAGTGTAGTGAACTGTAGTGTAGTGTAGTGTAGTGTAGTGTAGTGTAGTGTAGTGTAGTGTAGTGTAATGTAGTGTAGTGTAGTGAACTGTAGTGTAGTGTAGTGTAGTGAACTGTAGTGTAGTGTAGTGTAGTGAACTGTAGTGTAGTGTAGTGTAGTGAAGTGTAGTGTAGTGTAGAGTAGTGTAGTGTAGTGAACTGTAGTATAGTGTAGTGTAGTGAACTGTAGTGTAGTGTAGTGTAGTGTAGTGTAGTGTAGTGTAGTGTAGTGTAGTGTAGTGTAGTAAAATGTAGTGTAGTGTAGTGAACTGTAGTGTAGTGTAGTGTAGTTAACTGTAGTGTAGTGTAGTGCAGTGTAGTGTAGTGTAGTGTAGTGTAGTGTAGTGTAGTGTAGTGTAGTGTAGTGTAGTGTAGTGTAGTGCAGTGCAGTGTAGTGTGGTGTAGTGTAGTGAAGTGTAGTGTAGAGTAGTGTAGTGTAGTGAACTGTAGTATAGTGTAGTGTAGTGAACTGTAGTGTAGTGTAGTGTAGTGTAGTGTAGTGTAGTGTAGTGAACTGTAGTGTAGTGTAGTGTAGTGTAGTG
>NC_060190.1:78300547-78338450 GCF_021184085.1 Oncorhynchus gorbuscha | reverse complement strand
AGTACAGGCTACATTTCAACAGTAGTGTAGTACAGGCTACATTTCAACAGTAATGTAGTGTAGTACAGGCTACATTTCAACAGTAATGTAGTGTAGTACAGGCTACATTTCAACAGTAATGTAGTGTAGTACAGGCTACATTTCAACAGTAATGTAGTACAGGCTACATTTCAACAGTAGTGTAGTACAGGCTACATTTCAACAGTAATGTAGTGTAGTACAGGCTACATTTCAACAGTAGTGTAGTACAGGCTACATTTCAACAGTAATGTAGTGTAGTACAGGCTACATTTCAACAGTAATGTAGTGTATTACAGGCTACATTTCAACAATAGTGTAGTACAGGCTACATTTCAACAGTAATGTAGTGTAGTACAGGCTACATTTCAACAGTAATGTAGTACAGGCTACATTTCAACAGTAATGTAGTGTAGTACAGGCTATATTTCAACAGTAATGTAGTACAGGCTACATTTCAACAGTAATGTAGTGTAGTACAGGCTACATTTCAACAGTAACTAGTGTAGTACAGGCTACATTTCAACAGTAGTGTAGTACAGGCTACATTTCAACAGTAATGTAGTACAGGCTACATTTCAACAGTAATTTAGTGTAGTACAGGCTACATTTCAACAGTAGTGTAGTACAGGCTACATTTCAACAGTAATGTAGTACAGGCTACATTTCAACAGTAGTGTAGTACAGGCTACATTTCAACAGTAATGTAGTACAGGCTACATTTTAACAGTAATGTAGTGTAGTACAGGCTACATTTCAACAGTAATGTAGTGGCTACATTTCAACAGTAGCTACATTTCAACAGTAATTCAACAATTTCAACAGTAATGTAGTGTAGTACAGGCTACATTTCAACAGTAATGTAGTGTAGTACAGGCTACATTTCAACAGTAATTTAGTACAGGCTACATTTCAACAGTAAAGTAGTACAGGCTACATTTCAACAGTAATTTAGTACAGGCTACATTTCAACAGTAAAGTAGTACAGGCTACATTTCAACAGTAATGTAGTGTATTACAGGCTATATTTCAACAATAGTGTAGTACAGGCTACATTTCAACAGTAACTAGTGTAGTACAGGCTACATTTCAACAGTAATGTAGTGTAGTACAGGCTACATTTCAACAGTAATGTAGTGTAGTACAGGCTACATTTCAACAGTAGTGTAGTACAGGCTACATTTCAACAGTAATGTAGTGTAGTACAGGCTACATTTTAACAGTAATGTAGTGTAGTACAGGCTACATTTCAACAGTAGTGTAGTACAGGCTACATTTCAACAGTGGTGTAGTACAGGCTACATTTCAACAGTAATATAGTGTAGTACAGGCTACATTTCAACAGTAATGTAGTACAGGCTCCATTAATGTAGTGTAGTACAGGCTCAACAGTAATGTAGTGTAGTACAGGCTACATTTCAACAGTAGTGTAGTACAGGCTACATTTCAACAGTCAACATTTCAACAGTAAATAGTGTACAGAAAACAGGTAGTACAGGCTCCATTTCAACAGTAATGTAGTGTAGTACAGGCTACATTTCAACAATAGTGTAGTACAGGCTACATTTCAACAGTAATGTAGTGTAGTACAGGCTACATTTCAACAGTAATGTAGTGTAGTACAGGCTACATTTCAACAGTAATGTAGTGTAGTACAGGCTACATTTCAACAGTAATGTAGTACAGGCTATATTTCAACATTAATGCAGTGTAGTACAGGCTACATTTTAACAGTAATGTAGTGTAGTACAGGCTACATTTCAACAGTAGTGTAGTACAGGCTACATTTCAACATTAATGTAGTGTAGTACAGGCTACATTTTAACAGTAATGTAGTGTAGTACAGGCTACATTTCAACAGTAGTGTAGTACAGGCTACATTTCAACAGTGGTGTAGTACAGGCTACATTTCAACAGTAATATAGTGTAGTACAGGCTACATTTCAACAGTAATGTAGTACAGGCTCCATTTCAACAGTAATGTAGTGTAGTACAGGCTACATTTCAACAGTAGTGTAGTACAGGCTACATTTCAACAGTAGTGTAGAAAAGGCTCCATTTCAACAGTAATGTAGTGTAGTACAGGCTACATTTCAACAATAGTGTAGTACAGGCTACATTTCAACAGTAATGTAGTGTAGTACAGGCTACATTTCAACAGTAATTTAGTACAGGCTACATTTCAACAGTAAAGTAGTACAGGCTACATTTCAACAGTAATTTAGTACAGGCTACATTTCAACAGTAAAGTAGTACAGGCTACATTTCAACAGTAATGTAGTGTATTACAGGCTATATTTCAACAATAGTGTAGTACAGGCTACATTTCAACAGTAACTAGTGTAGTACAGGCTACACTAGTTCCAAGATGGCGTAGCAGTCGGACGTGTGTTTAGTCTTGTCCCGGCCTGTCTAGTGTAAATATAGTTTTATTCGTTTTTCGTTCTGTATATATTTCGTACATATTTTAATCTCACTTTCCAACTAGAGCTGAATATACTCTCCTGCAACCCGCATCACCCAATGTGGTACGGATCTGCTTTTTCTATACTTTACTTTAGAACCGGAACCCCCATCAGAAGCTAGCCAGCTAACTAGCTACTAGCTAGTACTCAGTTAGCCATTGCTAGCGGTCTTCAAAGCTAACTAGGACACCAGCGCGACATCAACCCAGAGCACATCAGACTGCTTTTCTCCGGATTCCTACCGCAAGCTCTGAACCTTTACACCGGATCATCGCAACTAGCTAGCTGCAATCCGAGTGGCTACTCCTGGCTAACGTCTCTGTCCCAAAACAAGCACCAATTAGCCTTGAGCTAGCCTCGAGCTAAGCCCATCTCCCGACTAGCCGAAGAGGCCCAACAATACCTCTTTTGCCAATTGGCCTGGACCCTTTACTGCCGACACGGAGCCCCGCCGATCCATCACGACTGGTCCGCCGACATAATCGTCCGAGGTGGTTTCAACAGGCTTTTCCGTTGCGACATCGCCAAAGATCCATCTGCCGGCCAAGGCCCGCAAGCTTTCTGAAACGCTGTGTCTCCAGCTCACCTAGCGTACTAGAGCACCTGTAGCATACTCCTGGGCTACAATTACCCGGGCCCACGACCGGTCTGTCGATGTCACCGCATGAAGAGGAATAAACAGACTCACCCCATCGCGACGTCCCCCCAAAGGTTAACTCTCTAGCCCTCGCTATCTCCCTGCTTGCTAATTCGGCCTGCTAACGGCTAGCTTGTCTAGCCCGGGCCTACGAACTGTTAGCTTGTTAGCACAGGCCTGCTAACCATCTGAATCACTGCATCCCAAACTCTCTGAACCCATTTACTTTCTATCTCTTTTTGATTTTTATTGTGTTTATACCTTCCGGAAACTTGCCTCACCCACTGTGGTACGGAATCGCTGTTACTTTTATTTTTTATTTTATTTTTATGACACACCCAAGAACCTCCAGACGCTAACCAGCTAACTAGCTACAAGCTATTTAGTCATTGTTAGTTAAAAAAAAAAAAAAAAAACCTGGATAACACTCGCCAGCCCAGCCCCCCTGCCCCATCCACCGCTGCCCCCTGGACACTGATCTCTTGGCTACATAGCTGACGCACACTGGACTGCCCATTAATCATGGTACTCCACTCTGCTTGTTTGTTTTATCTGTCGGCCCAGTTGCCTAGTCAACGCCATTTTACCTGCTGTTTGTTGTGCTAGCTGATTAGCCTCGCCCACTGTTTTTAGCTAGCTTTCTCAATTCAACACCTGTGACTACTGTATGCCTCGCTGTATGTCTCTCCCAAATGTCAATATGCCTTGTATACTGTTGTTCAGGTTAGTTATCATTGTTTTAGTTCACAATGGAGCCCCTAAATCCACTCTGCATACCCCTGTTACCTCCCTTGTCCCACCCCCCACACATGCGGTGACCTCACCCATTACAACCAGCATTTCCAGAGATACAACCTCTCTCATCATCACCCAGTGCCTGGGCTTACCTCCGCTGTACCCGCACCCCACCATACCCCTGTCTGCGCATTATGCCCTGAATATATTCTACCATGCCCAGAAACCTGCTCCTCTTATCCTCTGCCCCCAACGCTCTAGGCGACCAGTTTTGATAGCCTTTAGCCGTACCCTCATACTACTCCTTCTCTGTTCCGCGGGTGATGTGGAGGTAAACCCAGGCCCCGCATGTCCCCAGGTACCCTCATTTGTTGACTTCTGTGATCGAAAAAGTCTTGGTTTTATGCATGTCAACATCAGAAGCCTCCTCCTTAAGTTTGTTTTACTCACTGCTTTAGCACACTCTGCTAACCCTGATGTCCTTGCCGTGTCTGAATCCTGGCTCAGGAAGGCCACCAAAAATTCAGAGATTTCCATACCCAACTATAACATCTTCCGTCAAGATAGAACTGCTAAAGGGGGAGGAGTTGCAGTCTACTGCAGAGATAGCCTGCAAAGTAATGTCATACTTTCCAGGTCCATACCCAAACAGTTTGAACTACTAATTTTGAAAATTACTCTCTCCAGAAACAAGTCTCTCACTGTTGCCGCCTGCTACCGACCCCCCTCAGCTCCCAGCTGTGCCCTGGACACCATTTGTGAATTGATCGCCCCCCATCTAGCTTCAGAGTTTGTTCTGTTAGGTGACCTAAACTGGGATATGCTTAACACCCCGGCAGTCCTACAATCTAAGCTAGATGCCCTCAATCTCACTCAAATCATCAAGGAACCCACCAGGTACAACCCTAACTCTGTAAACAAGGGCACCCTCATAGACGTCATCCTGACCAACTGGCCCTCCAAATATACCTCTGCTGTCTTCAACCAGGATCTCAGCGATCACTGCCTCATCGCCTGTATCCGCCACGGAGCCGCAGTCAAACGACCACCCCTCATCACTGTCAAACGCTCCCTAAAACACTTCTGTGAGCAGGCCTTTCTAATCGACATGGCCCGGGTATCCTGGAAGGACATTGACCTCACCCCGTCAGTTGAGGATGCATGGTCATTCTTTAAAAGTAACTTCCTCAGCATTTTAGATAAGCATGCTCCGTTCAAAAAATGCAGAACCAAGAACAGATACAGCCGTTGGTTCACTCCAGACCTGACTGCCCTCGACCAGCACAAAAACATCCTGTGGCGGACTGCAATAGCATCGAATAGCCCCGTGATATGCAACTGTTCAGGGAAGTCAGGAACCAATACACGCAGTCAGTCAGGAAAGCTAAGGCCAGCTTCTTCAGGCAGAAGTTTGCATCCTGTAGCTCCAACTCCAAAAAGTTCTGGGATACTGTGAAGTCCATGGAGAACAAGAGCACCTCCTCCCAGCTGCCCACTGCTCTGAGGCTAGGAAACACGGTCTCCACCGATAAATCCATGATTATCGAAAACTTCAATAAGCACTTCTCAACGGCTGGCCATGCCTTCCGCCTGGCTACTCCAACCTCGGCCAACAGCTCCGCCCCCCGTAGCTCCTCACCCAAGCCTCTCCAGGTTCTCCTTTACCCAAATCCAGATAGCAGATGTTCTGAAAGAGCTGCAAAACCTGGACCCGTACAAATCAGCTGGGCTTGACAATCTGGACCCGCTATTTCTGAAACTATCTGCCGCCATTGTCGCAACCCCTATTACCAGCCTGTTCAACCTCTCTTTCATATCGTCTGAGATCCCAAGGATTGGAAAGCTGCCGCAGTCATCCCCCTCTTCAAAGGGGGAGACACCCTGGACCCAAACTGTTACAGACCTATATCCATCCTGCCCTGCCTATCTAAGGTCTTCGAAAGCCAAGTCAACAAACAGGTCACTGACCATCTCGAATCCCACCGTACCTTCTCCGCTGTGCAATCTGGTTTCCGAGCCGGTCACGGGTGCACCTCAGCCACACTCAAGGTACTAAACGATATCATAACCGCCATCGATAAAAGACAGTACTGTGCAGCCGTCTTCATCGACCTCGCCAAGGCTTTCGACTCTGTCAATCACCATATTCTTATCGGCAGACTCTACAGCCTCGGTTTTTCGGATGACTGCCTTGCCTGGTTCACCAATTACTTTGCAGACAGAGTTCAGTGTGTCAAATCGGAGGGCATGCTGTCCGGTCCTCTGGCAGTCTCTATGGGGGTGCCACAGGGTTCAATTCTCGGGCCGACTCTTTTCTCTGTGTATATCAATGATGTTGCTCTTGCTGCGGGCGATTCCCTGATCCACCTCTACGCAGACGACACCATTCTATATACTTTCGGCCCGTCATTGGACACTGTGCTATCTAACCTCCAAACGAGCTTCAATGCCATACAGCACTCCTTCCGTGGCCTCCAACTGCTCTTAAATGCGAGTAAAACCAAATGCATGCTTTTCAACCGATCGCTGCCTGCACCCGCATGCCCGACTAGCATCACCACCCTGGATGGTTCCGACCTTGAATATGTGGACATCTATAAGTACCTAGGTGTCTGGCTAGACTGCAAACTCTCCTTCCAGACCCACATCAAACATCTCCAATCGAAAATCAAATCAAGAGTCGGCTTTCTATTCCGCAACAAAGCCTCCTTCACTCACGCTGCCAAGCTTACCCTAGTTAAACTGACTATCCTACCGATCCTCGACTTCGCGATGTCATCTACAAAATGGCTTCCAACACTCTACTCAGCAAACTGGATGCAGTCTATCACAGTGCCATCCGTTTTGTCACTAAAGCACCTTATACCACCCACCACTGCGACTTGTATGCTCTAGTCGGCTGGCCCTCACTACATATTCGTCGCCAGACCCACTGGCTCCAGGTCATCTACAAGTCCATGCTAGGTAAAGCTCCGCCTTATCTCAGTTCACTGGTCACGATGGCAACACCCATCCGTAGCACGCGCTCCAGCAGGTGTATCTCACTGATCATCCCTAAAGCCAACACATCATTTGGCCGCCTTTCGTTCCAGTACTCTGCTGCCTGTGACTGGAACGAATTGCAAAAATCGCTGAAGTTGGAGACTTTTATCTCCCTCACCAACTTCAAACATCAGCTATCCGAGCAGCTAACCGATCGCTGCAGCTGTACATAGTCTATAGGAAAATAGCCCACCCATTTTCACCTACCTCATTCCCATACTGTTTTTTATACTGTTTTTATTTATTTATTTTTTCTGCTCGTTTGCACACCAATATCTCTACCTGTACATGACCTGATCATTTATCACTCCAGTGTTAATCTGCAAAACTGTATTATTCGCCTACCTCCTCATGCCTTTTGCACACATTGTATATAGACTGCCCATTTTTTTCTACTGTGTTATTGACTTGTTAATTGTTTATTCCATGTGTAACTCTGTGTTGTCTGTTCACACTGCTATGCTTTTATCTTGGCCAGGTCGCAGTTGCAAATGAGAACTTGTTCTCAACTAGCCTACCTGGTTAAATAAAGGTGAAATAAAAAAATAAAAAAATAAAAAACATTTCAACAGTAATGCAGTGTAGTACAGGCTACATTTTAACAGTAATGTAGTGTAGTACAGGCTACATTTCAACAGTAGTGTAGAAAAGGCTCCATTTCAACAGTAATGTAGTGTAGTACAGGCTACATTTCAACAGTGATGTAGTACAGAATACATTTCAACAGTAATGTAGTGTAGTACAGGCTACATTTCAACAGTAATGTAGTGTAGTACAGGCTCCATTTCAACAGTAATGTAGTGTAGTACAGGCTACATTTCAACAGTAATGTAGTGTAGTTCAGGCTACATTTCAACAGTAATGTAGTGTAGTACAGGCTACATTTCAACAGTAATGTAGTGTAGTACAGGCTACATTTCAACAATAGTGTAGTACATGATACATTTCAACAGTAACTAGTGTAGTACAGGCTACATTTCAACAATAGTGTAGTACAGGCTACATTTCAACAGTAACTGAGGACAGGCTACATTTTAACAGTAACTAGTGTAGTACAGGCTACATTTCAACAGTAGTGTAGTACAGGCTACATTTCAACAGTAATGTAGTACAGGCTACATTTAAACAGTAATTTAGTGTAGTACAGGCTACATTTCAACAGTAATGTAGTACAGGCTACATTTCAACAGTAGTGTAGTACAGGCTACATTTCAACAGTAATGTAGTACAGGCTACATTTCAACAATGGTGTAGTACAGGCTACATTTCAACAGTAGTGTAGTACAGGCTACATTTCAACAGTAGTGTAGTACAGGCTACATTTCAACAGTGGTGTAGTACAGGCTACATTTCAATAGTAGTGTAGTACAGGCTACATTTCAACAGTAACTAGTGTAGTACAGGCTACATTTCAACAGTAGTGTAGTACAGGCTACATTTCAACAGTAATGTAGTGTAGTTCAGGCTACATTTCAACAGTAATGTAGTGTAGTACAGGCTACATTTCAACAATAGTGTAGTACATGATACATTTCAACAGTAACTAGTGTAGTATAGGCTACATTTCAACAATAGTGTAGTACAGGCTCCATTTCAACAGTAGTGTAGTACAGGCTCCATTTCAACAGTAATGTAGTGTAGTACAGGCTCCATTTCAACAGTAATGTAGTGTAGTACAGGCTACATTTCAACAATAGTGTAGTACATGATACATTTCAACAGTAACTAGTGTAGTACAGGCTACATTTCAACAATAGTGTAGTACAGGCTACATTTCAACAGTAACTGAGGACAGGCTACATTTCAACAGTAACTAGTGTAGTACAGGCTACATTTCAACAGTAGTGTAGTACAGGCTACATTTCAACAGTAATGTAGTACAGGCTACATTTCAACAGTAATGTAGTACAGGCTACATTTCAACAGTAACTAGTGTAGTACAGGCTACATTTCAACAGTAACTAGTGTGGTACAGGCTACATTTCAACAGTAACTAGTGTAGTATAGGCTACATTTCAACAATAGTGTAGTACAGGCTACATTTCAACAGTAACTGAGGACAGGCTACATTTCAACAGTAACTAGTGTAGTACAGGCTACATTTCAACAGTAGTGTAGTACAGGCTCCATTTCAACAGTAGTGTAGTACAGGCTCCATTTCAACAGTAATGTAGTGTAGTACAGGCTCCATTTCAACAGTAATGTAGTGTAGTACAGGCTACATTTCAACAATAGTGTAGTACATGATACATTTCAACAGTAACTAGTGTAGTACAGGCTACATTTCAACAATAGTGTAGTACAGGCTACATTTCAACAGTAACTGAGGACAGGCTACATTTCAACAGTAACTAGTGTAGTACAGGCTACATTTCAACAGTAGTGTAGTACAGGCTACATTTCAACAGTAATGTAGTACAGGCTACATTTCAACAGTAGTGTAGTACAGGCTACATTTCAACAGTAATGTAGTACAGGCTACATTTCAACAGTAATGTAGTACAGGCTACATTTCAACAGTAACTAGTGTAGTACAGGCTCCATTTCAACAGTAGCTAGTGTAGTACAGGCTACATTTCAACAGTAATGTAGTGTAGTACAGGCTCCATTTCAACAGTAGCTAGTGTAGTACAGGCTACATTTCAACAGTAACTAGTGTGGTACAGGCTACATTTCAACAGTAACTAGTGTAGTACAGGCTACATTTCAACAGTAACTAGTGTGGTACAGGCTACATTTCAACAGTAACTAGTGTAGTACAGGCTACATTTCAACAGTAACTAGTGTAGTACAGGCTACATTTCAACAGTAACTAGTGTAGTACAGGCTACATTTCAACAGTAACTAGTGTAGTACAGGCTACATTTCAACAGTAACTAGTGTAGTACAGGCTACATTTCAACAGTAACTAGTGTAGTACAGGCTACATTTCAACAGTAACTAGTGTGGTACAGGCTACATTTCAACAGTAACTAGTGTAGTACAGGCTACATTTCAACAGTAACTAGTGTGGTACAGGCTACATTTCAACAGTAACTAGTGTAGTACAGGCTACATTTCAACAGTAATGTAGTACAGGCTACATTTCAACAGTAGCTAGTGTAGTACAGGCTACATTTCAACAGTAACTAGTGTGGTACAGGCTACATTTCAACAGTAATGTAGTACAGGCTACATTTCAACAGTAATGTAGTACAGGCTACATTTCAACAGTAGCTAGTGTAGTACAGGCTACATTTCAACAGTAACTAGTGTAGTACAGGCTACATTTCAACAGTAGCTAGTGTAGTACAGGCTACATTTCAACAGTAACTAGTGTGGTACAGGCTACATTTCAACAGTAACTAGTGTAGTACAGGCTACATTTCAACAGTAACTAGTGTAGTACAGGCTACATTTCAACAGTAACTAGTGTAGTACAGGCTACATTTCAACAGTAACTAGTGTGGTACAGGCTACATTTCAACAGTAACTAGTGTAGTACAGGCTACATTTCAACAGTAATGTAGTACAGGCTACATTTCAACAGTAACTAGTGTAGTATAGGCTACATTTCAACAATAGTGTAGTACAGGCTCCATTTCAACAGTAGTGTAGTACAGGCTCCATTTCAACAGTAATGTAGTGTAGTACAGGCTCCATTTCAACAGTAATGTAGTGTAGTACAGGCTACATTTCAACAATAGTGTAGTACATGATACATTTCAACAGTAACTAGTGTAGTACAGGCTACATTTCAACAATAGTGTAGTACAGGCTACATTTCAACAGTAACTGAGGACAGGCTACATTTCAACAGTAACTAGTGTAGTACAGGCTACATTTCAACAGTAGTGTAGTACAGGCTACATTTCAACAGTAATGTAGTACAGGCTACATTTCAACAGTAATGTAGTACAGGCTACATTTCAACAGAAACTAGTGTAGTACAGGCTACATTTCAACAGTAACTAGTGTGGTACAGGCTACATTTCAACAGTAACTAGTGTAGTATAGGCTACATTTCAACAATAGTGTAGTACAGGCTACATTTCAACAGTAACTGAGGACAGGCTACATTTCAACAGTAACTAGTGTAGTACAGGCTACATTTCAACAGTAGTGTAGTACAGGCTCCATTTCAACAGTAGTGTAGTACAGGCTCCATTTCAACAGTAATGTAGTGTAGTACAGGCTCCATTTCAACAGTAATGTAGTGTAGTACAGGCTACATTTCAACAATAGTGTAGTACATGATACATTTCAACAGTAACTAGTGTAGTACAGGCTACATTTCAACAATAGTGTAGTACAGGCTACATTTCAACAGTAACTGAGGACAGGCTACATTTCAACAGTAACTAGTGTAGTACAGGCTACATTTCAACAGTAGTGTAGTACAGGCTACATTTCAACAGTAATGTAGTACAGGCTACATTTCAACAGTAATGTAGTGTAGTACAGGCTACATTTCAACAGTAATGTAGTACAGGCTACATTTCAACAGTAATGTAGTACAGGCTACATTTCAACAGTAACTAGTGTAGTACAGGCTCCATTTCAACAGTAGCTAGTGTAGTACAGGCTACATTTCAACAGTAATGTAGTGTAGTACAGGCTCCATTTCAACAGTAGCTAGTGTAGTACAGGCTACATTTCAACAGTAACTAGTGTGGTACAGGCTACATTTCAACAGTAACTAGTGTAGTACAGGCTACATTTCAACAGTAACTAGTGTGGTACAGGCTACATTTCAACAGTAACTAGTGTAGTACAGGCTACATTTCAACAGTAACTAGTGTGGTACAGGCTACATTTCAACAGTAACTAGTGTGGTACAGGCTACATTTCAACAGTAACTAGTGTAGTACAGGCTACATTTCAACAGTAACTAGTGTAGTACAGGCTACATTTCAACAGTAACTAGTGTAGTACAGGCTACATTTCAACAGTAATGTAGTAACAGAACTAGTGTGGTACAGGCTACATTTCAACAGTAACTAGTGTAGTACAGGCTACATTTCAACAGTAACTAGTGTGGTACAGGCTACATTTCAACAGTAACTAGTGTAGTACAGGCTACATTTCAACAGTAATGTAGTACAGGCTACATTTCAACAGTAGCTAGTGTAGTACAGGCTACATTTCAACAGTAACTAGTGTGGTACAGGCTACATTTCAACAGTAATGTAGTACAGGCTACATTTCAACAGTAATGTAGTACAGGCTACATTTCAACAGTAACTAGTGTAGTACAGGCTACATTTCAACAGTAACTAGTGTAGTACAGGCTACATTTCAACAGTAACTAGTGTAGTACAGGCTACATTTCAACAGTAACTAGTGTAGTACAGGCTACATTTCAACAGTAACTAGTGTGTACAGGCTACATTTCAACAGTAACTAGTGTAGTACAGGCTACATTTCAACAGTAACTAGTGTAGTACAGGCTACATTTCAACAGTAACTAGTGTAGTACAGGCTACATTTCAACAGTAACTAGTGTAGTACAGGCTACATTTCAACAGTAATGTAGTACAGGCTACATTTCAACAGTAGCTAGTGTAGTACAGGCTACATTTCAACAGTAACTAGTGTGGTACAGGCTACATTTCAACAGTAATGTAGTACAGGCTACATTTCAACAGTAATGTAGTACAGGCTACATTTCAACAGTAGCTAGTGTAGTACAGGCTACATTTCAACAGTAACTAGTGTAGTACAGGCTACATTTCAACAGTAACTAGTGTGGTACAGGCTACATTTCAACAGTAACTAGTGTGGTACAGGCTACATTTCAACAGTAGCTAGTGTAGTACAGGCTACATTTCAACAGTAACTAGTGTAGTACAGGCTACATTTCAACAGTAACTAGTGTAGTACAGGCTACATTTCAACAGTAACTAGTGTAGTACAGGCTACATTTCAACAGTAACTAGTGTAGTACAGGCTACATTTCAACAGTAACTAGTGTGGTACAGGCTACATTTCAACAGTAACTAGTGTAGTACAGGCTACATTTCAACAGTAACTAGTGTGGTACAGGCTACATTTCAACAGTAACTAGTGTAGTACAGGCTACATTTCAACAGTAATGTAGTACAGGCTACATTTCAACAGTAGCTAGTGTAGTACAGGCTACATTTCAACAGTAACTAGTGTGGTACAGGCTACATTTCAACAGTAATGTAGTACAGGCTACATTTCAACAGTAATGTAGTACAGGCTACATTTCAACAGTAGCTAGTGTAGTACAGGCTACATTTCAACAGTAACTAGTGTAGTACAGGCTACATTTCAACAGTAGCTAGTGTAGTACAGGCTACATTTCAACAGTAACTAGTGTGGTACAGTGCTTGTCGTAAATTATTTACCTTCTCCAAAATTGCTCCTGGTAAGATTCAACACATCACAAACCCAATGAAAATACTGTTCCTTCCAGTTATCGTATATATCATGCTACTATTACGTAGCATGATAACTCAAGTGATTTAATGCAGTAATGCAATGTATGCTATGTGATTAACACTTCATTTCCATCATGTAAAGCTGCCAGAGTGTTTCATCTTTGTTATCAAGTGAACTCGTTACATGGCACCAGTTTGCCATCCAGTGATTCATTATACTGGGGCAGGAGAGAGACACACGCAGCTGGGGTTCAGTTAAGTGATGCTTTCTCTACTGGGAGAAGAGAAAAATGACATGGAAATATGTCTGCAGCAGTACAGTGCCTGATTATATAGTAGTTCAGTACAGTGCCTGATAATATAGTAGTTCAGTACAGTGCCTGATTATATAGTAGTTCAGTACAGTGCCTGATTATATAGTAGTTCAGTACAGTGCCTGACTATATAGTAGTTCAGTACAGGGCCTGACGATATAGTAGTTCAGTACAGTGCCTGACTATTAGTAGTTCAGTACAGTGCCTGATTATATAGTAGTTCAGTACAGTGCCTGACTATATAGTAGTTCAGTACAGGGCCTGACTATATAGTAGTTCAGTACAGTGCCTGATTATATAGTAGTTCAGTACAGGGCCTGACTATAAAGTAGTTCAGTACAGTGCCTGATTATATAGTAGTTCAGTACAGTGCCTGATTATATAGTAGTTCAGTACAGTGCCTGATTATATAGTAGTTCAGTACAGTGCCTGATTATATAGTAGTTCAGTACAGGGCCTGACTATAAAGTAGTTCAGTACAGTGCCTGACTATATAGTAGTTCAGTACAGGGCCTGACTATATAGTAGTTCAGTACAGTGCCTGACTATATAGTAGTTCAGTACAGTGCCTGACTATATAGTAGTTCAGTACAGTGCCTGACTATATAGTAGTTCAGTACAGTGACTATATAGTAGTTCAGTACAGTGCCTGACTATATAGTAGTTCAGTACAGTGCCTGACTATATAGTAGTTCAGTACAGTGCCTGACTATATAGTAGTTCAGTACAGGGCCTGACTATAAAGTAGTTCAGTACAGTGCCTGACTATATAGTAGTTCAGTACAGGGCCTGACTATAAAGTAGTTCAGTACAGTGCCTGACTATATAGTAGTTCAGTACAGTGCCTGACTATAAAGTAGTTCAGTACAGGGCCTGACTATATAGTAGTTCAGTACAGGGCCTGACTATAAAGTAGTTCAGTACAGGGCCTGACTATATAGTAGTTCAGTACAGGGCCTGATTATATAGTAGTTCAGTACAGTGCCTGACTATAAAGTAGTTCAGTACAGGGCCTGACTATATAGTAGTTCAGTACAGGCCTGACTATAAAGTAGTTCAGTACAGGGCCTGACTATATAGTAGTTCAGTACAGGCCTGACTATATAGTAGTTCAGTACAGGGCCTGACTATGAAGTAGTTCAGTACAGGGCCTGACTATAAAGTAGTTCATTACAGGGCCTGACTATAAAGTAGTTCAGTACAGGGCCTGACTGTATAATATTTCAGTACAGGGCCTGACTATATAGCAGTTTAGTGTAGTGTAGTGTAGTGTAGTGAACTGTAGTGTAGTGTAGTGAACTGTAGTGTAGTGTAGTGTAGTGTAGTGAACTGTAGTGTAGTGTAGTGAACTGTAGTGTAGTGTAGTGTAGTGTAGTAAGTGTAGTGTAGTGAACTGTAGTGTAGATTAACTGTAGTTCAGTGTTGAACTGTAGTGTATCAACTGTAGTGTAGTGTAGTGTAGTGAACTGTAGTGTTCATAACTGTAGTGTTGTAGTGTAGTGTAGTGTAGTGTAGTGTAGTGTAGTGAACTGTAGTTGTAGTGTAGTGTAGTGTAGTGTAGTGTAGTGTAGTGTAGTGTAGTGAACTGTAGTGTAGTGTATTGTAGTGAAGTGTAGTTAACTGAAGTGTAGTGTAGTGAAGTGTAGTGTAGTGTAGTGTAGTGTTTGAACTCTAGTGTAGTGTAGTGAACTGTAGTGTAGTGTAGTGTAGTGTAGTGTAGTGTAGTGTAGTGTAGTGTAGTGTAGTGTAGTGTAGTGTAGTGTAGTGTAGTGTAGTGTAGTGAAGTGTAGTTAACTGAACTGTAGTGTATGTAGTGTAGTTAGTGTAGTGTAGTGCCTGAACTGTACTGTAGTGTAGTGAAGTGTAGTTAACTGAACTGTAGTGTAGTGTAGTGAACTGTAGTGTAATAGTGTAGTGTAGTGTAGTACAGTGTGTAGTGATGTAGTGTAGTAGTTCAGTGTAGTGTAGTGTAGTGAACTATAGTGTAGTGTAGTGTAGTACAGTGCCTGTAGTAGTGAAGTGTAGTGTAGTGTCAGTGTAGTGTAGTGAACTGTAGTATAGTAGTAGTTCAGTACAGTGTAGTGAGTGTAGTGTAGTAGTTCAGTGTAGTGAACTGAGTGTATAGTAGTAGTTCAGTGAACTGTAGTGTAGTGTAGTGAACTGTAGTGTAGTGTAGTGTAGTGTAGTGTAGTGTAGTGTAGTGTAGTGTAGTGTAGTGTAGTGTAGTGTAGTGTAGTGAACTGTAGTGTAGAGAACTGTAGTGTAGTGTAGTGAACTGTAGTGTAGAGAACTGAGTATAGTGTAGTGTAGTGAACTGTAGTGTAGTGAACTGTATAGTGTAGTAGTTAGTGAACTGTAGTGTAGTGTAGTGAACTGATGTATGTAGTGTAGTTCAGTGTAGTGTAGTGTAGTGTAGTGTAGTGAACTGTAGTGTAGTGTAGTGTAGTGTAGTGTAGTGTAGTGTAGTGTAGTTCAGTACAGTGCCTGATTATATAGTGAGTGTAGTTAACTGAACTGTAGTGTAGTGTAGTGAACTGTAGTGTAGTGTAGTGTAGTGTAGTGTAGTGTAGTGTAGTGTAGTGTAGTGTAGTGTAGTGTAATGTAGTGTAGTGTAGTGAAGTAGTGTCAGTGTAGTGTAGTGAACTATAGTGTAGTGTAGTGTAGTGAACTGTAGTGTAGTGTAGTGTAGTGAAGTGTAGTGTAGTGTAGAGTAGTGTAGTGTAGTGAACTGTAGTATAGTGTAGTGTAGTGAACTGTAGTGTAGTGTAGTGTAGTGTAGTAGTTCAGTGTAGTGTAGTGTAGTGTATAGTGTAGTGTAGTGTAGTAAAATGTAGTGTAGTGTAGTGAACTGTAGTGTAGTAGTGTAGTTAACTGTAGTGTAGTGTAGTGCAGTGTAGTGTAGTGTAGTGAACTGTAGTGTAGTGTAGTGTAGTGTAGTGTAGTGTAGTGTAGTGTAGTGTAGTGTAGTGTAGTGTAGTGTAGTGTAGTGCAGTGCAGTGTAGTGTGGTGTAGTGTAGTGTAGTGTAGTGTAGTGTAGTGTAGTGTAGTGAACTGTAGTGTAGTGTAGTGAAGTGTAGTGTAGTGTAGTGTAGTGTAGTGTAGTGAACTGTAGTGTAGTGTAGTGTAGTGTAGTGTAGTGTAGTGTAGTGTAGTGTAGTGAACTGTAGTGTAGTGTAGTGAAGTGTAGTTAACTGAACTGTAGTGTAGTGTAGTGTAGTGTAGTGTAGTGTAGTGTAGTGTAGTGTAGTGTAGTGTAGTGAACTGTACTGTAGTGTAGTTAACTGAACTGTAGTGTAGTGTAGTGAACTGTAGTGTAGTGTAGTAGTGTAGTGTAGTGTAGTGAGTGTATGTAGTAGTGTAGTGTAGTGTAGTGTATATATATATATAGTAGTTCAGTACAGGGCCTGACTATAAAGTAGTTCAGTACAGGGCCTGATTATATAGTAGTTCAGTACAGTGCCTGACTATAAAGTAGTTCAGTACAGGGCCTGACTATATAGTAGTTCAGTACAGTGCCTGACTATATAGTAGTTCAGTACAGTGCCTGACTATATAGTAGTTCAGTACAGGGCCTGACTATATAGTAGTTCAGTACAGTGCCTGACTATATAGTAGTTCAGTACAGTGCCTGACTATATAGTAGTTCAGTACAGTGCCTGACTATATAGTAGTTCAGTACAGGGCCTGACTATAAAGTAGTTCAGTACAGTGCCTGACTATATAGTAGTTCAGTACAGGGCCTGACTATAAAGTAGTTCAGTACAGTGCCTGACTATATAGTAGTTCAGTACAGTGCCTGACTATAAAGTAGTTCAGTACAGGGCCTGACTATATAGTAGTTCAGTACAGGGCCTGACTATAAAGTAGTTCAGTACAGGGCCTGACTATATAGTAGTTCAGTACAGGGCCTGATTATATAGTAGTTCAGTACAGTGCCTGACTATAAAGTAGTTCAGTACAGGGCCTGACTATATAGTAGTTCAGTACAGGGCCTGACTATAAAGTAGTTCAGTACAGGGCCTGACTATATAGTAGTTCAGTACAGGGCCTGACTATATAGTAGTTCAGTACAGGGCCTGACTATGAAGTAGTTCAGTACAGGGCCTGACTATAAAGTAGTTCATTACAGGGCCTGACTATAAAGTAGTTCAGTACAGGGCCTGACTGTATAATATTTCAGTACAGGGCCTGACTATATAGCAGTTTAGTGTAGTGTAGTGTAGTGTAGTGAACTGTAGTGTAGTGTAGTGAACTGTAGTGTAGTGTAGTGTAGTGTAGTGAACTGTAGTGTAGTGTAGTGAACTGTAGTGTAGTGTAGTGTAGTGTAGTGTAGTGTAGTGTAGTGTAGTGTAGTGAAGTGTAGTGAACTGTAGTGTAGAGAACTGTAGTGTAGTGTAGTGAACTGTAGTGTAGAGAACTGTAGTGTAGTGTAGTGTAGTGAACTGTAGTGTAGAGAACTGTAGTGTAGTGTAGTGTAGTGTAGTGTAGTGTAGTGTAGTGTAGTGTAGTGTAGTGTAGTGAACTGTAGTGTAGTGTAGTGTAGTGTAACTGTAGTGTAGTGTAGTGAACTGTAGTGTAGTGTATTGTAGTGAAGTGTAGTTAACTGAAGTGTAGTGTAGTGAAGTGTAGTGTAGTGTAGTGTAGTGTAGTGTAGTGAACTGTAGTGTAGTGTAGTGAACTGTAGTGTAGTGTAGTGTAGTGTAGTGTAGTGTAGTGTAGTGTAGTGTAGTGTAGTGAACTGTAGTGTAGTGTAGTGAAGTGTAGTTAACTGAACTGTAGTGTAGTGTAGTGTAGTGTAGTGTAGTGTAGTGTAGTGTAGTGTAGTGTAGTGTAGTGAACTGTACTGTAGTGTAGTGAAGTGTAGTTAACTGAACTGTAGTGTAGTGTAGTGAACTGTAGTGTAGTGTAGTGTAGTGTAGTGTAGTGTAGTGTAGTGTAGTGTAGTGTAGTGTAGTGAACTGTAGTGTAGTGTAGTGTAGTGAACTGTAGTGTAGTGTAGTGAACTGTAGTGTAGTGTAGTGTAGTGAAGTGTAGTGTAGAGTAGTGTAGTGTAGTGAACTGTAGTATAGTGTAGTGTAGTGAACTGTAGTGTAGTGTAGTGTAGTGTAGTGTAGTGTAGTGTAGTGAACTGTAGTGTAGTGTAGTGTAGTGTAGTGAACTGTAGTGTAGTGTAGTGAACTGTAGTGTAGTGTAGTGTAGTGTAGTGTAGTGTAGTGTAGTGTAGTGTAGTGTAGTGAACTGTAGTGTAGAGAACTGTAGTGTAGTGTAGTGAACTGTAGTGTAGAGAACTGTAGTGTAGTGTAGTGTAGTGAACTGTAGTGTAGTGAACTGTAGTGTAGTGTAGTGTAGTGTAGTGAACTGTAGTGTAGTGTAGTGAACTGTAGTGTAGTGTAGTGTAGTGTAGTGTAGTGTAGTGTAGTGTAGTGAACTGTAGTGTAGTGTAGTGTAGTGTAGTGTAGTGTAGTGTAGTGTAGTGTAGTGTAGTGTAGTGAACTGTACTGTAGTGTAGTGAAGTGTAGTTAACTGAACTGTAGTGTAGTGTAGTGAACTGTAGTGTAGTGTAGTGTAGTGTAGTGTAGTGTAGTGTAGTGTAGTGTAGTGTAATGTAGTGTAGTGTAGTGAACTGTAGTGTAGTGTAGTGTAGTGAACTGTAGTGTAGTGTAGTGTAGTGAACTGTAGTGTAGTGTAGTGTAGTGAAGTGTAGTGTAGTGTAGAGTAGTGTAGTGTAGTGAACTGTAGTATAGTGTAGTGTAGTGAACTGTAGTGTAGTGTAGTGTAGTGTAGTGTAGTGTAGTGTAGTGTAGTGTAGTGTAGTGTAGTGTAGTGTAGTGTAGTGAACTGTAGTGTAGTGTAGTGAAACTGTAGTGTAGTGTAGTGAACTGTAGTGTAGTGTAGTGTAGTGTAGTGTAGTGTAGTGTAGTGTAGTGTAATGTAGTGTAGTGTAGTGAAGTGCAGTGTAGTGTGGTGTAGTGTAGTGAACTGTAGTGTAGAGTAGTGTAGTGTAGTGAACTGTAGTATAGTGTAGTGTAGTGAACTGTAGTGTAGTGTAGTGTAGTGTAGTGTAGTGTAGTGTAGTGAACTGTAGTGTAGTGTAGTGTAGTGTAGTGAACTGTAGTGTAGTGTAGTGAACTGTAGTGTAGTGTAGTGTAGTGTAGTGTAGTGTAGTGTAGTGTAGTGTAGTGTAGTGAACTGTAGTGTAGAGAACTGTAGTGTAGTGTAGTGAACTGTAGTGTAGTGTAGTGTAGTGTAGTGTAGTGAACTGTAGTGTAGTGAACTGTAGTGTAGTGTAGTGTAGTGTAGTGAACTGTAGTGTAGTGTAGTGAACTGTAGTGTAGTGTAGTGTAGTGTAGTGTAGTGTAGTGTAGTGAACTGTAGTGTAGTGTAGTGTAGTGTAGTGTAGTGTAGTGTAGTGTAGTGTAGTGTAGTGTAGTGAACTGTACTGTAGTGTAGTGAAGTGTAGTTAACTGAACTAGTGTAGTGTAGTGAACTGTAGTGTAGTGTAGTGTAGTGTAGTGTAGTGTAGTGTAGTGTAGTGTAGTGTAATGTAGTGTAGTGTAGTGAACTGTAGTGTAGTGTAGTGTAGTGAACTGTAGTGTAGTGTAGTGTAGTGAACTGTAGTGTAGTGTAGTGTAGTGAAGTGTAGTGTAGTGTAGTAGTGTAGTGTAGTGAACTGTAGTATAGTGTAGTGTAGTGAACTGTAGTGTAGTGTAGTGTAGTGTAGTGTAGTGTAGTGTAGTGTAGTGTAGTGTAGTGTAGTAAAATGTAGTGTAGTGTAGTGAACTGTAGTGTAGTGTAGTGTAACTAACTGTAGTGTAGTGTAGTGCAGTGTAGTGTAGTGTAGTGTAGTGTAGTGTAGTGTAGTGTAGTGTAGTGTAGTGTAGTGTAGTGCAGTGCAGTGTAGTGTGGTGTAGTGTAGTGTAGTGTAGTGTAGTGTAGTGAACTGTAGTGTAGTGAAGTGTAGTGTAGTGTAGTGTAGTGTAGTGTAGTGTCAGTGAACTGTAGTGTAGTGTAGTGAACTGTAGTGTAGTGTAGTGTAGTGTAGTGTAGTGTAGTGTAGTGTAGTGACTGTAGTGAACTGTAGTGTAGTGTAGTGAAGTGTAGTTAACTGAACTGTAGTGTAGTGTAGTGTAGTGACTATATAGTAGTGTAGTGTAGTGAGTGTAGTGTAGTGAACTGTACTGGGTAGTTAACTGAACTGTAGTGTAGTTCAGTGAACTGTAGTGTAGTGTAGTAGTGTAGTGTAGTGTAGTGTAGTGTAGTGTAGTGTAGTGTATATATATATATAGTAGTTCAGTACAGGGCCTGACTATAAAGTAGTTCAGTACAGGGCCTGATTATATAGTAGTTCAGTACAGTGCCTGACTATAAAGTAGTTCAGTACAGGGCCTGACTATATAGTAGTTCAGTACAGGGCCTGACTATATAGTAGTTCAGTACAGGGCCTGACTATAAAGTAGTTCAGTACAGGGCCTGACTATATAGTAGTTCAGTACAGGGCCTGACTATAAAGTAGTTCAGTACAGGGCCTGACTATATAGTAGTTCAGTACAGGGCCTGACTATATAGTAGTTCAGTACAGTGCCTGACTATGAAGTAGTTCAGTACAGGGCCTGACTATATAGTAGTAGTTAGTCAGTGCCTGACTATAGTGTAGTTCAGTGTACAGGGCCTGTATAAAGTAGTTCATTAGGGCCTGACTAGTAAAGTAGTGTAGTGTAGGGTGACTGTATGTATATTGTAGTGCCTGACTAACTAGCAGTTTAGTGTAGTGTAGTGTAGTGTAGTGAACTGTAGTGTAGTGTAGTGAACTGTAGTGTAGTGTAGTGTAGTGAACTGTAGTGTAGTGTAGTGAACTGTAGTGTAGTGAACTGTAGTGTAGTGTAGTGTAGTGTAGTGTAGTGTAGTGAACTGTAGTGTAGTGTAGTGTAGTGTAGTGAACTGTAGTGTAGAGAACTGTAGTGTAGTGTAGTGTAGTGAACTGTAGTGTAGTGTAGTGTAGTGTAGTGTAGTGTAGTGTAGTGTAGTGTAGTGTAGTGTAGTGTAGTGTAGTGTAGTGTAGTGTACTGTAGTGTAGTGAACTGTAGTGTAGTGTAGTGTAGTGTAGTGTAGTGTAGTGTATTGTAGTGTAGTGAACTGTAGTGTAGTGTATTGTAGTGAAGTGTAGTTAACTGAAGTGTAGTGTAGTGAAGTGTAGTGTAGTGTAGTGTAGTGTAGTGTAGTGAACTGTAGTGTAGTGTAGTGAACTGTAGTGTAGTGTAGTGTAGTGTAGTGTAGTGTAGTGTAGTGTAGTGTAGTGTAGTGAACTGTAGTGTAGTGTAGTGAAGTGTAGTTAACTGAACTGTAGTGTAGTGTAGTGTAGTGTAGTGTAGTGTAGTGAACTGTACTGTAGTGTAGTGTAGTGAAGTGTAGTTAACTGAACTGTAGTGTAGTGTAGTGAACTGTAGTGTAGTGTAGTGTAGTGTAGTGTAGTGTAGTGTAGTGAACTGTAGTGTAGTGTAGTGTAGTGAACTGTAGTGTAGTGTAGTGTAGTGAACTGTAGTGTAGTGTAGTGTAGTGAAGTGTAGTGTAGTGTAGAGTAGTGTAGTGTAGTGAACTGTAGTATAGTGTAGTGTAGTGAACTGTAGTGTAGTGTAGTGTAGTGTAGTGTAGTGTAGTGTAGTGTAGTGTAGTGTAGTGTAGTGAACTGTAGTGTAGTGTAGTGTAGTGTAGTGTAGTGTAGTGTAGTAAAATGTAGTGTAGTGTAGTGAACTGTAGTGTAGTGTAGTGTAGTTAACTGTAGTGTAGTGTAGTGTAGTGTAGTGTAGTGTAGTGTAGTGTAGTGTAGTGTAGTGTAGTGTAGTGTAGTGTAGTGAACTGTAGTGTAGTGTAGTGTAGTGTAGTGTAGTGTATTGTAGTAAACTGTAGTGTAGTGTAGTGTAGTGTAGTGTAGTGTAGTGTAGTGTAGTGTAGTGTAGTGTAGTGTATTGTAGTGTAGTGTAGTGTAGTGTAGTGTAGTGAATGTGAGAATGTGAGCCTTGGCTGCGTTTACACTTGGCGGCTCAATTCAGATGTTTTCTTCTCACCCTAATTGGTATTTGGATCAATCAGATCAGTTCTGAAAACAGCTAATTTTAAAAGATCTGATGTGAATTGTCAAAAGACCGATTGGTGTTAAAGATATCTGAATTGGTCTGTGTAAAGGCAACCAATGTGCTGTCATTTATTTATCATGTTCCCGAGGAGCGTAATGGCACAGAATGACATTTCGGTTCTTCCGGACCCTGTTTTGATTTTGAACATAAAAATTGTCCTTGGTAAACGGGTTGCAGCCTCATATCCCCTATGCAGCCTCATATCCCCTATGCAGCCTCATATCCCCTATACAGCCTCATATCCCCTATGCAGCCTCATATCCACTATGCAGCCTCATATCCACTATGCAGCCTCATATCCCCTATGCAGCCTCATATCCCCTATGCAGCCTCATATCCCCTATGCAGCCTCATATCCCCTATGCAGCCTCATATCCCCTATGCAGCCTCATATCCCCTATGCAGTCTCATATCCCATATGCAGCCTCATATCCCCTATCCCTCATATCCACTATGCAGCCTCATATCCCCTATGCAGCCTCATATCCCCTGCAGTCTCATATCCCATATGCAGCCTCATATCCCCTATGCCTCCCCTATGCATCCCCCTATGCAGCCTCATATCCCCTATGCAGCCTCATATCCCCTATGCAGCCTCATGCAGCCTCATATCCCCTAGCCTCATATCCCCTATGCAGCCTCATATCCCCTATGCAGCCTCATATCCCTATGCAGCCTGCAGCCTCATATCCCCTATGCAGCCTCATATCCCCTAATAAACAAACAGTCAACAATACATAGTTAAGGATATGTAATATATTTACATTTACATTTACATTTAAGTCATTTAGCAGACGCTCTTATCCAGAGCGACTTACAAATTGGTGCATTCACCTTATGACATCCAGTGGGACAGTCACTTAACAATAGTGCATCTAAAACTTAAGGGGGGGGGGGTGAGAGGGATTACTTATCCTATCCTAGGTATTCCTTAAAGAGGTGGGGTTTCAGGTGTCTCCGGAAGGTGGTGATTGACTCCGCTGTCCTGGCGTCGTGAGGGAGTTTGTTCCACCATTGGGGGGCCAGGGCAGCGAACAGTTTTGACTGGGCTGAGCGGGAGCTGTACTTCCTCAGTGGTAGGGAGGCGAGCAGGCCAGAGGTGGATCAACTTCATGTGGGGGATGCTGTACCTCTCAAGTACTTACCATAATATATAAAAAATAAAAATAAACATTTTCTAGGAGCAAGCAAGTAAAGTGTGTGCCTATAGAAACAGAATCCCATTGTAAGAGATTAAAAACATGACTCATATCAACTGAGTGATCATCTCTAAACCGTTAGAGACTGTAGGTTATTTAGGATATAGAAGGATATCGAGAGAAAATCGAACCTCTCTGAAATTAAAATGGATGAACGCTTGAAAAAAAACAAGTGTCTCACCCCTATACCCAAAATAATAATTAAAACATAAATTGGATGGCAGAGAACATGCCTACCATTAACCCTCACCACTAGTACAGACCAGAGCATTAGATATGAAGTTTACCCCTAACCCATAGTACAGACCAGAGCATTAGATAGGCAGTTTTAGAAAGGTTTTTCATGGCAAGATAGCAATGTTTCTAGCATGCAGCGCTGTGGGCCAGAAGGTTGTAGGTTCGCAGACCATAGCGAACAAGGCTCAGGGTTCAAATATATCCTTGTTTTTAACAAAAGCATTGCATGAATCGACAATATCATCGTATTTGCCTGTCAAATAATAGTTTTTTATTATTATAAACACATTTCATGCAATTCTACATCATTTTACATGACTGGAGACAAGCAGAATGTATTCTAAAACAACAGCAGAGCATGTGAGCTGAGTAGAGTGAGGAGTCGGTGTAATTTGTCTGGAGCGCAGAGAGGATTTAAAAAGATAGATCCATGGCCTAGGGCTCAGCCATGAGCTCAAGGCATGCTATAACCAGCATATTCCGGGTTGTTTTATCACTTAAAAAAAAAAATTAGGCCTATTATTTTTCTATTTATATAACCTACCCCATCACCATTAATGTGCAGAGATGTTGATATGAGTTGAACAAGATAAATAAATGTGTTTTTTTAAGGAGTGCGTGGTGACTGAAGGAATTGTCTCACAAAATCCTTGGACAGCAGACACTAATTTTGTCTGTTAACTCTTATTTCTCAAATAGAAAGAAATAGGCTCCAAACACAAAGCCCCATTGTTGTTAGTAAAGTTGAAATACAATGAAGAATGTTTAACCCTTCATGTTGAGGGTAAAGTTTGAAATCACTAAAATACTATTTTACATATTTTTTCCACCATGACACTTGACTGAAGTATGGGTCTGAAACAGAATAGTGACATCCATCATTTTCTGGTCCAGCAATTTGAAAACACAGGCCCCCTTGATATTGCTCGTCCTGCAGAGAATCAAAGGATAAGGGGCAGCATCAGGCAATATTGAAATTGAATTGATTACAAATGACATGACCCTACCCTGGACTAGACTGAAGAAAATACTAAACCCTCCCCTTGACTGAAATTGAAATAGAGAAAGAGACAAAGAGAGAGCGAGAGAGAAAGAGAGAGATGTCACGTTCTGACCTTAGTGGTTTTTTTGTTAAGTCTTTGTTTTGGTATGGTCAGGGTGTGAGTTGGGTGGGTAGTTTATGTTCGTTTTTCTATGTTGTGGTTTTGTGTTTGGCCTGGTATGGTATGGTTCTCAATCAGAGGCAGGTGTCGTTCGTTGTCTCTGATTGAGAATCATACTTAGGTGGCCTTTTCCCACCTGTGTGGTGTGGGTGATTGTTTTCTGTTATGTGTCTGGCACCTTACAGAACTGTTTTGTTTTCTTACTTTGTTTAGTGTTCTCTGTTTAATAAATATAATAATGAACCCTCACCACCTGCGCTTTGGTCCTCACCTCATTCCAACGACGAGCATTACAAGAGAGAGAGGAGAGAGAGAGAGGAGAGAGAGAGAAAGAGAGAGAGAGAGAGAGAGAGAGAGAGGAGAGAGAGAGAGAGAACCTGAGACGGACCTGCATTTCCGGACAAAATGTAAAAAATATAAAACAATTAGAGAGTTTAATTTCCCCAAATTTGAAACCCTTAACGTTTCAAAGAGCTCTCTGATGAGAATAGGCTACCCTTCCTGTTGGGGAGGACGCAGAGAGCTGTGGGTTGGCAGCGCACAACATGGCTGCCTGCCATAAGTTGAGGGACAGTGTCTGACAGACAAATCAACCTGCACATGTCCTCTACTGTATGTTTATTGTTAAATGTATAGTTATTTTGACCCTTGGTTATTGTTGTGACTGTTGTCCCGTTGACAATTTTGATTCTCATTTTTATATTGTAAATATACAATGTAAGCTTTGGCAATATGTACATTGTTATGTCATGCCAATAAAGCAAATTGAATTGAATTGAATTGAGAGAGACAAAGAGCGAAAGACAGAGTGAGAGAGACAAAGAGAGACACAAAGAGAGAGACAAAAAGAGAGACAAAGAGACAGAGAGAGAGCGAGAGAGTTACATCAACTAGTGTTTCCTGACATTCATACAAGCCTTTGAGAACTCCATGTAGCAGTGGTGGCTTGGAAACTACAGTGAGACATCAAGGTACTGTAGACCTGTCTGGTGTTTAAACTACAGTGAGACATCAAGGTACTGTAGACCTGTCTGGTGTTTAAACTACAGTGAGACATCAAGGTACTGTAGACCTGTCTGGTGTTTAAACTACAGTGAGACATCAAGGTACTGTAGACCTGTCTGGTATTTAAACTACAGTGAGACATCAAGGTACTGTAGACCTGTCTGGTGTTTAAACTACAGTGAGACATCAAGGTACTGTAGACCTGTCTGGTGTTTAAACTACAGTGAGACATCAAGGTACTGTAGACCTGTCTGTTGTTTAAACTACAGTGAAACATCAAGGTACTGTAGACCTGTCTGGTGTTTAAACTACAGTGAGACATCAAGGTACTGTAGACCTGTCTGGTGTTTAAACTACAGTGAGACATCAAGGTACTGTAGACCTGTCTGGTGTTTAAACTACAGTGAGACATCAAGGTACTGTAGACCTGTCTGGTGTTTAAACTACAGTGAAACATCAAGGTACTGTAGACCTGTCTGGTGTTTAAACCACAGTGAAACATCAAGGTACTGTAGACCTGTCTGGTGTTTAAACTACAGTGAAACATCAAGGTACTGTAGACCTGTCTGGTGTTTAAACTACAGTGAGACATCAAGGTACTGTAGACCTGTCTGGTGTTTAAACTACAGTGAGACATCAAGGTACTGTAGACCTGTCTGGTGTTTAAACTACAGTGAGACATCAAGGTACTGTAGACCTGTCTGGTGTTTAAACTACAGTGAGACATCAAGGTACTGTAGACCTGTCTGGTGTTTAAACTACAGTGAGACATCAAGGTACTGTAGACCTGTCTGGTGTTTAAACTACAGTGAGACATCAAGGTACTGTAGACCTGTCTGGTGTTTAAACTACAGTGAGACATCAAGGTACTGTAGACCTGTCTGGTGTTTAAACTACAGTGAGACATCAAGGTACTGTAGACCTGTCTGGTGTTTAAACTACAGTGAGACATCAAGGTACTGTAGACCTGTCTGGTGTTTAAACTACAGTGAAACATCAAGGTACTGTAGACCTGTCTGGTGTTTAAACTACAGTGAGACATCAAGGTACTGTAGACCTGTCTGGTGTTTAAACTACAGTGAGACATCAAGGTACTGTAGACCTGTCTGGTGTTTAAACTACAGTGAGACATCAAGGTACTGTAGACCTGTCTGGTGTTTAAACTACAGTGAAACATCAAGGTACTGTAGACCTGTCTGGTGTTTAAACTACAGTGAAACATCAAGGTACTGTAGACCTGTCTGGTGTTTAAACTACAGTGAAACATCAGGTACTGTAGACCTGTCTGGTGTTTAAACTACAGTGAAACATCAAGGTACTGTAGACCTGTCTGGTGTTTAAACTACAGTGAAACATCAAGGTACTGTAGACCTGTCTGGTGTTTAAACTACAGTGAAACATCAAGGTACTGTAGACCTGTCTGGTGTTTAAACTACAGTGAGACATCAAGGTACTGTAGACCTGTCTGGTGTTTAAACTACAGTGAGACATCAAGGTACTGTAGACCTGTCTGGTGTTTAAACTACAGTGAGACATCAAGGTACTGTAGACCTGTCTGGTGTTTAAACTACAGTGAGACATCAAGGTACTGTAGACCTGTCTGGTGTTTAAACTACAGTGAGACATCAAGGTACTGTAGACCTGTCTGGTGTTTAAACTACAGTGAGACATCAAGGTACTGTAAACTACCTGTCTGTAGACCTGTTGGTGTTTAAACTACAGTGAGACATCAAGGTACTGTAGACCTGTCTGGTGTTTAAACTACAGTGAGACATCAAGGTACTGTAGACCTGTCTGGTGTTTAAACTACAGTGAGACATCAAGGTACTGTAGACCTGTCTGGTGTTTAAACTACAGTGAAACATCAAGGTACTGTAGACCTGTCTGGTGTTTAAACTACAGTGAGACATCAAGGTACTGTAGACCTGTCTGGTGTTTAAACTACAGTGAAACATCAAGGTACTGTAGACCTGTCTGGTGTTTAAACTACAGTGAGACATCAAGGTACTGTAGACCTGTCTGGTGTTTAAACTACAGTGAGACATCAAGGTACTGTAGACCTGTCTGGTGTTTAAACTACAGTGAGACATCAAGGTACTGTAGACCTGTCTGGTGTTTAAACTACAGTGAGACATCAAGGTACTGTAGACCTGTCTGGTGTTTAAACTACAGTGAGACATCAAGGTACTGTAGACCTGTCTGGTGTTTAAACTACAGTGAAACATCAAGGTACTGTAGACCTGTCTGGTGTTTAAACTACAGTGAGACATCAAGGTACTGTAGACCTGTCTGGTGTTTAAACTACAGTGAGACATCAAGGTACTGTAGACCTGTCTGGTGTTTAAACTACAGTGAAACATCAAGGTACTGTAGACCTGTCTGGTGTTTAAACTACAGTGAGACATCAAGGTACTGTACTGTGAGACCTGTCTGGTGTTTAAACTACAGTGAAACATCAAGGTAAACTACTGTGAGACATCAAGGTACTGTCTGTCTGTGTTTAAACTACAGTGAGACATCAAGGTACTGTAGACCTGTCTGGTGTTTAAACTACAGTGAGACATCAAGGTACTGTAGACCTGTCTGGTGTTTAAACTACAGTGAGACATCAAGGTACTGTAGACCTGTCTGGTGTTTAAACTACAGTGAGACATCAAGGTACTGTAGACCTGTCTGGTGTTTAAACTACAGTGAGACATCAAGGTACTGTAGACCTGTCTGGTGTTTAAACTACAGTGAGACATCAAGGTACTGTAGACCTGTCTGGTGTTTAAACTACAGTGAGACATCAAGGTACTGTAGACCTGTCTGGTGTTTAAACTACAGTGAGACATCAAGGTACTGTAGACCTGTCTGGTGTTTAAACTACAGTGAGACATCAAGGTACTGTAGACCTGTCTGGTGTTTAAACTACAGTGAGACATCAAGGTACTGTAGACCTGTCTGGTGTTTAAACTACAGTGAGACATCAAGGTACTGTAGACCTGTCTGGTGTTTAAACTACAGTGAGACATCAAGGTACTGTAGACCTGTCTGGTGTTTAAACTACAGTGAGACATCAAGGTACTGTAGACCTGTCTGGTGTTTAAACTACAGTGAGACATCAAGGTACTGTAGACCTGTCTGGTGTTTAAACTACAGTGAGACATCAAGGTACTGTAGACCTGTCTGGTGTTTAAACTACAGTGAGACATCAAGGTACTGTAGACCTGTCTGGTGTTTAAACTACAGTGAGACATCATACTGTAGACCTGTCTGTGTTTAAACTACAGTGAGACATCAAGGTACTGTAGACCTGTCTGGTGTTTAAACTACAGTGAGACATCAAGGTACTGTAGACCTGTCTGGTGTTTAAACTACAGTGAGACATCAAGGTACTGTAGACCTGTCTGGTGTTTAAACTACAGTGAGACATCAAGGTACTGTAGACCTGTCTGGTGTTTAAACTACTGAGACATCTGTAGACCTGTTTGTTTAAACTACAGTGAAACATCAAGGTACTGTAGACCTGTCTGGTGTTTAAACTACAGTGAAACATCAAGGTACTGTAGACCTGTCTGGTGTTTAAACTACAGTGAGACATCAAGGTACTGTAGACCTGTCTGGTGTTTAAACTACAGTGAAACATCAAGGTACTGTAGACCTGTCTGGTGTTTAAACTACAGTGAGACATCAAGGTACTGTAGACCTGTCTGGTGTTTAAACTACAGTGAAACATCAAGGTACTGTAGACCTGTCTGGTGTTTAAACTACAGTGAGACATCAAGGTACTGTAGACCTGTCTGGTGTTTAAACTACAGTGAAACATCAAGGTACTGTAGACCTGTCTGGTGTTTAAACTACAGTGAGACATCAAGGTACTGTAGACCTGTCTGGTGTTTAAACTACAGTGAAACATCAAGGTACTGTAGACCTGTCTGGTGTTTAAACTACAGTGAGACATCAAGGTACTGTAGACCTGTCTGGTGTTTAAACTACAGTGAGACATCAAGGTACTGTAGACCTGTCTGGTGTTTAAACTACAGTGAGACATCAAGGTACTGTAGACCTGTCTGGTGTTTAAACTACAGTGAGACATCAAGGTACTGTAGACCTGTCTGGTGTTTAAACTACAGTGAAACATCAAGGTACTGTAGACCTGTCTGGTGTTTAAACTACAGTGAGACATCAAGGTACTGTAGACCTGTCTGGTGTTTAAACTACAGTGAGACATCAAGGTACTGTAGACCTGTCTGGTGTTTAAACTACAGTGAGACATCAAGGTACTGTAGACCTGTCTGGTGTTTAAACTACAGTGAAACATCAAGGTACTGTAGACCTGTCTGGTGTTTAAACTACAGTGAGACATCAAGGTACTGTAGACCTGTCTGGTGTTTAAACTACAGTGAAACATCAAGGTACTGTAGACCTGTCTGGTGTTTAAACTACAGTGAGACATCAAGGTACTGTAGACCTGTCTGGTGTTTAAACTACAGTGAAACATCAAGGTACTGTAGACCTGTCTGGTGTTTAAACTACAGTGAAACATCAAGGTACTGTAGACCTGTCTGGTGTTTAAACTACAGTGAAACATCAAGGTACTGTAGACCTGTCTGGTGTTTAAACTACAGTGAGACATCAAGGTACTGTAGACCTGTCTGGTGTTTAAACTACAGTGAGACATCAAGGTACTGTAGACCTGTCTGGTGTTTAAACTACAGTGAGACATCAAGGTACTGTAGACCTGTCTGGTGTTTAAACTACAGTGAGACATCAAGGTACTGTAGACCTGTCTGGTGTTTAAACTACAGTGAGACATCAAGGTACTGTAGACCTGTCTGGTGTTTAAACTACAGTGAGACATCAAGGTACTGTAGACCTGTCTGGTGTTTAAACTACAGTGAGACATCAAGGTACTGTAGACCTGTCTGGTGTTTAAACTACAGTGAGACATCAAGGTACTGTAGACCTGTCTGGTGTTTAAACTACAGTGAGACATCAAGGTACTGTAGACCTGTCTGGTGTTTAAACTACAGTGAAACATCAAGGTACTGTAGACCTGTCTGGTGTTTAAACTACAGTGAAACATCAAGGTACTGTAGACCTGTCTGGTGTTTAAACTACAGTGAGACATCAAGGTACTGTAGACCTGTCTGGTGTTTAAACTACAGTGAGACATCAAGGTACTGTAGACCTGTCTGGTGTTTAGACTACAGTGAAACATCAAGGTACTGTAGACCTGTCTGGTGTTTAAACTACAGTGAGACATCAAGGTACTGTAGACCTGTCTGGTGTTTAAACTACAGTGAAACATCAAGGTACTGTAGACCTGTCTGGTGTTTAAACTACAGTGAGACATCAAGGTACTGTAGACCTGTCTGGTGTTTAAACTACATTGAGACATCAAGATACAGCAGACTGGGATCAGCATGGATATGTGGTGTACAGTACTGTAGACTGGGACCAGCATGGGTATGTGGTGTACTGTAGACTGGGACCAGCATAGGTATGTAGTGTACTGTAGACTGGACCAGCATGGGTATGTGGTGTACTGTAGACTGGGTCCAGCATAGGTATGTAGTGTACTGTAGACTGGGACCAGCATGGGTATGTGGTGTACTGTAGACTGGGACCAGCATGGATATGTGGTGTACTGTAGCCTGGGACCAGCATGGGTATGTGGTGTACAGTACTGTAGACTGGGACCAGCATGGGTATGTGGTGTACCGTACTGTAGACTGGGACCAGCATGGGTATGTGGTGTACTGTAGACTGGGACCAGCATGGATATGTGGTGTACAGTACTGTAGCCTGGGACCAGCATGGGTATGTGGTGTACAGTACTGTAGACTGGGACCAGCATGGGTATGTGGTGTACTGTACTGTAGACTGGGACCAGCATGGGTATGTGGTGTACTGTAGCCTGGGACCAGCATGGATATGTGGTGTACTGTAGACTGGGACCAGCATGGATATGTGGTGTACTGTAGACTGGGACCAGCATGGATATGTGGTGTACAGTACTGTAGACTGGGACCAGCATAGGTATGTGGTGTACTGTAGACCGGGACCAGCATGGGTATGTGGTGTACTGTAGACTGGGACCAGCATGGATATGTGGTGTACAGTACTGTAGACTGGGACCAGCATGGATATGTGGTGTACAGTACTGTAGACTGGGACCAGCATGGATATGTGGTGTACAGTACTGTAGACTGGGACCAGCATGGATATGTGGTGTACAGTACTGTAGACTGGGACCAGCATGGGTATGTGGTGTACAGTACTGTAGACTGGGACCAGCATGGATATGTGGTGTACAGTACTGTAGACTGGGAACAGCATGGGTATGTGGTGTACAGTACTGTAGACTGGGACCAGCATGGATATGTGGTGTACTGTAGCCTGGGACCAGCATGGGTATGTGGTGTACAGTAGACTGGGACCAGCATGGGTATGTGGTGTACTGTAGACTGGGACCAGCATGGGTATGTGGTGTACAGTACTGTAGACTGGGACCAGCATGGGTATGTGGTGTACAGTAGACTGGGACCAGCATGGGTATGTGGTGTACTGTAGACTGGGACCAGCATGGGTATGTGGTGTACTGTAGACTGGGACCAGCATGGGTATGTGGTGTACGGTACTGTAGACTGGGACCAGCATGGGTATGTGGTGTACAGTACTGTAGACTGGGACCAGCATGGGTATGTGGTGTACAGTAGACTGGGACCAGCATGGATATGTGGTGTACTGTAGACTGGGACCAGCATGGGTATGTGGTGTACGGTACTGTAGACTGGGACCAGCATGGGTATGTGGTGTACAGTACTGTAGACTGGGACCAGCATGGGTATGTGGTGTACAGTACTGTAGACTGGGACCAGCATGGGTATGTGGTGTAATGTAGACTGGGACCAGCATGGATATGTGGTGTACTGTAGACTGGGACCAGCATGGATATGTGGTGTACTGTAGCCTGGGACCAGCATGGGTATGTGGTGTACTGTAGACTGGGACCAGCATGGGTATGTGGTGTACTGTAGAACATGTGCTCCACCTACTGTTTTTAGTTTGTAATTGATCTGTTAATATACTGTTTACAGTTACAGAATTAAGAATATTGACCATACATTTAACATTAAAATCACAAGGTTTTGGGATCAATTCCTGTAAGCATATGATTATCAGTTAAAGTGATGGACGTGAATCCAGTTTAAATATCCCCATTTTGCAACTCCAGTAAGGAGAAATATTGGATAGCTGACAATTAGCTCTGGAGTGCACCTCGCATATAGTCATCTCAAACTGTGTTCTATCTCAAACTGTGTTCTCTATCAAACTGTGTTCTATCAGACTGTGTTCTATCTCAAACTGTGTTCTGTCTAAAACTGTGTTCTATCAAACTGTGTTCTATCAAACTGTGTTCTATCAGACTGTGTTCTATCAAATTGTGTTCTACCAAACTGTGTTCTATCAAACTGTGTTCTATCAGACTGTGTTCATTCCAGAGGTGTGGATAGGAAACTGTGTTTCCTATCCAACTGTGTTCTATCAAACTTTGTTCTTATCTCAAACTGTTCTTTATCAAACTGTGTTTCTATTTTAATCTGTGTTCTATCAAACTGTGTTCTATGAAGATGTGTTCTATCAAACTGTGTTCTATCAAGAGGTGTTCTATCAAACTAAGTTCTATCAAGAGGTGTTCTATCAAACTGTTTTATATGAAACTGTGATCTCTATCAAACTATGTTCTATCAAACCTTGTTGTCTATCAAACTGTGTTCTATCAAACTGTGTTCTCTTAAACTGTTCTATCAAACTGTCTTCTCTATCAAACACTGTTTTATCAATCTGTGTTCTATCAAACTGTGTTCTCTCAAACTGTTCTATCAAGCTGTCTTCTCTATCAAACACTGTTCTATCAAACTGTGTTCTATCAGACTGTGATCTCTATGAAATTGTGTTCTCTCTCAAACTGTATTCTCTCAAACTATGTTCTATCAAATGGTGTTCTTTCAAACGGTGATCTCTATCAAGCTCTGTTTTATCAAACTGTGCTCTAACAGACTGTGTTCTCTATCAAACTGTGCTCTAACAGCTGTGTTCTCTATCAAACTGTGTTTTATCTCTAACAGACTGTGTTCTCTATCAAACTGTGTTCTCTATCAAACTGTGCTCTCACAGACTGTGTTCTCTATCAAACTGTGCTCTAACAGACTGTGTTCTCTATCAAACTGTGTTTTATCAAACTGTGCTCTAACAGACTGTGTTCTCTATCAAACTGTGTTTTATCAAACTGTGTTCTCTATCAAACTGTGTTCTCTATCAAATTGTGTTCTCTATCAAACTGTGTTCTCTATCAAACTGTGTTCTCTATCAGACTGTGTTCTCTATCAGACTGTGTTCTCTATCCATCTGCATTCTATCAAACTGTGTTGTTTCAAACTGTTTTCAAACTGTTTTCTCTCAAACATGTTCTCTCAGACTGTTCTATATCAAACTGTATTGTCTACCAAACTGTGTTCTCTATCTCAAACTGTGTTCTTTATCAAACGGTGTTCTCTATCCATCTGAGTTATGTCAAACTTTTGTTCTATCAAACTATGTTCTCTATCCAACTGTGTTCTATCAAACTATGTTCTCTATCCAACTGTGTTCTATCAAACTGTGTTCTCTATCAAACGGTGTTCAATCTCAAGTTGTGATCCATTTCAAGCTGTGTTCTTTATCAAACTGAGTTTAAAAAAATCTGTGTTCATTATCAAACTGTGTTCTTTATCAAACTGTGTTTTTTAATATATCTGTGTTATATCTCAAACTGTGTTCTGTAGGACTGTGTTCTCTATCCAACTATGTTATTTCAGACTGTGTTCTATTAAACCTTGTTGTCTATCAAACTGTGTTCTATCAAACCTTGTTCTCTATCAAACTGTGTTCTATCAGACTGTGTTCTATCAAGAGGTGTTCTGTCAAACTGTTTCATATCAAACTGTGTTCTATCAAACCTTATACTCTATCAAAATGTGTTCTATCAAACTGTGTTTTCTCAAACTGTGTTCTATCAAACTGTGTTCTCTATCAAAATGTGTTCTCTCAAACCTTATTCTCTATCAAAATGTGTTCTCTCAAACCTTATTCTCTATCAAAATGTGTTCTCTCAAACCTTATTCTCTATCAAAATGTGTTCTCTCAAACCTTGTTGTCTCTCAAACTGTGCTCTATCAGACTGTGTTCTCTATCAGACTGTGTTCTTTATCAAACTGTGTTCTCTATCAGACTGTGTTCTCTATCAGACTGTGTTCTCTATCAAACTGTTTTCTCTATCAAACTGTGTTCTCTATCCATCTGCATTGTATCCATCTGCATTCAGTGTTGTTTCAAACTGTTTTCTCTCACACTATGTTATATCAGACTATGTTCTATCAGACTGTTCTATATCAAACTGTATTGTCTACCAAACTGTGTTCTCTATCTCAAACTGTGTTCTTTATCAAACGGTGTTCTCTATCCATCTGGGTTATGTCAAACTTTTGTTCTATCAAACTGTGTTACATCAGACAATGTTCTATCAAACTGTGGTCTCTATCAAACGGGTTTCAATCTCAAGATGTGTTCTTTATCAAACTGTGTTCTGTCTAAAACTGTGTTCTTTCAAAAGTGTTCTATCAGACTGTGTTCTATCACAGTGTGTTCCATCAAACTGTGTTCTATCAAACTATGTTCTATCAGACTGTGTTCTATTAAACTGTGTTCTATCATGCCGTATTCTCTCAAACTGTGTTTTATCAAACTGTGTTCTCTCAAACTGTGTTCTGACAGACAGTGTTCTCTATCGAACTTTGTTCAATCAAACTATGTCATTTCAAACTGTTCTCTCAAACTATGTTATATCAGACTGTGTTCGTTCAGACTGTTCTATATCAACCTGTATTCTCTATCAAACTGTGTTCTCTATCAAACTGTGTTCTCTATCCAACTGTGTTCTATCAAACTGTGTTTTTATTTGAATCTGTTTTCTATCTCAAACGATGTTCTATCTCAAACTGTTCTGTTTAAAACTGTGTTCTGTCAAACTGTGCTCTGTTAAATTGTGTTCTATCAAATTGTGTTCTATCAAAATATGTTCTGTTAAAATGTGTTTTATCAAACGTGTTCTATCAAATGTGTTCTCTTAGACTGTTCTATCTCAAACGGTGTTCTGTCTCGGACTGTGTTCTATCTCAAACTCTGTTCTCTCTAAAACTGTGTTCAACAGACAGACTATTGTTCCATCAAACCGTGTTCCATCAAACTGTGTGTGCGTGTGTGTGTGTGTGTGTGTGTGTGGTGTGTGTAGCTATATACAAGTGGATCAGATGGATGCTGCTGTTGTATGTTGTTCTCAGGAGTAGAGAATCTAGTTCTCCTGAAGATCCTCCTGGCTGATCCTAGTTCAGAGACCTCTGTCTATAACACACACACACACACACACACACACACACACACACACACACACACACACACACACACACACACACACACACACACACACACACACACACACACACACACACACACACACACACACACACACACACACACACACAAGGCCTAGAGACTTTTCACTGTGTAGGGCTAAGCGGTGTTGGGAATTAATAAAACATGGACATCAGCCAACTCCTGCTAGCAGTAGTGTACAACATCAGCACTTTCTAGTTCCACAACAGTTCAGTTCCTCAAAACTTTCTTTGCCACTTTCCCCCTCTCATCTGAGATGTGTACAGTAGAGTTTACTTTGACTAACTATCTGGTAATGAGACTGGTAGTCTGCTCATCATTCGACCTGTATATATATACACACATACACACACACAGTACATACACACAGTACACACACACAGTGCACACACACAGTATGCACACACACACAGTACACCCCTCTTGCTGTGTGCTGTGACTATTGTTTTCTGTCAGTATAGTTTACAAGAGTTCCATGAGTTCCAATGGATGCCTCACAGAATTTTATAGAACACAATATTGCATGTATATGCAAAGCCTCTTCCTGCTGTCTCAACATTCTGTTTACAAAGATAGCATGCTATTTAAAATCTACTTAAAGTCAAAAACAACAAGGCTCAAAGTTAATCTTTAAAATGTATATTTCAGCCTTGTTGATGTTGAAGTTGGTGTGTTTAAATAAACTCGAATAAACATCCTGGTTGGTTAGAGTTATACAGTTTCTTGCTACAGTAGCGCAGATGACTGGCATGACATTTGCATATGTGGAAGGACCACTAGAGGGCAGGATAGGCTCATGGATAGTAGCCCAACAAAGCATGGGAGACAAGGTAACCAGAGTCAATTAAGCACAGCTGACGGTACTAATGAGATACTCTCCTTCCCCCTATAAAAGAGAGAATGGAACCAGCAGAGGGAGAAAACTATCTCTGGAAGATGGCCACCGAGAGAGAGAAGCTGTGCTGAAAGAACCACGAAGACGGTGACAAACCCGTGATTTATGTTTGTTGTAGTTTAAAAGATTATCCTATTGTGTTCTTGTTTCATCTGGAGAAGAAGATGTGTGTTTTTTTCCTTGGAAGATTTTTCATT
>NC_060190.1:78232986-78300447 GCF_021184085.1 Oncorhynchus gorbuscha | reverse complement strand
GTAGTGAACTGTAGTGTAGTGTAGTGTAGTGTAGTGTAGTGTAGTGTAGTGTAGTGTAGTGTAGTGAACTGTAGTGTAGAGAACTGTAGTGTAGTGTAGTGAACTGTAGTGTAGAGAACTGTAGTGTAGTGTAGTGTAGTGAACTGTAGTGTAGTGAACTGTAGTGTAGTGTAGTGTAGTGTAGTGAACTGTAGTGTAGTGTAGTGAACTGTAGTGTAGTGTAGTGTAGTGTAGTGTAGTGTAGTGTAGTGTAGTGAGTGTAGTGTAGTGTAGTGTAGTGTAGTGTAGTGTAGTGTAGTGTAGTGTAGTGTAGTGTAGTGAACTGTACTGTAGTGTAGTGAAGTGTAGTTAACTGAACTGTAGTGTAGTGTAGTGAACTGTAGTGTAGTGTAGTGTAGTGTAGTGTAGTGTAGTGTAGTGTAGTGTAGTGTAATGTAGTGTAGTGTAGTGAACTGTAGTGTAGTGTAGTGTAGTGAACTGTAGTGTAGTGTAGTGTAGTGAACTGTAGTGTAGTGTAGTGTAGTGAAGTGTAGTGTAGTGTAGAGTAGTGTAGTGTAGTGAACTGTAGTATAGTGTAGTGTAGTGAACTGTAGTGTAGTGTAGTGTAGTGTAGTGTAGTGTAGTGTAGTGTAGTGTAGTGTAGTGTAGTAAAATGTAGTGTAGTGTAGTGAACTGTAGTGTAGTGTAGTGTAGTTAACTGTAGTGTAGTGTAGTGCAGTGTAGTGTAGTGTAGTGTAGTGTAGTGTAGTGTAGTGTAGTGTAGTGTAGTGTAGTGTAGTGCAGTGCAGTGTAGTGTGGTGTAGTGTAGTGTAGTGTAGTGTAGTGTAGTGAACTGTAGTGTAGTGAAGTGTAGTGTAGTGTAGTGTAGTGTAGTGTAGTGTAGTGAACTGTAGTGTAGTGTAGTGAACTGTAGTGTAGTGTAGTGTAGTGTAGTGTAGTGTAGTGTAGTGTAGTGTAGTGTAGTGAACTGTAGTGTAGTGTAGTGAAGTGTAGTTAACTGAACTGTAGTGTAGTGTAGTGTAGTGTAGTGTAGTGTAGTGTAGTGTAGTGTAGTGAACTGTACTGTAGTGTAGTTAACTGAACTGTAGTGTAGTGTAGTGAACTGTAGTGTAGTGTAGTGTAGTGTAGTGTAGTGTAGTGTAGTGTAGTGTAGTGTAGTGTATATATATATATAGTAGTTCAGTACAGGGCCTGACTATAAAGTAGTTCAGTACAGGGCCTGATTATATAGTAGTTCAGTACAGTGCCTGACTATAAAGTAGTTCAGTACAGGGCCTGACTATATAGTAGTTCAGTACAGGGCCTGACTATATAGTAGTTCAGTACAGGGCCTGACTATAAAAGTAGTTCAGTACAGGGCCTGACTATATAGTAGTTCAGTACAGGGCCTGACTATAAAGTAGTTCAGTACAGGGCCTGACTATATAGTAGTTCAGTACAGGGCCTGACTATATAGTAGTTCAGTACAGTGCCTGACTATGAAGTAGTTCAGTACAGGGCCTGACTATATAGTAGTTCAGTACAGGGCCTGACTATGAAGTAGTTCAGTACAGGGCCTGACTATAAAGTAGTTCATTACAGGGCCTGACTATAAAGTAGTTCAGTACAGGGCCTGACTGTATAATATTTCAGTACAGGGCCTGACTATATAGCAGTTTAGTGTAGTGTAGTGTAGTGTAGTGAACTGTAGTGTAGTGTAGTGAACTGTAGTGTAGTGTAGTGTAGTGAACTGTAGTGTAGTGTAGTGAACTGTAGTGTAGTGTAGTGTAGTGTAGTGTAGTGTAGTGTAGTGTAGTGTAGTGAACTGTAGTGTAGAGAACTGTAGTGTAGTGTAGTGAACTGTAGTGTAGAGAACTGTAGTGTAGTGTAGTGTAGTGAACTGTAGTGTAGTGTAGTGTAGTGTAGTGTAGTGTAGTGTAGTGTAGTGTAGTGTAGTGTAGTGTAGTGTAGTGTAGTGAACTGTAGTGTAGAGAACTGTAGTGTAGTGTAGTGTAGTGTAGTGTAGTGTAGTGTATTGTAGTGTAGTGAACTGTAGTGTAGTGTATTGTAGTGAAGTGTAGTTAACTGAAGTGTAGTGTAGTGAAGTGTAGTGTAGTGTAGTGTATTGTAGTGTAGTGTGTAGTGAAGTGTATTGTAGTGTAGTGAACTGTAGTGTAGTGAAGTGTAGTGTAGTGTAGTGTAGTAGTAGTGTAGTGTAGTGTAGTGAACTGTAGTGTAGTGTAGTGAAGTGTAGTTAAGTGAACTGTAGTGTAGTGTAGTGTAGTGTAGTGTAGTGTAGTGAACTGTACTGTAGTGTAGTGTAGTGAAGTGTAGTTAACTGAACTGTAGTGTAGTGTAGTAAGTGTAGTGTAGTGTAGTGTAGTGTAGTGTAGTGTAGTGTAGTGAACTGTAGTGTAGTGTAGTGTAGTGTAACTGAACTGTAGTGTAGTGTAGTGTAGTGAACTGTAGTGTAGTGTGTAGTGTAGTGAAGTGTAGTGTAGTGAACTGTAGTGTAGTGTAGTGTAGTGAACTGTAGTATAGTGTAGTGTAGTGAACTGTAGTGTAGTGTAGTGTAGTGTAGTGTAGTGTAGTGTAGTGTAGTGTAGTGTAGTGTAGTGAACTGTAGTGTAGTGTAGTGTAGTGTAGTGTAGTGTAGTGTAGTAAATGTAGTGTAGTGTAGTGAACTGTAGTGTAGTGTAGTGTAGTGTAGTGTAGTGTAGTGTAGTAAAAAATGTAGTGTAGTGTAGTGAAGTGTAGTGCAGTGCAGTGTAGTGTAGTGTGGTGTAGTGTAGTGTAGTGTAGTGTAGTGTAGTGTAGTGTAGTGTAGTGTAGTGTAGTGTAGTGTAGTGTAGTGAACTGTAGTGTAGTGTAGTGTAGTGTAGTGTATTGTAGTAAACTGTAGTGTAGTGTAGTGTAGTGTAGTGTAGTGTAGTGTAGTGTAGTGTAGTGTAGTGTAGTGTAGTGAATGTGAGAATGTGAGCCTTGGCTGCGTTTACACTTGGCGGCTCAATTCAGATGTTTTCTTCTCACCCTAATTGGTATTTGGATCAATCAGATCAGTTCTGAAAACAGCTAATTTTAAAAGATCTGATGTGAATTGTCAAAAGACCGATTGGTGTTAAAGATATCTGAATTGGTCTGTGTAAAGGCAGCCAATGTGCTCTCATTTATTTATCATGTTCCCGAGGAGCGTAATGGCACAGAATGACATTTCGGTTCTTCCGGACCCTGTTTTGATTTTGAACATAAAAATTGTCCTTGGTAAACGGGTTGCAGCCTCATATCCCCTATGCAGCCTCATATCCCCTATGCAGCTCTCACTATCCCTATACAGCCTCATATCCCCTATGCAGCCTCATATCCACTATGCAGCCTCATATCCACTATGCAGCCTCATATCCCCTATGCAGCCTCTCCCCTATATCCCTATGCAGCCTCATATCCCCTATGCAGCCTCATATCCCCTATGCAGCCTCATATCCCCTATGCAGCCTCATATCCCCTATGCAGTCTCATATCCCATATGCAGCCTCATATCCCCTATGCAGCCTCATATCCACTATGCAGCCTCATATCCCCTATGCAGCCTCATATCCCCTATGCAGTCTCATATCCCATATGCAGCCTCATATCCCCTATGCAGCCTCATATCCCCTAATAAACAAACAGTCAACAATACATAGTTAAGGATATGTAATATATTTACATTTACATTTAAGTCATTTAGCAGACGCTCTTATCCAGAGCGACTTACAAATTGGTGCATTCACCTTATGACATCCAGTGGGACAGTCACTTAACAATAGTGCATCTAAAACTTAAGGGGGGGGTGAGAGGGATTACTTATCCTATCCTAGGTATTCCTTAAAGAGGTGGGGTTTCTGGTGTCTCCGGAAGGTGGTGATTGACTCCGCTGTCCTGGCGTCGTGAGGGAGTTTGTTCCACCATTGGGGGCCAGGGCAGCGAACAGTTTTGACTGGGCTGAGCGGGAGCTGTACTTCCTCAGTGGTAGGGAGGCGAGCAGGCCAGAGGTGGATCAACTTCATGTGGGGGATGCTCTACCTCTCAAGTACTTACCATAATATATAAAAATAAAAATAAACATTTTCTAGAGAGCAAGTAAAGTGTGTGCCTATTGAAACAGAATCCCATTGTAAGAGATTAAAAACATGACTCATATCAACTGAGTGATCATCTCTAAACCGTTAGAGACTGTAGGTTATTTAGGATATAGAAGGATATCGAGAGAAAATCGAACCTCTCTGAAATTAAAATGGATGAACGCTTGAAAAAAAACAAGTGTCTCACCCCTATACCCAAAATAATAATTAAAACATAAATTGGATGGCAGAGAACATGCCTACCATTAACCCTCACCACTAGTACAGACCAGAGCATTAGATATGCAGTTTACCCCTCACGCCTAGTACAGACCAGAGCATTAGATAGGCAGTTTTAGAAAGGTTTTTCATGGCAAGATAGCAATGTTTCTAGCGTGCAGCGCTGTGGGCCAGAAGGTTGTAGGTTCGCAGACCATAGCGAACAAGGCTCAGGGTTAAAATATATCCTTGTTTTTAACAAAAGCATTGCATGAATCGACAATATCATCGTATTTGCCTGTCAAATAATAGTTTTTTATTATTATAAACACATTTCATGCAATTCTACATCATTTTTACATGACTGGAGACAAGCAGAATGTATTCTAAAACAACAGCAGAGCATGTGAGCTGAGTAGAGTGAGGAGTCGGTGTAATTTGTCTGGAGCGCAGAGAGGATTTAAAAAAGATAGATCCATGGCCTAGGGCTCAGCCATGAGCTCAAGGCATGCTATAACCAGCATATTCCGGGTTGTTTTATCACTTAAAAAAAAAAATTAGGCCTATTATTTTTCTATTTATATAACCTACCCCATCACCATTAATGTGCAGAGATGTTGATATGAGTTGAACAAGATAAATAAATGTGTTTTTTAAGGAGTGCGTGGTGACTGAAGGAATTGTCTCACAAAATCCTTGGACAGCAGACACTAATTTTGTCTGTTAACTCTTATTTCTCAAATAGAAAGAAATAGGCTCCAAACACAAAGCCCCATTGTTGTTAGTAAAGTTGAAATACAATGAAGAATGTTTAACCCTTCATGTTGAGGGTAAAGTTTGAAATCACTAAAATACTATTTTACATATTTTTTCCACCATGACACTTGACTGAAGTATGGGTCTGAAACAGAATAGTGACATCCATCATTTTCTGGTCCAGCAATTTGAAAACACAGGCCCCCTTGATATTGCTCGTCCTGCAGAGAATCAAAGGATAAGGGGCAGCATCAGGCAATATTGAAATTGAATTGATTACAAATGACATGACCCTACCCTGGACTAGACTGAAGAAAATACTAAACCCTCCCTTGACTGAAATTGAAATAGAGAAAGAGACAAAGAGAGAGCGAGAGAGAAAGAGAGAGATGTCACGTTCTGACCTTAGTGGTTTTTTGTTAAGTCTTTGTTTTGGTATGGTCAGGGTGTGAGTTGGGTGGGTAGTTTATGTTCGTTTTTCTATGTTGTGGTTTTGTGTTTGGCCTGGTATGGTATGGTTCTCAATCAGAGGCAGGTGTCGTTCGTTGTCTCTGATTGAGAATCATACTTAGGTGGCCTTTTCCCACCTGTGTGGTGTGGGTGATTGTTTTCTGTTATGTGTCTGGCACCTTACAGAACTGTTTTGTTTTCTTACTTTGTTTAGTGTTCTCTGTTTAATAAATATAATAATGAACCCTCACCACCTGCGCTTTGGTCCTCACCTCATTCCAACGACGAGCATTACAAGAGAGAGAGGAGAGAGAGAGAGAGGAGAGAGAGAGAAAGAGAGAGAGAGAGAGAGAGAGAGAGAGGAGAGAGAGAGAGAGAACCTGAGACGGACCTGCATTTCCGGACAAAATGTAAAAAATATAAAACAATTAGAGAGTTTAATTTCCCCAAATTTGAAACCCTTAACGTTTCAAAGAGCTCTCTGATGAGAATAGGCTACCCTTCCTGTTGGGGGAGGACGCAGAGAGCTGTGGGTTGGCAGCGCACAACATGGCTGCCTGCCATAAGTTGAGGGACAGTGTCTGACAGACAAATCAACCTGCACATGTCCTCTACTGTATGTTTATTGTTAAATGTATAGTTATTTTGACCCTTGGTTATTGTTGTGACTGTTGTCCCGTTGACAATTTTGATTCTCATTTTTATATTGTAAATATACAATGTAAGCTTTGGCAATATGTACATTGTTATGTCATGCCAATAAAGCAAATTGAATTGAATTGAATTGAGAGAGACAAAGAGCGAAAGACAGAGTGAGAGAGACAAAGAGAGACACAAAGAGAGAGACAAAAAAGAGAGAGACAAAGAGACAGAGAGAGAGCGAGAGAGTTACATCAACTAGTGTTTCCTGACATTCATACAAGCCTTTGAGAACTCCATGTAGCAGTGGTGGCTTGGAAACTACAGTGAGACATCAAGGTACTGTAGACCTGTCTGGTGTTTAAACTACAGTGAGACATCAAGGTACTGTAGACCTGTCTGGTGTTTAAACTACAGTGAGACATCAAGGTACTGTAGACCTGTCTGGTGTTTAAACTACAGTGAGACATCAAGGTACTGTAGACCTGTCTGGTATTTAAACTACAGTGAGACATCAAGGTACTGTAGACCTGTCTGGTGTTTAAACTACAGTGAGACATCAAGGTACTGTAGACCTGTCTGGTGTTTAAACTACAGTGAGACATCAAGGTACTGTAGACCTGTCTGTTGTTTAAACTACAGTGAAACATCAAGGTACTGTAGACCTGTCTGGTGTTTAAACTACAGTGAGACATCAAGGTACTGTAGACCTGTCTGGTGTTTAAACTACAGTGAGACATCAAGGTACTGTAGACCTGTCTGGTGTTTAAACTACAGTGAGACATCAAGGTACTGTAGACCTGTCTGGTGTTTAAACTACAGTGAAACATCAAGGTACTGTAGACCTGTCTGGTGTTTAAACCACAGTGAAACATCAAGGTACTGTAGACCTGTCTGGTGTTTAAACTACAGTGAAACATCAAGGTACTGTAGACCTGTCTGGTGTTTAAACTACAGTGAGACATCAAGGTACTGTAGACCTGTCTGGTGTTTAAACTACAGTGAGACATCAAGGTACTGTAGACCTGTCTGGTGTTTAAACTACAGTGAGACATCAAGGTACTGTAGACCTGTCTGGTGTTTAAACTACAGTGAGACATCAAGGTACTGTAGACCTGTCTGGTGTTTAAACTACAGTGAGACATCAAGGTACTGTAGACCTGTCTGGTGTTTAAACTACAGTGAGACATCAAGGTACTGTAGACCTGTCTGGTGTTTAAACTACAGTGAGACATCAAGGTACTGTAGACCTGTCTGGTGTTTAAACTACAGTGAGACATCAAGGTACTGTAGACCTGTCTGGTGTTTAAACTACAGTGAGACATCAAGGTACTGTAGACCTGTCTGGTGTTTAAACTACAGTGAAACATCAAGGTACTGTAGACCTGTCTGGTGTTTAAACTACAGTGAGACATCAAGGTACTGTAGACCTGTCTGGTGTTTAAACTACAGTGAGACATCAAGGTACTGTAGACCTGTCTGGTGTTTAAACTACAGTGAGACATCAAGGTACTGTAGACCTGTCTGGTGTTTAAACTACAGTGAAACATCAAGGTACTGTAGACCTGTCTGGTGTTTAAACTACAGTGAAACATCAAGGTACTGTAGACCTGTCTGGTGTTTAAACTACAGTGAAACATCAAGGTACTGTAGACCTGTCTGGTGTTTAAACTACAGTGAAACATCAAGGTACTGTAGACCTGTCTGGTGTTTAAACTACAGTGAAACATCAAGGTACTGTAGACCTGTCTGGTGTTTAAACTACAGTGAAACATCAAGGTACTGTAGACCTGTCTGGTGTTTAAACTACAGTGAGACATCAAGGTACTGTAGACCTGTCTGGTGTTTAAACTACAGTGAAACATCAAGGTACTGTAGACCTGTCTGGTGTTTAAACTACAGTGAAACATCAAGGTACTGTAGACCTGTCTGGTGTTTAAACTACAGTGAGACATCAAGGTACTGTAGACCTGTCTGGTGTTTAAACTACAGTGAGACATCAAGGTACTGTAGACCTGTCTGGTGTTTAAACTACAGTGAGACATCAAGGTACTGTAGACCTGTCTGGTGTTTAAACTACAGTGAGACATCAAGGTACTGTAGACCTGTCTGGTGTTTAAACTACAGTGAGACATCAAGGTACTGTAGACCTGTCTGGTGTTTAAACTACAGTGAGACATCAAGGTACTGTAGACCTGTCTGGTGTTTAAACTACAGTGAGACATCAAGGTACTGTAGACCTGCCTGGTGTTTAAACTACAGTGAAACATCAAGGTACTGTAGACCTGTCTGGTGTTTAAACTACAGTGAAACATCAAGGTACTGTAGACCTGTCTGGTGTTTAAACTACAGTGAGACATCAAGGTACTGTAGACCTGTCTGGTGTTTAAACTACAGTGAGACATCAAGGTACTGTAGACCTGTCTGGTGTTTAAACTACAGTGAGACATCAAGGTACTGTAGACCTGTCTGGTGTTTAAACTACAGTGAGACATCAAGGTACTGTAGACCTGTCTGGTGTTTAAACTACAGTGAAACATCAAGGTACTGTAGACCTGTCTGGTGTTTAAACTACAGTGAGACATCAAGGTACTGTAGACCTGTCTGGTGTTTAAACTACAGTGAGACATCAAGGTACTGTAGACCTGTCTGGTGTTTAAACTACAGTGAAACATCAAGGTACTGTAGACCTGTCTGGTGTTTAAACTACAGTGAGACATCAAGGTACTGTAGACCTGTCTGGTGTTTAAACTACAGTGAGACATCAAGGTACTGTAGACCTGTCTGGTGTTTAAACTACAGTGAAACATCAAGGTACTGTAGACCTGTCTGGTGTTTAAACTACAGTGAGACATCAAGGTACTGTAGACCTGTCTGGTGTTTAAACTACAGTGAAACATCAAGGTACTGTAGACCTGTCTGGTGTTTAAACTACAGTGAAACATCAAGGTACTGTAGACCTGTCTGGTGTTTAAACTACAGTGAGACATTAAGGTACTGTAGACCTGTCTGGTGTTTAAACTACAGTGAAACATCAAGGTACTGTAGACCTGTCTGGTGTTTAAACTACAGTGAGACATCAAGGTACTGTAGACCTGTCTGGTGTTTAAACTACAGTGAGACATCAAGGTACTGTAGACCTGTCTGGTGTTTAAACTACAGTGAGACATCAAGGTACTGTAGACCTGTCTGGTGTTTAAACTACAGTGAGACATCAAGGTACTGTAGACCTGTCTGGTGTTTAAACTACAGTGAGACATCAAGGTACTGTAGACCTGTCTGGTGTTTAAACTACAGTGAGACATCAAGGTACTGTAGACCTGTCTGGTGTTTAAACTACAGTGAAACATCAAGGTACTGTAGACCTGTCTGGTGTTTAAACTACAGTGAAACATCAAGGTACTGTAGACCTGTCTGGTGTTTAAACTACAGTGAGACATCAAGGTACTGTAGACCTGTCTGGTGTTTAAACTACAGTGAGACATCAAGGTACTGTAGACCTGTCTGGTGTTTAAACTACAGTGAAACATCAAGGTACTGTAGACCTGTCTGGTGTTTAAACTACAGTGAGACATCAAGGTACTGTAGACCTGTCTGGTGTTTAAACTACAGTGAGACATTAAGGTACTGTAGACCTGTCTGTTGTTTAAACTACAGTGAGACATCAAGGTACTGTAGACCTGTCTGGTGTTTAAACTACAGTGAGACATCAAGGTACTGTAGACCTGTCTGTTGTTTAAACTACAGTGAGACATCAAGGTACTGTAGACCTGTCTGGTGTTTAAACTACAGTGAGACATCAAGGTACTGTAGACCTGTCTGGTGTTTAAACTACAGTGAGACATCAAGGTACTGTAGACCTGTCTGGTGTTTAAACTACAGTGAGACATCAAGGTACTGTAGACCTGTCTGGTGTTTAAACTACAGTGAGACATCAAGGTACTGTAGACCTGTCTGGTGTTTAAACTACAGTGAGACATCAAGGTACTGTAGACCTGTCTGGTGTTTAAACTACAGTGAAACATCAAGGTACTGTAGACCTGTCTGGTGTTTAAACTACAGTGAGACATCAAGGTACTGTAGACCTGTCTGGTGTTTAAACTACAGTGAGACATCAAGGTACTGTAGACCTGTCTGGTGTTTAAACTACAGTGAGACATCAAGGTACTGTAGACCTGTCTGGTGTTTAAACTACAGTGAAACATCAAGGTACTGTAGACCTGTCTGGTGTTTAAACTACAGTGAGACATCAAGGTACTGTAGACCTGTCTGGTGTTTAAACTACAGTGAAACATCAAGGTACTGTAGACCTGTCTGGTGTTTAAACTACAGTGAGACATCAAGGTACTGTAGACCTGTCTGGTGTTTAAACTACAGTGAAACATCAAGGTACTGTAGACCTGTCTGGTGTTTAAACTACAGTGAAACATCAAGGTACTGTAGACCTGTCTGGTGTTTAAACTACAGTGAAACATCAAGGTACTGTAGACCTGTCTGGTGTTTAAACTACAGTGAGACATCAAGGTACTGTAGACCTGTCTGGTGTTTAAACTACAGTGAGACATCAAGGTACTGTAGACCTGTCTGGTGTTTAAACTACAGTGAGACATCAAGGTACTGTAGACCTGTCTGGTGTTTAAACTACAGTGAGACATCAAGGTACTGTAGACCTGTCTGGTGTTTAAACTACAGTGAGACATCAAGGTACTGTAGACCTGTCTGGTGTTTAAACTACAGTGAGACATCAAGGTACTGTAGACCTGTCTGGTGTTTAAACTACAGTGAAACATCAAGGTACTGTAGACCTGTCTGGTGTTTAAACTACAGTGAGACATCAAGGTACTGTAGACCTGTCTGGTGTTTAAACTACAGTGAGACATCAAGGTACTGTAGACCTGTCTGGTGTTTAAACTACAGTGAGACATCAAGGTACTGTAGACCTGTCTGGTGTTTAAACTACAGTGAAACATCAAGGTACTGTAGACCTGTCTGGTGTTTAAACTACAGTGAGACATCAAGGTACTGTAGACCTGTCTGGTGTTTAAACTACAGTGAAACATCAAGGTACTGTAGACCTGTCTGGTGTTTAAACTACAGTGAGACATCAAGGTACTGTAGACCTGTCTGGTGTTTAAACTACAGTGAAACATCAAGGTACTGTAGACCTGTCTGGTGTTTAAACTACAGTGAAACATCAAGGTACTGTAGACCTGTCTGGTGTTTAAACTACAGTGAAACATCAAGGTACTGTAGACCTGTCTGGTGTTTAAACTACAGTGAGACATCAAGGTACTGTAGACCTGTCTGGTGTTTAAACTACAGTGAGACATCAAGGTACTGTAGACCTGTCTGGTGTTTAAACTACAGTGAGACATCAAGGTACTGTAGACCTGTCTGGTGTTTAAACTACAGTGAGACATCAAGGTACTGTAGACCTGTCTGGTGTTTAAACTACAGTGAGACATCAAGGTACTGTAGACCTGTCTGGTGTTTAAACTACAGTGAGACATCAAGGTACTGTAGACCTGTCTGGTGTTTAAACTACAGTGAGACATCAAGGTACTGTAGACCTGTCTGGTGTTTAAACTACAGTGAGACATCAAGGTACTGTAGACCTGTCTGGTGTTTAAACTACAGTGAGACATCAAGGTACTGTAGACCTGTCTGGTGTTTAAACTACAGTGAAACATCAAGGTACTGTAGACCTGTCTGGTGTTTAAACTACAGTGAAACATCAAGGTACTGTAGACCTGTCTGGTGTTTAAACTACAGTGAGACATCAAGGTACTGTAGACCTGTCTGGTGTTTAAACTACAGTGAGACATCAAGGTACTGTAGACCTGTCTGGTGTTTAGACTACAGTGAAACATCAAGGTACTGTAGACCTGTCTGGTGTTTAAACTACAGTGAGACATCAAGGTACTGTAGACCTGTCTGGTGTTTAAACTACAGTGAAACATCAAGGTACTGTAGACCTGTCTGGTGTTTAAACTACAGTGAGACATCAAGGTACTGTAGACCTGTCTGGTGTTTAAACTACATTGAGACATCAAGATACAGCAGACTGGGATCAGCATGGATATGTGGTGTACAGTACTGTAGACTGGGACCAGCATGGGTATGTGGTGTACTGTAGACTGGGACCAGCATAGGTATGTAGTGTACTGTAGACTGGACCAGCATGGGTATGTGGTGTACTGTAGACTGGGTCCAGCATAGGTATGTAGTGTACTGTAGACTGGGACCAGCATGGGTATGTGGTGTACTGTAGACTGGGACCAGCATGGATATGTGGTGTACTGTAGCCTGGGACCAGCATGGGTATGTGGTGTACAGTACTGTAGACTGGGACCAGCATGGGTATGTGGTGTACCGTACTGTAGACTGGGACCAGCATGGGTATGTGGTGTACTGTAGACTGGGACCAGCATGGATATGTGGTGTACAGTACTGTAGCCTGGGACCAGCATGGGTATGTGGTGTACAGTACTGTAGACTGGGACCAGCATGGGTATGTGGTGTACTGTACTGTAGACTGGGACCAGCATGGGTATGTGGTGTACTGTAGCCTGGGACCAGCATGGATATGTGGTGTACTGTAGACTGGGACCAGCATGGATATGTGGTGTACTGTAGACTGGGACCAGCATGGATATGTGGTGTACAGTACTGTAGACTGGGACCAGCATAGGTATGTGGTGTACTGTAGACCGGGACCAGCATGGGTATGTGGTGTACTGTAGACTGGGACCAGCATGGATATGTGGTGTACAGTACTGTAGACTGGGACCAGCATGGATATGTGGTGTACAGTACTGTAGACTGGGACCAGCATGGATATGTGGTGTACAGTACTGTAGACTGGGACCAGCATGGATATGTGGTGTACAGTACTGTAGACTGGGACCAGCATGGGTATGTGGTGTACAGTACTGTAGACTGGGACCAGCATGGATATGTGGTGTACAGTACTGTAGACTGGGAACAGCATGGGTATGTGGTGTACAGTACTGTAGACTGGGACCAGCATGGATATGTGGTGTACTGTAGCCTGGGACCAGCATGGGTATGTGGTGTACAGTAGACTGGGACCAGCATGGGTATGTGGTGTACTGTAGACTGGGACCAGCATGGGTATGTGGTGTACAGTACTGTAGACTGGGACCAGCATGGGTATGTGGTGTACAGTAGACTGGGACCAGCATGGGTATGTGGTGTACTGTAGACTGGGACCAGCATGGGTATGTGGTGTACTGTAGACTGGGACCAGCATGGGTATGTGGTGTACGGTACTGTAGACTGGGACCAGCATGGGTATGTGGTGTACAGTACTGTAGACTGGGACCAGCATGGGTATGTGGTGTACAGTAGACTGGGACCAGCATGGATATGTGGTGTACTGTAGACTGGGACCAGCATGGGTATGTGGTGTACGGTACTGTAGACTGGGACCAGCATGGGTATGTGGTGTACAGTACTGTAGACTGGGACCAGCATGGGTATGTGGTGTACAGTACTGTAGACTGGGACCAGCATGGGTATGTGGTGTAATGTAGACTGGGACCAGCATGGATATGTGGTGTACTGTAGACTGGGACCAGCATGGATATGTGGTGTACTGTAGCCTGGGACCAGCATGGGTATGTGGTGTACTGTAGACTGGGACCAGCATGGGTATGTGGTGTACTGTAGAACATGTGCTCCACCTACTGTTTTTAGTTTGTAATTGATCTGTTAATATACTGTTTACAGTTACAGAATTAAGAATATTGACCATACATTTAACATTAAAATCACAAGGTTTTGGGATCAATTCCTGTAAGCATATGATTATCAGTTAAAGTGATGGACGTGAATCCAGTTTAAATATCCCCATTTTGCAACTCCAGTAAGGAGAAATATTGGATAGCTGACAATTAGCTCTGGAGTGCACCTCGCATATAGTCATCTCAAACTGTGTTCTATCTCAAACTGTGTTCTCTATCAAACTGTGTTCTATCAGACTGTGTTCTATCTCAAACTGTGTTCTGTCTAAAACTGTGTTCTATCAAACTGTGTTCTATCAAACTGTGTTCTATCAGACTGTGTTCTATCAAATTGTGTTCTACCAAACTGTGTTCTATCAAACTGTGTTCTATCAGACTGTGTTCATTCCAGAGGTGTGGATAGGAAACTGTGTTTCCTATCCAACTGTGTTCTATCAAACTTTGTTCTTATCTCAAACTGTTCTTTATCAAACTGTGTTTCTATTTTAATCTGTGTTCTATCAAACTGTGTTCTATGAAGATGTGTTCTATCAAACTGTGTTCTATCAAGAGGTGTTCTATCAAACTAAGTTCTATCAAGAGGTGTTCTATCAAACTGTTTTATATGAAACTGTGATCTCTATCAAACTATGTTCTATCAAACCTTGTTGTCTATCAAACTGTGTTCTATCAAACTGTGTTCTCTTAAACTGTTCTATCAAACTGTCTTCTCTATCAAACACTGTTTTATCAATCTGTGTTCTATCAAACTGTGTTCTCTCAAACTGTTCTATCAAGCTGTCTTCTCTATCAAACACTGTTCTATCAAACTGTGTTCTATCAGACTGTGATCTCTATGAAATTGTGTTCTCTCTCAAACTGTATTCTCTCAAACTATGTTCTATCAAATGGTGTTCTTTCAAACGGTGATCTCTATCAAGCTCTGTTTTATCAAACTGTGCTCTAACAGACTGTGTTCTCTATCAAACTGTGCTCTAACAGACTGTGTTCTCTATCAAACTGTGTTCTCTATCAAACTGTGCTCTCACAGACTGTGTTCTCTATCAAACTGTGCTCTAACAGACTGTGTTCTCTATCAAACTGTGTTTTATCAAACTGTGCTCTAACAGACTGTGTTCTCTATCAAACTGTGTTTTATCAAACTGTGTTCTCTATCAAACTGTGTTCTCTATCAAATTGTGTTCTCTATCAAACTGTGTTCTCTATCAAACTGTGTTCTCTATCAGACTGTGTTCTCTATCAGACTGTGTTCTCTATCCATCTGCATTCTATCAAACTGTGTTGTTTCAAACTGTTTTCAAACTGTTTTCTCTCAAACATGTTCTCTCAGACTGTTCTATATCAAACTGTATTGTCTACCAAACTGTGTTCTCTATCTCAAACTGTGTTCTTTATCAAACGGTGTTCTCTATCCATCTGAGTTATGTCAAACTTTTGTTCTATCAAACTATGTTCTCTATCCAACTGTGTTCTATCAAACTATGTTCTCTATCCAACTGTGTTCTATCAAACTGTGTTCTCTATCAAACGGTGTTCAATCTCAAGTTGTGATCCATTTCAAGCTGTGTTCTTTATCAAACTGAGTTTAAAAAAATCTGTGTTCATTATCAAACTGTGTTCTTTATCAAACTGTGTTTTTTAATATATCTGTGTTATATCTCAAACTGTGTTCTGTAGGACTGTGTTCTCTATCCAACTATGTTATTTCAGACTGTGTTCTATTAAACCTTGTTGTCTATCAAACTGTGTTCTATCAAACCTTGTTCTCTATCAAACTGTGTTCTATCAGACTGTGTTCTATCAAGAGGTGTTCTGTCAAACTGTTTCATATCAAACTGTGTTCTATCAAACCTTATACTCTATCAAAATGTGTTCTATCAAACTGTGTTTTCTCAAACTGTGTTCTATCAAACTGTGTTCTCTATCAAAATGTGTTCTCTCAAACCTTATTCTCTATCAAAATGTGTTCTCTCAAACCTTATTCTCTATCAAAATGTGTTCTCTCAAACCTTATTCTCTATCAAAATGTGTTCTCTCAAACCTTGTTGTCTCTCAAACTGTGCTCTATCAGACAGACTGTGTTCTCTATCAGACTGTGTTCTTTATCAAACTGTGTTCTCTATCAGACTGTGTTCTCTATCAGACTGTGTTCTCTATCAAACTGTTTTCTCTATCAAACTGTGTTCTCTATCCATCTGCATTGTATCCATCTGCATTCAGTGTTGTTTCAAACTGTTTTCTCTCACACTATGTTATATCAGACTATGTTCTATCAGACTGTTCTATATCAAACTGTATTGTCTACCAAACTGTGTTCTCTATCTCAAACTGTGTTCTTTATCAAACGGTGTTCTCTATCCATCTGGGTTATGTCAAACTTTTGTTCTATCAAACTGTGTTACATCAGACAATGTTCTATCAAACTGTGGTCTCTATCAAACGGGTTTCAATCTCAAGATGTGTTCTTTATCAAACTGTGTTCTGTCTAAAACTGTGTTCTTTCAAAAGTGTTCTATCAGACTGTGTTCTATCACAGTGTGTTCCATCAAACTGTGTTCTATCAAACTATGTTCTATCAGACTGTGTTCTATTAAACTGTGTTCTATCATGCCGTATTCTCTCAAACTGTGTTTTATCAAACTGTGTTCTCTCAAACTGTGTTCTGACAGACAGTGTTCTCTATCGAACTTTGTTCAATCAAACTATGTCATTTCAAACTGTTCTCTCAAACTATGTTATATCAGACTGTGTTCGTTCAGACTGTTCTATATCAACCTGTATTCTCTATCAAACTGTGTTCTCTATCAAACTGTGTTCTCTATCCAACTGTGTTCTATCAAACTGTGTTTTTATTTGAATCTGTTTTCTATCTCAAACGATGTTCTATCTCAAACTGTTCTGTTTAAAACTGTGTTCTGTCAAACTGTGCTCTGTTAAATTGTGTTCTATCAAATTGTGTTCTATCAAAATATGTTCTGTTAAAATGTGTTTTATCAAACGTGTTCTATCAAATGTGTTCTCTTAGACTGTTCTATCTCAAACGGTGTTCTGTCTCGGACTGTGTTCTATCTCAAACTCTGTTCTCTCTAAAACTGTGTTCAACAGACAGACTATTGTTCCATCAAACCGTGTTCCATCAAACTGTGTGTGCGTGTGTGTGTGTGTGTGTGTGTGTGTGGTGTGTGTAGCTATATACAAGTGGATCAGATGGATGCTGCTGTTGTATGTTGTTCTCAGGAGTAGAGAATCTAGTTCTCCTGAAGATCCTCCTGGCTGATCCTAGTTCAGAGACCTCTGTCTATAACACACACACACACACACACACACACACACACACACACACACACACACACACACACACACACACACACACACACACACACACACACACACACACACACACACACACACACACACACACACACACACACACACAAGGCCTAGAGACTTTTCACTGTGTAGGGCTAAGCGGTGTTGGGAATTAATAAAACATGGACATCAGCCAACTCCTGCTAGCAGTAGTGTACAACATCAGCACTTTCTAGTTCCACAACAGTTCAGTTCCTCAAAACTTTCTTTGCCACTTTCCCCCTCTCATCTGAGATGTGTACAGTAGAGTTTACTTTGACTAACTATCTGGTAATGAGACTGGTAGTCTGCTCATCATTCGACCTGTATATATATACACACATACACACACACAGTACATACACACAGTACACACACACAGTGCACACACACAGTATGCACACACACACACAGTACACCCTCTTGCTGTGTGCTGTGACTATTGTTTTCTGTCAGTATAGTTTACAAGAGTTCCATGAGTTCCAATGGATGCCTCACAGAATTTTATAGAACACAATATTGCATGTATATGCAAAGCCTCTTCCTGCTGTCTCAACATTCTGTTTACAAAGATAGCATGCTATTTAAAATCTACTTAAAGTCAAAAACAACAAGGCTCAAAGTTAATCTTTAAAATGTATATTTCAGCCTTGTTGATGTTGAAGTTGGTGTGTTTAAATAAACTCGAATAAACATCCTGGTTGGTTAGAGTTATACAGTTTCTTGCTACAGTAGCGCAGATGACTGGCATGACATTTGCATATGTGGAAGGACCACTAGAGGGCAGGATAGGCTCATGGATAGTAGCCCAACAAAGCATGGGAGACAAGGTAACCAGAGTCAATTAAGCACAGCTGACGGTACTAATGAGATACTCTCCTTCCCCTATAAAAGAGAGAATGGAACCAGCAGAGGGGGAGAAAACTATCTCTGGAAGATGGCCACCGAGAGAGAGAGAAGCTGTGCTGAAAGAACCACGAAGACGGTGACAAACCCGTGATTTATGTTTGTTGTAGTTTAAAGATTATCCTATTGTGTTCTTGTTTCATCTGGAGAAGAAGATGTGTGTTTTTTTTCCTTGGAAGATTTTTCATTGATTATGTCAGATCATGATATTCCTCCGGCACTCCTGTCAAATCACCAGGTTCCTCCTGAGAAGAGGGGACAGAAGAAACAGGAGGGATAGCAGACATTAAACACTTCACATGACAAGAAACGTTCCAGGATAGGATAGAATTACTAGACCAATTAATAGAAGGATTATGACATACTAGCCAGGGATGACCCAAAACAACAGGTGTAAAAGGTGAACGAAAAATCAAAAAGGAAATGGTCTCACTGTGGTTACCAGATACTGTGAGGGTTAAAGGTAGTGTCTCACATCTGATACTGGGGAGAAGACTACCATCTAAGGCGAACATGGGCGTGGGCTTCCCTAACTGTCTGAGAGGAATGTCATGTTTCCGAGCCCATGCTTCGTCCATAAAACAACCCTCAGCCCCAGAGTCTATCAAGGCACTGCATGAAGCAGCCGAACCGGTCCAGCGTAAATGGACCGACAAGGTAGTACAGGATCTTGATGGAGAGACCTGAGTAGTAGCGCTCACCAGTAACCCTCCGCTTACTGATGAGCTCTGGCTTTTACTGGACATGAAATGACAAAATGTCCAGCAGAACCGCAATAGAGGCAAAGGCGGTTGGTGATCCTCCGTTCCCTCTCCTTAGTCGAGATGCGAATACCTCCCAGCTGCATGGGCTCAGTCTCTGAGCCGGAGGGAGGAGATGGTTGCGATGCGGAGAGGGGGAACACAGTTAACGCGAGCTCTCTTCCACGAGCTCGGTGACGAAGATCTACCCGTCGTTCTATGCGGATGGCGAGTGCAATCAAAGAGCCCACGCTGGAAGGAACCTCCCGGGAGAGAATCTCATCTTTAACCTCAGCGTGGAGTCCCTCCAGAAAAAGAGCGAGCAACGCCGGCTCGATCCAGTCACTAGAAGCCAGGGCCCTAGAAGCCTCACTACCAAAAACTGAACGATCAAAAACCCGTATCATCTCCTCTTTAAAGTTCAGATAATTGTTAGAACACTCAGCCCTTGCCTCCCAGATAGCTGTGCCCCACTCCCGAGCCCGACCAGTAAGGAGTGAAATGACGTAAGCAATCCGAGCTCTCTCTCTTGAGTATGTGTTGGGTTGGAGAGAGAACACAATATCACACTGGGTGAGAAAGGAGCGGCACTCAGTGGGCTGCCCAGAGTAACATGGTGGGTTATTAACCCTAGGTTCCGGAGACTCGGAAGTCCAGGAAGTAGCTGGTGGCACGAGACAAAGACTCTGAAACTGTCCTGAGAGGTCGGAAACCTGAGCGGCCAGGGTCTCAACGGCATGACGAGCAGCAGACAATTCCTGCTCGTGTCTGCCGAGCATTGCTCCCTGGATCTCGACGGCAGTGTTGCGAGAATCCGTAGTCGCTGGGTCCATTCTTGGTCGGATCCTTCTGTTATGCTGGTGAATGAGGACCCAAAAGCGACTTAACGAAAACAGAGTCTTTATTCCAGTTCTAGACAAAAGTGATAATCCTGGATATTATCAAGGTGAAAACAAAACAGGAAAACTGAAATCCACTCGTCAGTAGAGAGGAATGACTGGAGACTCGACCACAGACTGCAGGTTGTTTCGGGAAGGCACCGGCCGTAGCTGACACTGACACCTGCTCACACGCAGCATCTGAAGAAGGTAAAACACGACAGGGCGTAACAAGGACACAGAACAGCGAACATCATACAAGGATCCGACAAGGACAGAAGCGGAAAACAGAGGGAGAAATAGGGGCTCTAATCAGAGGGCAAAATAGGGGACAGGTGTGAAAATAGTAAATGAGGTAGTTAGGAGAATGAGGAACAGCTGGGAGCAGGAACGGAACGATAGAGAGAGAGAGCGAGAGAGGGGAGAGAGGGGGGGAGAGAGGGATAGAAAGAGGGAAAGAACCTAATAAGACCAGCAGAGGGAAACGAATAGAAGGGAAGCACAGAGACAAGACATGATAACCAATGACAAAACATGACACTCTCTTCATGTAGTGTTGTGTTGTCTCTCTTGTCGTGATGTGTGTTTTATCCTATATTGTAATTTAATTTATTATTATTATATTTTTTAAATCCCAGCCCCCGGCTTTTTGGCTTTTTGTAGGCCGTCACTGTAAATACTAATTTGTTCTTAATTGAATTGAACACTCACCAATCAGTAACGTGGCTGGTGAACTAGACATTTTACCCACCAATACCTATACCAATACCTATACCTATACCTATACCTATACCTATACCTATACCTATACCTATACCAATACCTATACCAATACCTATACCTATACCTATACCTATACCTATACCTATACCTATACCTATACCTATACCTATGCCTATACCAATACCTATACCTATACCTATACCTATACCAATACCTATACCTATACCTATACCTATGCCTATACCTATACCTATACCTATACCTATACCTATACCTATACCAATACCTATACCTATACCTATACCTAATACCTATACCTATACCTATACCAATACCTATACCTATACCTATACCTATACCTATACCTATACCAATACCTATACCTATACCTATACCTATACCTATACCTATACCTATACCTATACAATACCAATACCTATACCTATACCTATACCTATACCTATACCTATACCTATACCTATACAATACCAATACCTATACCTATACCTATACCTATACCTATACCTATACCTATACAATACCAATACCAATACCTATACCTATACCAATACCTATACCTATACCTATACCTATACCAATACCTATACCTATACCTATACAAATACCTATACCTATACCTATACCTATACCTATACCTATACCAATACCTATACCTATACCTATAAATCAAATCAAATCAAATCAAATTTTATTTGTCACATACACATGGTTAGCAGATGTTAATGCGAGTGTAGCGAAATGCTTGTGCTTCTAGTTCCGACAATGCAGTGATAACCAACAAGTAATCTAACTAACAATTCCAAAACTACTGTCTTATACACAGTGTAAGGGGATAAGGAACATGTACATAAGGATATATGAATGAGTGATGGTACAGAGCAGCATACAGTAGATGGTATCGAGTACAGTATATACATATGAGATGAGTATGTAGACAAAGTAAACAAAGTGGCATAGTTAAAGTGGCTAGTGATACATGTGTTACATAAGGATGCAGTCGATGTTGTAGAGTACAGTATATACATATGTATATGAGATGAATAATGTAGGGTAAGTAACATTATATAAGGTAGCATTGTTTAAAGTGGCTAGTGATATATTTACATCATTTCCCATCAATTCCCATTATTAAATGGCTGGAGTTGGGTCAGTGTCAATGACAGTGTGTTGGCAGCAGCCACTCAATGTTAGTGGTGGCTATTTAACAGTCTGATGGCCTTGAGATAGAAGCTGTTTTTCAGTCTCTCGGTCCCAGCTTTGATGCACCTGTACTGACCTCGCCTTCTGGATGATAGCGGGGTGAACAGGCAGTGGTTCGGTGGTTGATGTCCTTGATGATCTTTATGGCCTTCCTGTAACAACGGGTGGTGTAGGTGTCCTGGAGGGCAGGTAGTTTGCCCCCGGTGATGCGTTGTGCAGTCCTCACTACCCTCTGGAGAGCCTTACCTGAGGGCGGAGCAGTTGCCGTACCAGGCGGTGATACAGCCCGCCAGGATGCTCTCGATTGTGCATCTGTAGAAGTTTGTGAGTGCTTTTGGTGACAAGCCGAATTTCTTCAGCCTCCTGACCTGAATAGGCGCTGCTGCGCCTTCTTCACGACGCTGTCAGTGTGAGTGGACCAATTCAGTTTGTCTGTGATGTGTATGCCGAGGAACTTAAAACTAGCTACCCTCTCCACTACTGTTCCATCGATGTGGATAGGGGGTGTTCCCTCTGCTGTTTCCTGAAGTCCACAATCATCTCCTTAGTTTTGTTGACGTTGAGTGTGAGGTTATTTTCCTGACACCACACTCCAAGGGCCCTCACCTCCTCCCTGTAGGCCTCTCGCCGTTGTTGGTAATCAAGCCTACCACTGTTGTGTCGTCCGCAAACTTGATGATTGAGTTGGAGGCCGTGGCCACGCAGTCGTGGGTGAACAGGGAGTACAGGAGAGGGCTCAGAACGCACCTTGTGGGGCCCCCGTGTTGAGGATCAGCGGGGAGGAGATACCCTACCCTCACCACCTGGGGGCGGCCCAATCAGGAAGTCCAGTACCCAGTTGCACCTCGAGACCCAGGGTCTCGAGCTTGATGACGAGCCTGGAGGGTACTATGGTGTTGAATGCCGAGCTGTAGTCGATGAACAGCATTCTCACATAGGTATTCCTCTTGTCCAGGTGGGTTAGGGCAGTGTGCAGTGTGGTTGAGATTGCACCTGTGGACCTATTTACCGGTAGCAATGAGTGGGTCTAGGGTGTCAGGTAGGGTGGAGGTGATATGGTCCTTGACTAGTCTCTCAAAGCACTTCATGATGACGGAAGTGAGTGCTACGGGGCGGTAGTCGTTTAGCTCAGTTACCTTAGCTTTCTTGGGAACAGGAACAATGGTGGCCCTCTTGAAGCATGTGGGAACAGCAGACTGGTATAGGGATTGATTGAATACCTATACCAATACCTATACCTATACCTATACCTATACCTATACCAATACCTATACCTATACCTATACCTATACCTATACCAATACCTATACCTATACCTATACCTATACCAATACCTATACCTATACCTATACCTATACCAATACCTATACCTATACCTATACCAATACCTATACCTATACCTATACCTATACCAATACCAATACCAATACCTATACCTATACCTATACCTATACCTATACCTATACCTATACCAATACCTATACCTATACCTATACCAATACCTATACCTATACCTATACCTATACCAATACCAATACCAATACCTATACCTATACCTATACCTATACCTATACCAATACCTATACCAATACCTATACCTATACCAATACCTATACCTATACCTATACCTATACCTATACCAATACCTATACCTATACCAATACCTATACCTATACCTATACCTATACCTATACCTATACCTATACCAATACCTATACCTATACCTATACCTATACCTATACCAATACCTATACCTATACCTATACCAATACCTATACCTATACCTATACCTATACCTATACCAATACCTATACCTATACCTATACCTATACCTATACCAATACCTATACCTATACCTATACCTATACCTATACCTATACCTATACCAATACCTATACCTATACCTATACCTATACCAATACAATACCTATACCTATACAATACCTATACCTATACCTATACCTATACCTATACCTATACCTATACCTATACCAATACCTATACCTATACCTATACCAATACCTATACCAATACCTATACCTATACCAATACCTATACCTATACCTATACCAATACCTATACCTATACCTATACCAATACCTATACCTATACCTATACCTATACCAATACAATACCTATACCTATACCAATACCTATACCAGCATTTGGGGGGAGGCAGGAGTTCATTTTAGACCCTGGATGTGCGCATGACTTCAAATGAATCCATACATGAACTATAGAGTACCACAGTATGAGTCATACACGGATACAGTGGTCAAACAGGGAAAGTGTTTCCAAATCGTTTTTCCACCATTCATTTTTTTCCCCACTTTTTGTGGAGGTGGCGTGAAGTTTTGATAACAGTTTAAATCTCTCTCTAGGACAAGGTGACTTTTATCAATTTATTTGCCTGTCTTTACCTTGCAAAGCTGATCAAGGTAAAAGTAAGAATTTCTGGATTCATTGTATAATGTCGGCTAAATGTAGTAATGAATAATATCGCTACATATCCTTGAAATGTACTATTCTGTGAACTGTCCTGTGCAAGTTTGAAATTGACACAATACCTGTTAGCATAGGTGTCAGCTAGAGATGACGTGCAAGAGCTTGTTGGGATTTGTAGTTTTGCATTACGTCTACTTCGATGCTAATTAGCATTTTCAGATGTGAGAGTAAATAAGAGCCCCGAATGTATTGATAAAAGTCCCCTTGTCTAAGAGAGATTTACATGGTTATCAAAATGTCACGCCAGGGTAAGCAAAACACTAAACACAGCCCTTATTTAAAGTGTTTTGTAAAATCCCCTGTGGGAACATTAGATATGGTAGCTAGCGGCTTGTTGACATATGAACCTACGTTATCTAGTTAGCTTATCAGATTTCTTTACAGATGTATTTTTCCTGCAAAACATATCCCACCCACCCACTCGTGATTTATTTTATTGATCTCAATTCAGTGATCATCTGGGTGTTATAAAACTGTCTACTATCTTTGCTACAGCCGCACAGTTGGTTCACTTTCCATGATGCTCGAGTTGATCCTATTTTCACCATAGCCATAAACCGAGATTAGTATTGTATGTCTTTCATAAAGCCATAAAACATTAGTTTGGTGATATTTGGTAAATTGTATGCATTAATTAGCTTTTCATTTTTTGTGGGATAGATACAGGCGGGTATATTGATAAAAGTCACCTTGTTCAAGAGAAATTCACACTGTTATCAAAATGTCACGCCAAGGTAAAGCCTACATGAAACACAGCCCTTATTTTAAGCGTTTTCTAAAATCCACTGTGAGAAAAGTTCATGTTGGAGAAACTATTGGAACCATTTCCCTGTTTGACCGCTAGGTTTTATGGGTATTATGACACCTCCACTGTGGGGCTCTATTAGAAGCTGTTTTATGTGGAAGAGTCCTATGGAAGCAGTGGTCTGGTAAGTCTGTATCACCTCTTGTTAACATCTGCTGAATACTGGAAGATACCATCTGCGTATCTGGAAGGTTCTAGAGAAACAGCAATATACAATATTTTACTGGATATTGTATTCCCTTTTATGTAACCATGTTTTATAAAGGTTATAGGGGTGTTTGACGGATGGCTGATAGTTTTCAGAGTTCTTCTGATGAATTGTAGAAAAGAGGACAGAGTGGTGTATTCTATGAGAGGTAAAAATGCAGAATAGGGAACTATTCCGACTTCCAAAATATAGAAAAGTAGCAGGTCTCCTGGTTGATAAGATCCTGTCCTGTAAATTAGGTGTTAGGTGTGACAACCAATCAGGAACGTCCCTCTCTGAATCCCGGAGCAACATACATGTAAATGAATGAGAATGTCCTCACCGGCAGAATGTAAGTGTTCCGTTTCATGACAGCTACACGGTAATTGACTATATATTTTGACAATACAAATTGACGTACTTGGACAGATTAATGATCACGATTTGATCCCAGCTACAATCCTCTTTCCTCTGGATGTCATAAGGTGAATGCACCAATTTGTAAGTCGCTCTGGATAAGAGCGTCTGCTAAATGACTTAAATGTAATGTAAATGTAACATTAGACATTGCCTGAATTCATTCAAACAGGGAGATTAATGACTATTATTATTATTATTATTTAATATTGAGGATAGATTGAAGCTTCCATCGATGTAATTGTCTGCATGATTTCCAATCCTCCATATCTTTTTGGGGTAAATATATATGTCTACATATATATATATATATATGTACACTGCTCCAAAAAATAAAGGGAACACTAAAATAACACATCCTAGATCTGAATGAATGAAATATTCTTATTAAATACTTTTTTCTTTACATAGTTGAATGTGCTGACAACAAAATCACACAAAAATTATCACACTCAAAATTGAAGTGGAAAACCACACTACAGGCTGATCCAACTTTGATGTAATGTCCTTACAACAAGTCAAAATGAGGCTCAGTAGTGTGTGTGGCCTCCACGTGCCTGTATGACCTCCCTACAATGCCTGGGCATGCTCCTGATGAGATGGTCTCCTGAGGGATCTCCTCCCAGACCTGGACTAAAGCATCCGCCAACTCCTGGACAGTCTGTGGTGCAACGTGGCGTTGGTGGATGGAGCGAGACATGATGTCCCAGATGTGCTCAATTGGATTCAGGTCTGGGGAATGGGCGGGCCAGTCCATAGCATCAATGCCTTCCTCTTGCAGGAACTGCTGACACACTCCAGCCACATGAGGTCGAGCATTGTCTTGCATTAGGAGGAACCCAGGGCCAACCGCACCAGCATATGGTCTCACAAGGGGTCTGAGGATCATATCTCGGTACCTAATGGCAGTCAGGCTACCTCTGGCGAGCACATGGAGGGCTGTGCGGCCCCCCAAAGAAATGCCACCCCACACCATGACTGACCCACTGCCAAACCGGTCATGCTGGAGGATGTTGCAGGCAGCAGAAACGTTCTCCACGGCGTCTGCAGACTCTGTCACGTCTGTCACATGTGCTCAGTGTTAACCTGCTTTCTGTCAGGATTTGGCCAGGGTTGTTCTGGTTTTTGGTCACTAGATGCCCCCATTGTGCCTTTTGACCTTTTGTTTTCCCTTGATCCCCATTATTGTTTGCACTTGTGCCTCGTTTCCCCTGATTGTATTTAAACCCTTTGTTTTCCTCAGTTCTTGGCTCTGTGTTTGTATGTTAGCACCCAGCCCTAGTACTCTGTGAACTCATGTTGATCCCAGTGGACTCTCTTGTGGAATTCTGTTTTTTTCGTTCTTGTTTGTTTGTTTTTTGAGTATCTTTTGAGGCTTTTTGTGCTTTACCTTCCACCTTTGGATTTTCCTTTTTTGTCTTGGAGGATTACCTTTGTTCTTGTGGAATTCCTTTTGAGGTTGTGGAGTTACATGTTTTCCTGAAGAACTTCACTTTTTACTTCATTAAATACATCGTCTCAAGTACTGCTGCGTCTGCCTCATCTTCTGGGTTCTGCCGACTATTTGTGGCTCAGTTGGTTAAGTGACTGTTTCTCACTCCGGAGACCCGGATTCGTAACCGGTTCCTGACACTTTCATCTGTGAGGAGCACAGGGCACCAGTGGCGAATTTGCCAATCTTGTTGTTCTCTGGCAAATGCCAAACGTAAGCACAACCTCCACCTGTGGACGTCGGGCCCTCATATCAAATCAAATCAAATGTATTTATATAGCCCTTCGTACATCAGCTGATATCTCAAAGTGCTGTACAGAAACCCAGCCTAAAACCCCAAACAGCAAGCAATGCAGGTGTTTAAGCACACCCTCATGGAGTCTGTTGCCCTCCTACAGCCTCCTCCACGTCTCCTGATGTAATGGCCTGTCTCCTGGTAGCACCCACATGCTCTGGACACTACGCTGACAGACACAGCAAACCTTCTTGCCACAGCTCGCATTGATGTGCCATCCTGAATGAGCTGCACTACCTGAGCCACTTGTGTAGGTTGTAGACTCCATCTCATGCTACAACTAGAGTGAAAGCACCGCCAGCATTCAAAAGTGACCAAAACATCAGCCAGGAAGCAAAGATACCGAGAAGTGGTCTGTGGTCACCACCTGCAGAACCACTCTTTTATTGTGGGTGCCTTGCTAATTGCCTATAATTTCCACCTGTTGTCTATTCCATTTGCACAACAGCATGTGCAATATATTATCAATCAGTGTTGCTTCCTAAGTGGACAGTTTGATTACACAGAAGTGTGATTGACTTGGAGTTACATTGTGTTGTTAAAGTGTTCCCTTTATTCTTTTGAGCAGTGTATATATATATTGGGCCAATAACTGAAATATTTTCAGATTGATTCCCTGACCAGACAATGTTAAAAATCTGTTGTTCTGCCCCTGAACAAGACAGTTAACACACTGTTTCTTGGCCGACATTGAAAATAAGAATGTGTTCATAACTTACTTGCCTAGTTAAATACATAAATATAAAATAGGAAATATGGCTTCTACATCTAAGAACCATAACACAAATACTGATGAGGAAGTATGGCTTCTACATCTAAGAACCATAACACATATAGTGATGAGGAAGTATGGCTTCTACATCTAACACATATAGTGATGAGGAAGTATGGCTTCTACATCTAAGAACCATAACACAAATACTGATGAGGAAGTATGGCTTCTACATCTAAGAACCATAACACAAATACTGATGAGGAAGTATGGCTTCTACATCTAAGAACCATAACACAAATACTGATGAGGAAGTATGGCTTCTACATCTAAGAACCATAACACAAATACTGATGAGGAAGTATGGCTTCTACATCTAAGAACCATAACACAAATACTGATGAGGAAGTATGGCTTCTACATCTAAGAACCATAACACAAATACTGATGAGGAAGTATGGCTTCTACATCTAAGAACCATAACACAAATACTGATGAGGAAGTATGGCTTCTACATCTAAGAACCATAACACAAATACTGATGAGGAAGTATGGCTTCTACATCTAAGAACCATAACACAAATACTGATGAGGAAGTATGGCTTCTACATCTAAGAACCATAACACAAATACTGATGAGGAAGTATGGCTTCTACATCTAAGAACCATAACACAAATACTGATGAGGAAGTATGGCTTCTACATCTAAGAACCATAACACAAATACTGATGAGGAAGTATGGCTTCTAAGAACATCTAAGAACCATAACACAAATACTGATGAGGAAGTATGGCTTCTACATCTAAGAACCATAACACAAATACTGATGAGGAAGTATGGCTTCTACATCTAAGAACCATAACACAAATACTGATGAGGAAGTATGGCTTCTACATCTAAGAACCATAACACAAATACTGATGAGGAAGTATGGCTTCTACATCTAAGAACCATAACACAAATACTGATGAGGAAGTATGGCTTCTACATCTAAGAACCATAACACAAATACTGATGAGGAAGTATGGCTTCTACATCTAACACATATAGTGATGAGGAAGTATGGCTTCTACATCTAAGAACCATAACACAAATACTGATGAGGAAGTATGGCTTCTACATCTAAGAACCATAACACAAATACTGATGAGGAAGTATGGCTTCTACATCTAACACATATAGTGATGAGGAAGTATGGCTTCTACATCTAACACATATAGTGATGAGGAAGTATGGCTTCTACATCTAACACATATAGTGATGAGGAAGTATGGCTTCTACATCTAACACATATAGTGATGAGGAAGTATGGCTTCTACATCTAACACATATAGTGATGAGGAAGTATGGCTTCTACATCTAACACATATAGTGATGAGGAAGTATGGCTTCTACATCTAACACATATAGTGATGAGGAAGTATGGCTTCTACATCTAACACATATAGTGATGAGGAAGTATTGCTTCTACATCTAACACATATAGTGATGAGGAAGTATGGCTTCTGTGTTGTTGTTACATTCAGACTACATTACACAGCAGGCTATGCGGAGGGGGGGCAGGTGGTTGAAGAATGTCTTCCACGGCTAAACAAGGAGTTTTCTAGCTGAAGTATATGTTCATTAATTAAAAGTAGTTAAACCTACGCCCCGGTTTGTCGTTATATAAGGAACAAACACAACATGGTGTCAGATTGGTAGTCGCTATGACGAGACAGAGAAAAGAAGAAAAGAACTCTGCAAAATTCCACGATGAAAATTGAACATTCTACCACAAGTCAAGTGACGTGAGTAGTCGAAGATGCTAGCTTGCAAGAACAAGGGCAACGAGCCGCAGCAGCGAGAGTGACAGCTGCGAGAGAATCTGTTGACAAGCAAGTTGATGAGCAACACACTGACGTAAGAGAAATTGACACTGTTCATCATGGATAGGCTTAGTCCTCCTACTCCTATGCAGTTAACAGACAATCTATCTGACAATTGGAAATGTTTCAAGCAGAGATTCAATATCTACCTAGCAGCCAGTGGTGCAGGGGGAGATGATGACAAAGTGAAAACTTCTATTTTTCTGCATGTTATTGGAGAGGATGCACTGGACATTTACAATATCTTTCAGCAATACGAGGCAAACATGACATTGACTTTGCTAATGGCTAAATGTCAGGAGTACTTTGTACCAAGCCAGAACATCACATTTGTGGATACTCGACACAGCAACATTTACATCTATCAACTGGAGCGCAACGATAGGCTGGGTGAGTCTAAACCACGCCCAGTCTCTACTCTGACAGGCCGGCTCGGAAGCAGGAACTATTTCTGTCAGAGTATATTTATAATATATTTGTCAAGAACAAGGTAGGTCTCTGTTTGCCCTGCGAGTTATAATAATATATATAATAATATATGCCATTTAGCAGACGCTTTTATCCAAAGCTACTTTCAGTCATGTGTGCATACATTCTACGTATGGGTGGTCCCGGGGATCGAACCCACTACCCTGGCGTTACAAGCGCCATGCTCTACCAACTGAGCTACAGAAGGACAGTTGGGACAGAGAGCCGTATATACGAAAATTGCATTTACCACTTATTGCTTAGCTAATAAAAAATACATAATATTCAATCGGTGACTCAATGTCAATCGGTGACTCAATGTCATATTTATCCTGACACCAGATTCAAATAGATTTTTTTTTCTGAACTGGAAAAAATGGAATGAAGCAAGATGCTTTGAGGTAAACACTCACACATTTCTGGGTTGTTCATCTACAGCAGGACGTGGTTTCCTGCCTGACTGAGAAAGCGGTAGATGTTCTGATTCAGTTTGGCAGTGTGTGTGTGTTTTCGGTGTGATGTGATCAGTCAGTTCATTCCAATTCAAAATACACATTTATTGTATTTTAACAGCAACAGTTCCAACCTAGATTTCTTTTCAACAATAATTTCTACAGTGAGATGTACTGTAGGCCTGATTGTTTTAATTTCTACAGTAATATATTACAGTAGGCCTGATTGTTTTAATTGCTACAGTAATATATTACATTAGGCCTGTTGTTTTATTTTCTACAGTAATATGTTACAGTAGGCCTGATTGGTTTAATTTCTACAGTAATATATTACAGTAGAACCCGATTGTTTTAATTTCTACAGTAATATATTACTGTAGGCCTGATTGTTTTAATTTCTACAGTAATATATTACAGTAGGCCTGATTGTTTTAATTTCTACAGTAATATATTACAGTAGAACCTGATTGTTTTAATTTATACAGTAATATATTATGGTAGGCCTGTTGTTTTAATTTCTACAGTAATATATTACAGTAGGCCTGATTGTTTTAATTTCTACAGTAATATATTATGGTAGGCCTGTTGTTTTAATTTCTACAGTAATATATTATGGTAGGCCTGTTGTTTTAATTTCTACAGTAATATATTACAGTAGGCCTGATTGTTTTAATTTCTACAGTAATATATTATGGTAGGCCTGTTGTTTTAATTTCTACAGTAATATATTACAGTAGAACCTGATTGTTTTAATTGCTACAGTAATATATTACATTAGGCCTGTTGTTTTATTTTCTACAGTAATATGTTACAGTAGGCCTGATTGGTTTAATTTCTACAGTAATATATTACAGTAGAACCCGATTGTTTTAATTTCTACAGTAATATATTATGGTAGGCCTGTTGTTTTAATTTCTACAGTAATATATTACTGTAGGCCTGATTGTTTTAATTTCTACAGTAATATATTACAGTAGGCCTGATTGTTTTAATTTCTACAGTAATATATTACAGTAGAACCTGATTGTTTTAATTTATACAGTAATATATTATGGTAGGCCTGTTGTTTTAATTTCTACAGTAATATATTACAGTAGGCCTGATTGTTTTAATTTCTACAGTAATATATTATGGTAGGCCTGTTGTTTTAATTTCTACAGTAATATATTATGGTAGGCCTGTTGTTTTAATTTCTACAGTCATATATTACAGTAGGCCTGATTGTTTGAATTTCTACAGTAATATATTATGGTAGGCCTGTTGTTTTAATTTCTACAGTAATATATTACAGTAGAACCTGATTGTTTTAATTTCTACAGTAATATATTATGGTAGGCCTGTTGTTTTAATTTCTACAGTAATATATTATGGTAGGCCTGTTGTTTTAATTTCTACAGTAATATATTATGGTAGGCCTTTTGTTTTAATTTCTACAGTAATATATTACAGTAGAACCTGATTGTTTTAATTTCTACAGTAATATATTATGGTAGGCCTGTTGTTTTAATTTCTACAGTAATATATTAGAGTAGGCCTGATTGTTTTTCATCTGTACTGTTACTTAGTGTTGCACTGTCAAAAACAGAGCCTGTGTGTGTGTGTTCTGTTATGCATCTGTGTGATGTGATCAATCAGTTTATTCCAGTTCAGAATGAAAATTATTTATTGTATTTTCACAGCAACAGGTCCAACCTAGACAGATATGTAAGAGTGTTTTTAATGTGGGAACATAAACATGAATAGATATTTATATTATTACATTAAATGTAATAGTTATTTGTCTATATTGCATTTGGCTGGCATAAGGGCAATGAAACGTACCAATATTTACATATAGGTGAATGTTTTCATAAGCTTTGGTCCCAGAAAAAAACATGATTTCTAATTTGGGTCCCAGGCTGTTAAAGAGCCTCTGTCCTAGCTCATTGTGTGTTCACTGTTGTCCCCTTGGTTACATACAGAGTAATAGAGCCCAGCAGTGCAGGTGTCATAATACCCATAAAACCTAGCGGTCAAATAGGTAAATGGTTCCAATCGTTTTTCCATCATTCATTTTGGCGTGACATTTTGAAAACCACGTAAATCTCTCTTAGACAAGGTGACTTTTAGCAATATATTCAGCTCTATTTATTCTCACATCCGAAAAGTAGCATCCTGGAAGTAATCTCTAGCTGACACCTTTGCTAACAGGTATTGTGTCAATTTAAAATGTGCACAAGACAGTTCACAGAATTGTCCATAGTTAGGGATAGGCGGGACGCAAATGTCTCAACTGGCCAATTGCCAGGGAAAATGTAGTGCACCAGAATCAAATAAAATACTATAAAATTCCAACTTTCATTAAATGTTGTATGTAAGATGTAACATGTAAGATACTCAATTAAAGCTACACTCGTTGTGAATCCAGCCAACATGTCAGATTTGAAAAAGGCTTTTCGGTGAAAGCATAAGAAGCTATTATCTGATAGCTTGCACCATCTGCACCAGCAGCAAACATAGGTGTTAGCATATTTAAACCCTTCAGGCGCTACACAAAACGCTGAAATAAAATATAAAACATGCATTACCTTTGACGAGCTTCTTTTGTTGGCACTCCAATATGTCCCATAAACATCACAATTGGTCCTTTTGTTCGATTAATTCTGTCCATATATATATCCAAAATGTCCATTTATAAAGCGCGTTTGATCCAGAAAAAAACAGCTTACAAAAAACGCAACGTCACTACAAAATATTTCAAAAGTTGCCTATAAACTTTGCCAAAATATTTGAGACTACTTTTGTAATACAACTTTAGCTATTTTTAAACGTTAATAATGGATCAAATTGTAGACGGGGCAATCTGTGTTCAATACAGGAATGAAAACAAACCAGCGCTACTTTTCACATCTTGAGCAACTCACAAAAGTGTCCCCAGTTCCTAGTTGGCCTACTTCTTCAAAGCACAAAGGAATAACCTCAACCAAATTACAAAGACTGGTGACATCCAGTGGAAGCGGTAGAAACTCAAAACAGGTTCCTAAGAAATACAGGTTCCTAAGAAATTGGCAATAAAGACAAAGAAATTGGCCCTTGGCAATAACAAATCAGGGAACAGAGAGAGTCAAAAACAAAACAATTCTGAACAGTTAGTCCTCTGGGTTTTGCCTGCTACATAGGTTCTGTTATACTCACAGACATGATTCAAACAGTTTTAGAAACTTCAGAGTGCTTTCTATCCAAATATATGAATAATATGCATATCTTATATTCTTGGCATGAGTAGCAGGAAGTTGAAATTGGGCACGCTATTTATCCAGAAGTGAAAATTCTGCCCCCTACCCCCAAGAGGTTAAAGAAACATAGCTAATTTAATCATTGCTACATTTAGCTAACATTAGATCATTAATCCAGAGATTCTTACCTTTACCTCTATTCATAAATATCATCCAGATCATCATGGAATTTGTAGTTTTTTATCATAGCCACATTAGCAGCTAATTAGCATTTCATTTTTTGGGGTGAAAATGTGAATATATTTCTAAAAGTCACCTTGTCCTAGAGAGATTTACACAGTAATCAAAACTTCACTCCAAGGTAAAGTTTCTAAAAAACCTTATGGGAAAAATGAATGATGGAAAAATGATTGGAACCATTTCCTGGTTTGACTGCTAGGTTTTATGGCTATTATGACACATAGTGTGGTACTTTATTATTGTAAAGACAGCTCAAAATGTTTGCACTGGGAATGCTATCGATTAATTTGCTACTTCCTGAATTTGGGGCGGCAGGGTAGCCTAGTGGTTAGAGTGTTGGACTAGAAACCGGAAGGTTGCAAGTTCAAACCCCTGAGCTGACAAGGTACAAGGCAGTTAACCCACAGGCAGTTAACCCACTGTTCCTCTTTCCTGTCATTGGAAAAAATTATTTGTTCTTAACTGACTTGCCTAGTTAAATAAATAAAGATATATATTTAAAAAAAAAATGTAGTATGGCAACTCCAGGTAATTAAAGGGCCAGTAACACAGAAACTACCTATGATATGATGGCACCGTTATAATCACTTGCAAAGTTGATGTGGTTCAATTAATCCCAATGTGCCAATGATGTCTAATCAACCTTACCTACCAGTAGACATACAGAGAAATGTCCCTGCAGCTCTGGTTGGTGATAACTAGACTATATGATAGGTGTAACATGAGTCATATCAGATAATTAGGAAATTAGAATACTTTTAAAATGATCTCTATGTGTCAGACTGCAGGGTTCTCATCCTGTCCAAACTTATCCCTAGGACTTGATCAGAAGTTAGAGGTTGTTGAGGTGATACTGAGAGGGACGGACATATGAGATACATTTATATACTGCATTGTCGAGAAGGAACCTGCAACCTGTAAGTGTTTCGTTGGACGGTATGTAACATCTGTATCCTGTACGTATGACGAATAAAACTTGAAACTTAGAACAGTAGTTAGATGAGTCACCAGTAGATGGCAGCATTGGTCCATGGTTTGCTTCTGCTGGTTTGGATGAGTCTCTCTCTCTCTCTCTCTTTAAATTCAATTTCAATTTACAGGCTATTATTGGCATGGGAAAAACATGTGTTAACATTGCCAAAGCAAGTGAAGTAGATAATAAACAAAAGTGAAATAAACTATTTAAAAACAATAACAGTAAATATTACACTCACAGAAGTTCCAAAACAATAAAGATATGTCTAATGTCATATTATGTCTATATACTGTCATGTAACGATATGCAAATAGTTAAAGTACAAAATAAATAAACGTGAATATAGGTTGTATTTATAATGGTGTTTGTTCTTCACTGGTTGCCCTTTTGTTGAGGCAACAGGTCACAAATCTTGCTGCTGTGATGTCACACTGTGGTATTTCACCCAGTAGAGGAGTTTATCAAGATTGGGGTTGCTTTCAAATTCTTTGTGGGTCTGTGTAATCTGAGGGAAATATGTCTCTCTAATATAGGCATACATTTGGCAGGAGGATAGGAAGTGCAGCTCACAAAGCCTGTCTTCTCTTGAGAGCCAGGTCTGCCTATGGCGGCCTTTCTCAATAGCAAGGCTATACTCACTGAGTCTGTACATAGTCAAAGCTTTCCTTAAGTTTGGGTCAGTCACAGTCGTCAGGTATTCTGCCACTGTGTACTCTCTGTTTAGGGCCAAATAGCATTCTAATTTGCTGAGTTTTTTTGTTAATTCTTTCCAAGGTGTCAAGTAATTATCTTTTTGTTTTCTCATGATTTGGTTTGGTCTAATTGTGCTGTTGTCCTGGGGCTCTGTAGGGTGTGTTTGTGTTTGTGAACAGAGCCTCAGGACCAGCTTGCTTAGGGGACTCTTCTCTAGGTTCATCTCTCTGTAGGTGATGACTTTGTTATGGAAGGTTTAGGAATGGCTACCTTTTAGGTGGTTGTAGAATTTATCGTCTCTTTTCTAGATTTTGATAATTAGCGGGTATCGGCCTAATTCCGCTAATTGTTTGGTGTTTTACGTTGTATACTGCATGCAGTCTCAATGTGGTGTTTGTCCCATTTTGTGAATTCTTGAGCGGACCCCAGACGTAAAAACCATGAAGGGCAATGGGTTCTATAACTGATTCAAGTATTTTTAGCCAGCTCCTAATTGCTATGTCAAATTGCATGTTCCTTTTGATGGCGTAGAATGCCCTTCTTGCCTTGTCACTCAGATCGTTCACAATAAGTTATCTGTGGCTCTGATGTTTAGGCCGAAGAATGTAGAGTTGTTTCTGTTCTCTGGAGCAACGGCGCACCCCCCCCCCTCTCTGTCTGTCTGTCTGTCTGTCTGTCTGTCTGTCTGTCTGTCTGTCTGTCTGTCTGTCTGTCTGTCTGTCTGTCTGTCTGTCTGTCTGTCTGTCTGTCTGTCTGTCTGTCTGTCTGTCTGTCTGTCTGTCTGTCTGTCTGTCTGTCTGTCTGTCTGTCTGTCTGTCTGTCTGTCTGTCTGTCTGTCTGTCTGTCTGTCTGTCTGTCTGTCTGTCTGTCTGTCTACAGTATCATACATTTTGGTTATAAATGTATTTCATTGTTCAGAGGGGAGCATTACAAAAGCAGATCTCCCTGTAATTCTCTGGAAGCTTGGATCCTTAACCACATTACTATATCCTTAACTACTACCTTAACTACATTACTATATCCTTAACTACTACATTAACTACATTACTATATCCTTAACTACTACCTTAACTACATTACTATATCCTTAACTACTACCTTAACTACATTACTATATCCTTAACTACTACCTTAACTACATTACTATATCCTTAACTACTACCTTAACTACATTACTATATCCTTAACTACTACCTTAACTACATTACTATATCCTTAACTACTACCTTAACTACAGCAAAACAACTATTCTTCCCAGATGCTGGAGACTAAAGTAGCGACCTAGCTTCTGGACCTAGCTAGCCATTTATCTTAGAGACATACGTTCATGCCTTCGCAGCACAGGCTCTCCTCTTTCCTACGGACAGGCTCTCCTCTTTCCTACGGACAGGCTCTCCTCTTTCCTACGGACAGGCTCTCCTCTTTCCTACGGACAGGCTCTCCTCTTTCCTACGGACAGGCTCTCCTCTTTCCTACGGACAGGCTCTCCTTTTTCCTACGGACAGGCTCTCCTCTTTCCTACGGACAGGATCTCCTCTTTCCTACGGACAGGCTCTCCTCTTTCCTACGGACAGGCTCTCCTCTTTCCTACGGACAGGCTCTCCTCTTTCCTATGGACAGGTTTGCTTACGGTCAGGGTTGGGATGAATTCCAATTAAATTCAGGACACAAACTGAAATTCCAATTTGAAATCCAAATGTTTATCATAGAAAAACATTGAAAAAATGGAAATTGAAATGGGAATTTCCTTTCACTTGCTGAATTTACCCAATTGTAATGGAATTAACACCAACCCTGGATACGGTGCGTTGTGCATTCCCCGTTTCATTACCTTCAGTTGACCTTTCCCACTGTGTCTTGTGTTAGAGGTCACGCACTCTTCGTAAAGCAAACAGATGTTAGACATGGCTGGAGAATTGCAACACCCCCTTGGTAAATCTTGATGAAGCCTGATGAATGCTGATGATGTTGGTTTACAGATACATGCTGTTTTACGACTAGGGTGCAGATAAAGGCCAAGGTGGTTGGAGACTCCAGTAAACATAAAGAGTGCAGATACAGGCCAATATGCTTGGAGATTTACAGTACAGTTTCAAAATGCTTGGAGACCATAGAAAGAAGATGTTTGGAGGCTTCTCCAGAACAGATAAAAGGTGTTTGGAGGCTTCTTCAGAACAGATACAAGGTGTTTGGGGGCTTCTCCAGTGCAGATACAAGGTGTTTGGGGGCTTCTCCAGTGCAGATACAAGGTGTTTGGGGGCTTCTCCAGTGCAGATACAAGGTGTTTGGAGGCCTCTCCAGAACAGATACAAGGTGTTTGGGGGCTTCTCCAGTGCAGATACAAGGTGTTTGGAGGCTTCTCCAGTGCAGATACAGCAGGCTGGTCCCTAGCTTTTGTTACAAAGCTAACTCACGATGATCTGAAAGCCTGTTAGTGCAACTAAACTAACCTGTTAGTGCACCAAAACTAACCTGTTAGTTCACCTAAACTAACCTGTTAATTCACCTAAACTAACCTGTTAGTGCACCTAAACTAACCTGTTAATTCACCTAAACTAACCTGTTAACTCACCCAAACTAACCTGTTAATTCACCTAAACTAACCTGTTAGTTCACCTAAACTAACCTGTGAATTCACCTAAACTAACCTGTTAATTCACCTAAACGAACCTGTTAGTTCACCTAAACTAACCTGCTAATTAACCTAAAGTAACCTGCTAATTCACCTAAACTAACCTGTTAATTTACCTAAACTAACCTGTTAGTTCACCTAAACTAACCTGTTAATTCACCTAAACTAACCTGTTAATTCACCTGAACTAACCTGTTAGTTCACCTAAACTAACCTGTTAATTCACCTAAACTAACCTGTTAATTCACCTAAACTAACCTGCTAATTCACCTAAACTAACATGTTAATTCACATAAACTAACCTGTTAGTGCACCTAAACTAACTTGTTAATTCACCTAAACTAACCTGTTAGTTCTCCTAAACTAACCTGTTAGTTCTCCTAAACTAACCTGTTAGTTCTCCTAAACTAACCTGTTAATTCACCTAAACTAACCTGTTAATTCACCTAAACTAACCTGTTAGTTCTCCTAAACTAACCTGTTAGTGCACCTAAACTAACCTGTTAGTTCACCTAAACTAACCTGTTAATTCACCTAAACTAACCTGTTAGTTCTCCTAAACTAACCTGTTAGTGCACCTAAACTAACCTGTTAGTTCACCTAAACTAACCTGTTATTTCTCCTAAACTAACCTGTTAGTTCACCTAAACTAACCTGTTAGTTCACCTAAACTAACATGTTAGTGCTCCTAAACTAACCTGTTAATTCACCTAAACTAACCTGTTAATTCACCTAAACTAACCTGTTAGTTCTCCTAAACTAACCTGTTAGTGCACCTAAACTAACCTGTTAGTTCACCTAAACTAACCTGTTAATTCACCTAAACTAACCTGTTAATTCACCTAAACTAACCTGTTAGTGCACCTAAACTAACCTGTTAATTCACCTAAACTAACCTCTTAGTTCTCCTAAACTAACCTGTTAATTCACCTAAACTAACCTGTTAGTTCACCTAAACTAACCTGTTAGTTCTCCTAAACTAACCTGTTAATTCACCTAAACTAACCTGTTAGTTCACCTAAACTAACCTGTTAATTCACCTAAACTAACCTGTTAGTTCACCTAAACTAACCTGTTAGTTCTCCTAAACTAACCTGTTCGGTGTAGTAGACCATCAGATACACAGCTGCTGCCTCTTTAACCTGTACTTGGCAGAGCACATTTTCTGCTGTAAATAGTGATAGTAACTATAGTGAAGACCAGAGTGCAGACAGAACATGTTTCTTGGATGCTGTAACACAGCTACATGCCAACTGAGGAACTGATCTGAAATCATTTATAACATACAAATATGAAATGTGCTGCTTTACAAAAATGGCAGTTAATCATGTTTTTGCTGACTGTGTGGCCTCAAATGATCCTAATTATTCCTGTTTCAAAAAAACACTTTTGCAATTTTTGTGTAGCCAAACCCACCACAGGATGTCATGTGGAACACCATGACATCACCGTGATTCAGTTGAGGAAGTACTAAGATGATCAGCCATTGGTCTTTTGAGCCATACAGTGAGTTACTGATGCATTCTCATTTAACATCATAATTAGCATCATAATGAGTTATTTCACCAATCTCCAGCTTGCAGCTGCAGAAAGACATTTTCAGACGGAGAATGTGGAGGAGTGAGAGAAAGAGAGCAAGCGAGCGAAAGAGAGAGAGAAACAGAGAGTAAAAGAGAGAGAGGATATCATATCACAGCCCCACCAGGAAGCAGGAGAACAGGTGAAAACAGGATAATAACCCCACCAGGAAGCAGGAGAACAGGTGAAAACAGGATAATAACCCCACCAGGAAGCAGGAGAACAGGTGAAATCAGGATAATAACCCCACCAGGAAGCAGGAGAACAGGTGACAACAAGATAATAACCCCACCAGGAAGCAGGAGAACACTTGAAATCAGGGTAATAACCCTGCTAGGAAGCTGGACCTACTGTCTCAACCTCTGAATGCATGGCTATGAAAAGCCAACTGACATTTACTCCTGAGGTACTGACCTGTTGCACCCTCTACAACCACTGATTATTATTTTACCCTGCTGGTCATCTATGAACTTTTGAACATCTTGGAGGACAATTGGTCATTAAATGGCCATGTAGTCTTATAATCTCCACCCGGCACAGCCAGAAGAGGATTGGCCCACTCCTCGGAGCCTGGTTCCTCTCCACCCGGCACAGCCAGAAGAGGACTGGCCCACTCCTCGGAGCCTGGTTCCTCTAGGTTTATTCCTAGGTTACTGCCTTTCTAGGAAGTTTTTTCCTAGCCACCGCACTTCTACATCTACTTTGCTTGCTGTTTGGGGTTTAGCACTTTGTGACACCTGCTCATGTAAAAAAGGGTGTTGAAAAAGTAATTTGATTGATTGACTTGATTAATAATACCCCCCCCCCTCCCCTATTGTAGATGTATCACCTGCTGAGACAATGTTCATACATCTCAATATAGACTTTTCTTTCTGGAAAGTTGCTAAACATATTAGATAGATAGATAGATAGATAGATAGATAGATAGATAGATAGATAGATAGATAGATAGATAGATAGATAGATAGATAGATAGATAGATAGATAGATAGATAGATAGATAGATAGATAGATAGATAGATAGATAGATGTATGTATGTAGTGTATCCTGCTCTTGTGGTTAATAATTATATACGGAGCAAAAATATAAACGCAACAAAGTGTTGGTTTCATGAGCTGAAATAAAATGTGTTTACATTCCTGTTAGTGAGAATTTTTCCTTTGCCAAGATAATACATCCACCTGACAGGTGCGACATATCAAGAAGATGATTAAACGGCATCATCATTACACAGGTGCACCTTGTGCTAGGGACAATAAAAGGCCACTCCGCCTCCAACGTCATTGTAGAGAATTTGGCAGTAGGTCAAACTGGCCTCACAACCGCAGACCACGTGTAACCGCGGCAACCCAGGATCTCCACATCCAGCTTCTTCGCCTGATGGGATTGTCTGGGACCAGCCTCCAGTGGGTGGAACTGGCTCCCAAGTGGGTGGGCTTATGCCCTCCCAGACCCAACCATGGCTGCACCCCTGCCTAGTCAAGTGAAAATCGATAGATTAGGGCCTAATGAATGTATTTCAATATTGACTGATTTCCTTATATGAACTGTTACTCAGTCAAATCTTTGGAATTGTTGCATGTTGTTTTTGCACTGTTGATCTATATACGTAGAACAAAGGTATGGTCCGCACTCACTTCATAATAAATAATCAGGAACATTTCAGCTACAAGTGTATTATCATTATTACCCTTTTGAAATTCCAAAAAAGGCCCTCCCCGCCCTCCCTTCGGAAAATCAGATCATGACTCCATTTTGCTCCTCCCATCATATAGGCAGAAACTCAAACAGGAAGTACCCGTGCAAAGGTCTATTCAACGCTAGTCTGACCAATCACATCAAATAAAATCAATGCATTTATATAGCACTTCGTACATCAGCTCATCTCAAAGTGCTGTACAGCAACCAAGCCTAAAACCCCAAACAGCAAGCAATGCAGGTGTAGAAGCACGGTGGCTAGGAAAAACTCCCTAGAAAGGCCAAAACCTAGGAAGAAACCTAAAGAGGAACCAGGCTATGTGGGGTGGCCAGTCCTCTTCTGGCTGTGCCGGGTGGAGATTATAACAGAACATGGCCAATATGTTCAAATGTTCATAAATGACCAGCATGGTCCAATAATAATAAGGCAGAACAGTTGAAACTGTGGTGGACTGGGGACAGCAAGGAGTCATCATGTCAGGTAGTCCTGAGGCATGGTCCTAGGGCTCAGGTCCTCCGAAAGAGAGAAAGAGAGAATTAGAGAGAGCACACTTAAATTCACACAGGACACCGAATAGGACAGGAGAAGTACTCCAGATATAACAAACTGACCCTAGCCCCCCGACACATAAACTACTGCAGCATAAATACTGGAGGCTGAGACAGGAGGGGTCAGGAGACACTGTGGCCCCATCCGAGGACACCACCGGACAGGGCCAAACAGGAAGGATATAACCCCACCCACTTTGCCAAAGCACAGCCCCCACACCACTAGAGGGATATCTTCAACCACCAACTTACCATCCTGAGACAAGGCTGAGTATAGCCCACAAAGATCTCCACCACGGCACAACCCAAGGGGGGGGGGGGTGCCAACCCAGACAGGATGATCACATCAGTGACTCAACCCACTCAGGTGACGCACCCCTCCCAGGGACGGTATGAGAGAGCCCCAGTAAGCCAGTGACTCAATCAGAATCCATGCTTCAAGATTGTTTTGATCATGGGGACTGGGATACATTCTGAGTAGCTTCTGAGAATAATATTGATGTATACATGGACCCGGAGTTCATCTGAATGTATACAAGGGATGTTGTTCAAATTGTGACTATTAAAACCTACCCAAACCAGAAACTGTGGATAGATGGCAGCATTCATCAAAACTGAAAGCGCTTCTTTTAACCATGGCAAGATGACTGGGAATATGGTTGAATACAAACAGTGTAGTTATTCTCTCTGTAAGGCAATCTAACATGCAGTGCAGAGACAAAGTGGAGTCGCAATTCAGCGGCTCAGACAGGAGACGAATGTGGCAGGGTCTACAGACAATCACGTATTATAAAGGGAAATCCAGCCACGTCGCAGACACCAATGTCTTGCTCCCGGACAAGCTAAACACCTTCTTCGCCCGCTTTAAGGATTACACGGTACCACCGAGGCGGCCTGCTCCCAAGGACTGTGGGCTCACGTTCTCCGTGGTCGATGTGAGTAAGACATTTAAGCATGTTAACCCTCGTAACGCTATTGGCCCAGACGGCATTTCCTAGCAGCGTCCTCAGAGCATGCGCAGACCAGCTGGCAAGAGTGTTTACAGATATATTCAATGTATCCCTATCCAGGCTGCTGTCCACATTTGCTTCAAGATGACCACCATCATTTATTTACCCAAGAAAGCAAAGGTAACTGAACTAAATGACTACCGCCCTGTAGCACTCACTTCTGTCATCTTGAAGTACTTTGAGAGTCTAGTTAAGGACCCTATCACATCTACCTTACCTAACACCCAGACCCACTTCAATTTGCTTTCCGCAATCGCCATCACACTGCCCTATTCCATCTGGACAAGAGGAAGACCTATGTAAGAATGATTTTCATTGACTACAGCTGAGTCTTCAACACCACAGTAACCTCGGGGCCCTGGGCCTGAACCGGGCCCTGTGCAACAGTGTCCTGGACTTCCTAATGGCCACCCACCAGGTGGGGAAGGTAGGAAACACACCTCCACTTGGCTGATCCTCAACACAGGGGCTGCTGCTGCCCTATATACATATCATTGAATCACTGAAGAGGAGGCAGAAACTAATAAATGACCGGAGTGAAATTCCAGTAATCCTGGACCTCTGAGGCCACCCAAAGGAGGACAGGGGCTGCTGCTGCCCTATATACATATCATTGAATCACTTCTCACTTTAATAATGTTTATGTAACGGATGTGAAACGCTAGCTTAGTTAGCGGTGGTTCGCGCTAAATAGCGTTTCAATCGATGACGTCACTTGCTCTGAGACCTTGAAGTAGTAGTTCCCCTTGCTCTGCAAGGGTGGCAGCGTAGCCTAGTGGTTAGAGCATTGGACTAGTAACCGGAAGGTTGCGAGTTCAAACCCCTGAGCTGTCGTTCTGCCCCTGTCGTTCTAACCCACTGTTCCCAGGCCGTCATTGAAAATAAGAATATGTTCTTAACTGACTTGACTAACTTGCCTGGTTAAATAAAGGTTAAAAAAAAGGGCCGTGGCTTTTGTGGAGCGATGTGTAATGATGCTTCGTGGGTGACTGTTGTTGATGTGTGCAGAGGGACCCTGGTTCGCACCCGGGTATGGGCGAGGGGACGGTCTAAAGTTATACATATGTACAGTTGAAGTCGGAAGTTTACATAAACTTTGGTTGGAGTCAATAAAACTCGTTTTTCAACCACTCCACAAATTTCTTGTGAACAAACTATAGTTTTGGCAATTCAGTTAGCACATCTACTTAGTTTCCTGTGCCTTTAAACAGTTTGGAAAATTGCAGAAATTATGTCTTGGCTTTTGAAGCTTCTGATAGGCTAATTGACATCATTTGAGTCAATTAGAGGTGTACCTGAGGATGTGTTTCAAGGCCTACCTTCAACGTCACTGCCTCTTTGCTTGACTTCATGGGAAAAGGAAGGAGACACGTTCTGTCTCCTAGAGATGAACGTACTTTAGTGCGAAAAGTGCAAATCAATCCCAGAACAACTGCAAAAGGACCTTGTGAAGATGCTGGAGGAAACAGGTACAAAACTATCTATATCCACAGTAAAACGAGTCCTATATCATCCTAACCTGAAAGGCGCCGCTCAGCAAGGAAGAAGCCACTGCTCCAAAACCACCATAAAAAAGCCAGACTACGGTTTGCAACTGCACATGGAGACAAAACTCATACTTTTGGAGAAATATCCTCTGGTCTAATGAAACAAAAATAGAACTGTTTGGCCATAATGACCGTCATTACAATTGGAGGTAAAAGGGGGGAGGCTTGCAAGCCAAAGAATACCATCCCAACCGTGAAGCAAGGGGGTGGCAGCATCATGCTGTGGGGGTGCTTTGCTGCAGGAGGGACTGGTGCACTTTACAAAATAGAAGGCATCATGAAGAGGAAAATTATGTGGATACATTGAAACAACATCTCAAGATATCAGTCAGGATGTTTGCAAATGGGTATTCAAATGGAGAATGACCCTGTCACGTCCTGACCTTAGTTCCCTTTTTATGTCTCTGTAGTAGTTTGGTCAGTGCGTGAGTTGGGGTGGGCATTCTATGTTTTTGTTCTAGGTTTTGTATTTCTGTGTTTGGCCTGGTATGGTTCCCAATCAGAGGCAGCTGTCGATCGTTGTCTCTGATTGAGTACCATACTAGCCTGTTTTCCCACTATGATTTGTGGGTAGTTGTTTTCTGTTGATTGTGTTGATTCACCTGACAGGACTGGTTCGTTTCTTTCATTCACTTTATTATTTTGTTTTGTGTGTTCAGTTCTAATAAATTAACATGGACACTTACCACGCTGCATATTGGTCCGATCCTTCCCACACCTCTGCAGACGAAGAGGACAGAGCGTTACAGCGTTACTCCTCTACAGACCCCAAGCATACTTCCAAAGTTGTGGCAAATTGGCTTAAGGACAACAAAGTCAAGGTATTGGAGTGGCCATCACAAAGCCCTGCCCACAATTCTGCTATAGGATCCTATAGGAGAATTATGGGCAGAACCGAAAAAGTGTGTGTGTGTGTGCCAGGAGGCCTACCAACCTGACTCAGTTACACCAGCTCTGTCAGGAGGAATGGGCCAAAATTCACCCAACTTACTGTGGGAAGCTTGTGGAACGCTACCCGAAACATTTGACCAAAGTTAAACAATTTAAAGGTAATGCGACCAAATACTAATTGAGTTTATGTAAACTTCTGACCCACTGGGAATGTGATGAAAGAAATAAAAGCTGAAATAAATCATTATCTCTACTATTATTCTGACATTTCACATTCTTAAAATAAAGTGGTGATCCTACCTGACCTAAGACAGGGAATTCTTACTAGGATTAAATGTCAGGAATTGTGAAAAACTGAAAGTAAATGTATTTGGCTGAGGTGTATGTAAACTTCCCGAATTCAACTGTAAATTATATTATTCTATTTTATTCCAACATTGCTTGTCATAATGTTTATATATTTCTTAAATCCATTATTTTACATTTATATATGTGTATATTTTTGTGAATTGTTAGATACTACTGCACTGCTGGAGCTAGAAACACATTTCGCTACACCCGCAATAACGTCTGTTAAATATGGACCAATAACATCTGTTAAAATGTGTATGTGACCAATAACGTCTGTTAAAAATGTGTATGTATTTGACCAATAACATCTGTTAAATATGTGTATGTGACCAATAACATCTGTTAAATTTGGACCAATAACATTTGCTAAAATGTGTATGTGACCAATAACATCAGTTAAATATGGACCAATAACATCTGTTAAATATGGACCAATAACATTTGCTAAAATGTGTATGTGACCAATAACATCAGTTAAATATGGACCAATAACATCAGTTAAATATGGACCAATAACGTCTGCTAAAATGTGTATGTGACCAATAACATTTTATTTGAACAGAGTGTAGCTTTAAATGTTGGTGAGAAAATGAAAGAAATACTGTTGGATAACGTGCTAAAATGTGAAAACCAATAAATTTTATTTGAACAGAGTGTAGCTTTAAATGTTGGTGAGCAAATGAAATAAATACTGTTGGATAATGTCGTAAACCAATAAAGCAATAAGGACACCCCGATGGGAGGGACATAATAATTCACAACACAGAGAATATGGGGGCCCAGGAAAAAAAATATATATAGATAGTTGACCATAAAGAACAACAAACATTGATGTTAAAAGAAAAGACTCCAGAAAAAGACTTCAGGTGAATCAGCTCAAGACATTCCGAGTTCTATGCCTCGTTACCTACAGCCCTCATTCCCAGTTCTATGCCTCGTTACATATAGCCCTCATTCCCAGTTCTATGCCTCGTTACCTACAGCCCTCATTCCCAGTTCTATGCCTCGTTACATATAGCCCTCATTCCCAGTTCTATGCCTCGTTACCTACAGCCCTCATTCCCAGTTCTATGCCTCGTTACCTATAGCCCTCATTCCCAGTTCTATGCCTCGTTACCTACAGCCCTCATTCCCAGTTCTATGCCTCGTTACCTATAGCCCTCATTCCCAGTTCTATGCCTCGTTACATATAGCCCTCATTCCCAGTTCTATGCCTCGTTACATATAGCCCTCATTCCCAGTTCTATGCCTCGTTACCTATAGCCCTCATTCCCAGTTCTATGCCTCGTTACATATAGCCCTCATTCCCAGTTCTATGCCTCGTTACATATAGCACTCATTCCCAGTTCTATGCCTCGTTACATATAGCCCTCATTCCCAGTTCTATGCCTCGTTACCTATAGCCCTCATTCCCAGTTCTATGCCTCGTTACCTATAGCCCTCATTCCCAGTTCTATGTCTCGTTACATATAGCCCTCATTCCCAGTTCTATGCCTCTTTACATATAGCCCTCATTCCCAGTTCTATGCCTCGTTACCTATAGCCCTCATTCCCAGTTCTATGCCTCGTTACCTACAGCCCTCATTCCCGGCCCAGCCAGGAGGTTGTGAAACAACATATTTAAGTCATCAGACACACGTTTTGGGCACTACCTTTAAAAGTCCACCTCTCTTTTCATATAAAAGAGGTATTAGGAGGTGTCTCGTTAAATCTGACCACTTACCTCCACACCAGGAAGCTTTCCACTGTGCTCAGTCTAGTATGTTGATCAAATCTGACCACTTACCTCCACACACAGGTGTATCTCACTGATCATCCCTAAAGCCAACACCTCATTTGGCAGCCTTTCGTTCCAGTACTCTGCTGCCTGTGACTGGAACGAACTGCAAAAATCGCTGAAGTTGGAGACTTTTATCTCCCTCACCAACTTCAAACATCAGCTATCCGAGCAGCTAACCGATCACTGCAGCTGTACATAGTCTATTGGTAAATAGCCCACCCATTTTCACCTACCTCATTCCCCTACTGTTTTTATACTGTTTTTTATTTATTTACTTTTCTGCTCTTTTGCACACCAATATCTCTACCTGTACATGACCATCTGATCATTTATCACTCCAGTGTTAATCTGCAAAATTGTATTATTCGCCTACCTCCTCATGCCTTTTGCACACATTGTATATAGACTGCCCATTTATTTCTACTGTGTTATTGACTTGTTAATTGTTTACTCCATGTGTAACTCTGTGTTGTCCGTTCACACTGCTATGCTTTATCTTGGCCAGGTCGCAGTTGCAAATGAGAACTTGTTCTCAACTAGCCTACCTGGTTAAATAAAGGTGAAAAAAAACACGATTGCCATCTATATGCTCACCTGTCCATGTTATGCTCACCTGTCCATGTTATGCTCACCTGTCCATGTTATGCTCACCTGTCCATGTTATGCGCACCTGTCCATGTTATGCTCACCTGTCCATGTTATGCCTACCTGTCCATGTTATGCTCACCTGTCCATGTTATGCTCACCTGTCCATGTTATGCGCACCTGTCCATGTTATGCTCACCTGTCCATGTTATGCCTACCTGTCCATGTTATCCTCACCTGTCCATGTTATGCTCACCTGCCAATGTTATGCCTACCTATCCATGTTATGCTAACCTGTCCATGTTATGCCTCCTGTCCATGTTATCCTCACCTGTCCATGTTATGCTCACCTGCCAATGTTATGCCTACCTATCCATGTTATGCTAACCTGTCCATGTTATGCTCCTGTCCATGTTATGGTCCTGTCCATGTTATGTGCACCTGTCCATGTTATGCGCACCTGTCCATGTTATGCTCACCTGTCCATGTTATGCTCACCTGTCCATGTTATGCTCACCTATCCATGTTATGCTCACCTGTCCATGTTATGCTCCTGTCCATGTTATTCTCACCTGTCCATGTTATGCTCACCTGTCCATGTTATGCTCACCTGTCCATGTTATGCTCACCTATCCATGTTATGCTCACCTGTCCATGTTATGCTCACCTGTCCATGTTATGCACACCTGTCCATGTTATGCTCCTGTCCATGTTATGCTCACCTGTCCATGTTATGCTCACCTGTCCATGTTATCCCTACCTGTCCATGTTATGCTCACCTGTCTATGTTATGCTCACCTGTCCATGTAATGCTCACCTGTCCATGTTATGCACACCTGTCCATGTTATGCCTACCTGTCCATGTTATGCTCACCTGTCCATGTTATGCTCACCTATCCATGTTATGCTCACCTGTCCATGTTATGCTCACCTATCCATGTTATGCCTACCTGTCCATGTTATGCTCACCTGTCCATGTTATGCTCACCTATCCATGTTATGCCTACCTGTCCATTTTATGCTCACCTGTCCATGTTATGCTCACCTGTCCATGTTATGCTCACCTGTCCATGTTATGCTCACCTGTCCATGTGGTCTCAAATATGTGGGGAAAAAAACACTCTGTTCACCAGGTAGCTTTATTTACAGGGTGATTTATTATGAGTGATTAATCTATGACACTGATGAAGCCGTTTGTCCTTAATGGAATAAACCTGATCATTTATTATTGTGAGTGGACCTTTCTATGTGACGTTATCGTGTTGAAGCATCACAAACTCCTCTCCAAGTCAGCGTTTTTCTCATGTTTTAATAATATTCATAACCATTTTTTTTATTTTTGTTTTGTCTTTTATTTTTTATTTTTTTATTTTTCTCCCCCAATTTCAATATTGTTTTATCGCTGCAACTCCCCAAATGGGCTTGGCGTTGGGTCGAGTCCTCTGTCCTCCGTTCAACTGACAACAGAGATCAGCCTGTAGGCCCACAGCCCACCACAAGGAGTCGCTAGAGCGCGATTTAAAGATCCTCCCCCCGACCAAACCCTCCCCTAACCCGGATCGGCTGGGCTCCCCCCTATGGGACTCAATATCACAACCGGTTGTGATACAGCCTGGGATCGAACCAAGGTCCATAGTGATGCACACCTCTAGCACTGCAATGCAGTGCCTTAGACCACTGTGCCACTCGGGAGGCCCAATACATTGTCACTTTTATAGTGAATTTGGCAGGAAGTGCAGTAAAACATCCCGGATTCCACATCTAAAGTCAGACATCTACCATAGAAAAAGATAATGAAATCCCTGTGGGCAACTATAAACTCTAAAGCCATATCTATTGGCTTGCTTTAAGTTTGGGACACTCACAAGGTGCGGAAACGGAGCCAAGAAGTGTATTCATTGTTCAAAGCTTGAGCAGAACAGAGAGTTCAATTAGATAGTCAGTCGTTCATTTTAAAGCTAGGAAATGAAACTCGCTGCCGCTGCCTTGGGAGGTAACACTGTCTCCTCTCTCTACTGTGTACCTGACACACTTATGATAACTTCTTGGCATCATTAAATAAGCCACTGAAGAATAGACTTCGCAGCCATTAACTGCCTCCCAAATGGCACCGTGTTCCCTATATAGTGCACTACGTTTGACCTAAGTCTTATGGGGCCCTGGTCAAAAGTAGTGCACTATATAGGGAATAGGGTGCCATTTGGGACACAGATTTTTACATAATATTCATCACGGCCACATTTTTCTCTTTGAAATAATGTGTGCTTGGAATTCCTAAAATCCTGTAAATTCCTCTGGCTCTCTTGGTAGTGCTGAGACGATCATTCTGTTCCTGTTTTTAGAAACATCTTTAACACATTTATGGACTTAAAGGTCCAGTGCAAAGTCAAATCATTTTTTCATGTGTTTTTATTTACATTTCCACACTATGACGTTGTAATAAATACTGTGAAATTTGTGAAACTGTGAAAAATTATGATTCTGCCCTTGTAGTTAGTGTGAGAGCTGTTCGAAAAGGCAGACGAAAAATCTCCAGCCGGTTTTGGTTGGATGGAGTTATTGGAACCTGTTACGTTCCCACAAGACAAGCTCAAAAATGTCACTCACTCCAAAGGGAATTAACAAAAGAAAATCACTGACAATACCCCTCCCCCTCAAAAAAAGAAAGGTTTTAAAATGAGGCTCTGAAAGGCACCCACCATGGATGCCCACTAGGTTTGCCTCCGAAAAGACACATTAAAATAAAAACCCACAACAATTTAAGGGGTAAAAAAAGAATATGGAGCAAAACTAAAAATCTGGCTTCCTTCACACTTACATAGGTTGCGCTCAAAATCGCACCTCAGCTGATGTGAAGTGTAGTTCTCTCATACATCTCTCAAGCTCAACTAGAGCACTGGGCCAGCCACTCCTAAATATCACCTGGGCCAGTCACCTCTAAATATCACCTGGGCCAGACACCCCTAAATATCACCTGGGCCAGCCACTACTAAATATCACCTGGGCCAGCCACCCTTAAATATCACCTGGGCCAGCCACTCCTAAATATCACCTGGGCCAGTCACCTCTAAATATCACCTGGGCCAGACACCCCTAAAAAACAACTGGGCCAGCCACCCCTAAATATCACCTGGGCCAGCCACTCCTAAATATCACCTGTGTCACGCCTTGGTCATTGTATTTTGTGTTTTTGGTATATGTTTGGGTAGGCCAGGGTGTGACATGGGTTTATATGTTGTGTTTCGTATTGGGGTTTGTATTAATTGGGATTGTGTATGATTAGGGGTGTGTCTAGTTAGGCTTGGCTGCCTGAGGCGATTCTCAATTGGAGTCAGGTGATTCTCGTTGTCTCGGATTGGGAACCGTATTTAGGTAACCTGAGTTCGCGTTGTATTTTGTGGGTGTTTGTTCCTGTCTCTGTGTTGTAGTCACCAGATAGGCTGTAATTAGTTTCACTTTCCGTTCTGTTGTTTTTGTATTTAGTTCAGTTATTTCATGTACCGCGATACTTTCATTAAAGTCATGAGTAACCTACACGCTGCATTTCGGTCTGACTCACTTCTTACAACAGACAAACTTGTTACAGAAACACCCACCACTCACAGACCGAGCAGCGTGTGAACTGGCAGGAGCTAAAGGACGACGTTATGGACAGCAGAAGCATGGAGTATACGTCGTGGGAAGAAATCGACAGGTGGGCAGCCGACCCAGAGAGAGTGCAGGAGCCCGCCTGGGATTCGCTTCAGCAGTGCGAAGAGGGCTACAGGCTAATGGAGTTTAAAAGGAAAACACCGCGACGCAGAGCGAAAACCGAAAGTAACGGGGGAGAGCGCAGAGAGAGAGTGGCTGAGTCAGGAGTCAGACCTGAGCCTACTCTCCCTGTTAATTGTGAGGAGCAGCAATATGAGGACTTCTGGTCTTGGGAGATGGGATTAGATGGAAAAGGACCCTGGGCGCAGCCGGGAGAATATCGCCGTCCCAAGGAGGAAATAGAAGCAGCTAAAGCGGAGAGGCGCAGGTATGAGGAGGCAGCACGGCGACGCGGTTGGAAGCCGGAAAAACAGCGGGGGCTAGAAGGGAGAATATTTATGCCAGGTAGGAGACCTGCGCATACTCCCTGTGCTCAACGTTGGGCTAGAGAGACCGGGCAGGCACCGTGTTATGCTATGGAGCCCACGGTGTTTCCAGTGCGGGTGCAGAGCCAGCTGCGGCACATACCAGCCCTTCCTATTGGCCGGGCTAGAGTGGGCATCGAGCCAGGTAAGCTTGGGCAGGCTCGGTGCTCAAGAGCTCCAGTGCGCCTGCACGGTCCGGTCTATCCAGAGCCACCTCTACACACCAGTTCTCCGGTAGCAGCTCCCCGCACCAGGCTTCCTGTGTGTGTCCTCGAGCCAGTACCACCAGTTCCAGCACCACGCACCAGGCCTCCAGTGCGCCTCGCCTGTTCAGCGCAGCCAGCGCTTTTCTCCTCTCCTGCGCTGTTGGAGTCTCCAGTCTGCCCAGTGCTCCCAGTCTGCCCAGCGCCGCCAGTGCTCCCAGTCTGCCCAGCGCCGCCAGTGCTCCCAGTCTGCCCAGCGCGGCCAGTGCTCCCAGTCTGCCCAGTGCTCCCAGTCTGCCCAGCGCCGCCAGTCTGCCCCGCTCCGCCAGTCTGCTCAGCGCCGCCAGTGCTCCCAGTTGGCCCAGCGTCGCCAGTGCTCCCAGTCTGCCCAGCGCGGCCAGTGCTCCCAGTCTGCCCAGCGCGGCCAGTGCTCCCAGTCTGCCCAGCGCCGCCAGTCTGCCCAGCGCCGCCAGTGCCGCCAGTCAGCCCAGCGCTGCCCGACAACCAGTCTCTTCCAGATCTGCCCGACAACCAGTCTCTTCTAGATCTGCCAGCCAGCCAGGATTTACCGGAGCCTACTACCTGCCTGAGCTTCATCTCAGTACTGGGCTTCCTCTCAGTATTGGGCTTCCTCTCAGTATCGGGCTTCCCCTCAGTACCGTGCTTCCCCTCAGTCCCGGGCTGCTTCGGTCCCGAGCTGCCCCTCTGTCCCGAGCTGTCCCTCTGTCCCGAGCTGCCCCTCAGTCCCGGGCTGCCCCTCAGTCCCGGGCTTCCCCTCTGTCCCGAGCTGCCCCTCTGTCCCGAGCTGCCCCTCTGTCCCGAGCTGCCCCTCTGTCACGAGCTGCTCCTCAGTTATGTGGGGATCTGGGTGAGGACTATTAGGCCATGGTCGGCGGAGAAAGTGGATTATCCCAGGACGTGAAGGAGAGGAAATAGGACATTAATGGAGTGGGGTCCACGTCCCGAGCCAGAACCGCCACCATGGACAGATGCCCACCCGGACCCTTCCTATGCTCTTGAGGTGCGTCCGGGAGTCCGCACCTTAGGGGGGGGGGGGTTCTGTCATGCCTTGGTCATTGTATTTTGTGTTTTTGGTATATGTTTGGGTAGGCCAGGTGTTATGCTGGTGAATGAGGACCCAAAAGCGACTTAACAGAAACAGATTCTTTATTCCAGTCTTTAACAAAAACGATAATCCTGGAATATCTCAGGTAAAGTCAAAACAGGAAAACTGAAATCCTCTAGTCAGTAGAGGGGAATAACTGGAGATGCGACCACAGACTGCAGGTCGCTTCGGGAAGGCGCAGGCCGTAGCTGAACTAGACACCTGCTCACACGCAGCATCTGAAGAAGGCAAAAACACGACGGAACAAGAACACAGCACAGCAAACATCAAACAAGGATCCGACAAGGACAGAAGCGGAAAACAGAGGGAGAAATAGGGACTCTAATCAGAGGGCAAAATAGGGGACAGGTGTGAAAGAGTAAATGAGGTAGTTAGGAGAATGAGGAACAGCTGGGAGCAGGAACGGAATGATAGAGAGAGAGAGCGAGAGAGGGAGAGAGGGAGGGGGAGAGAGAGGGATAGAAAGAGGGAAAGAACCTAATAAGACCAGCAGGGGGAAACGAATAGAAGGGGAAGCACAGGGACAAGACATGACAATCAATGACAAAACATGACACCAGGGTGTGACATGGGTTTATATGTTGTGTTTCGTATTGGGGTTTGTATTAATTGGGATTGTGTATGATTAGGGGTGTGTCTAGTTAGGCTTGGCTGCCTGAGGCGATTCTCAATTGGAGTCAGGTGATTCTCGTTGTCTCGGATTGGGAACCGTATTTAGGTAACCTGAGTTTGCGTTGTATTTTGTGGGTGTTTGTTCCTGTCTCTGTGTTGTAGTCACCAGATAGGCTGTAATTAGTTTCACGTTCCGTTCTGTTGTTTTTGTATTTAGTTCAGTTATTTCATGTACCGCGATACTTTCATTAAAGTCATGAGTAACCTACACGCTGCATTTCGGTCTGACTCACTTCTTACAACAGACGAACGTCGTTACAACCTGGGCCAGCAACTCTTAAATATCTCCTGGACCAGCCACTCCTAAATATCTCCTGGACCAGCCACCTCTAAATATCACCTGGACCAGCCACCTCTAAATATCACCTGGACCAGCCACCTCTAAATATCACCTGGACCAGCCACCTCTACATATCACCTGGGCCAGCCACCTCTAAATATCACCTGGACCAGCCACCCCTAAATATCACCTGGGCCAGCCACCTCTAAATATCACCTGGACCAGCCACCTCTAAATATCACCTGGACCAGCCACCTCTAAATATCACCTGGGCCAGCCACCTCTAAATATCACCTGGACCAGCCACTCCTAAATATCACCTGGACCAGCCACTCCTAAATATCACCTGGGCCAGCCACTCCTAAATATCACCTGGGCCAGCCACTCCTAAATATCACCTGGGCCAGCCACCTCTAAATATCACCTGGACCAGACACCTCTAAATATCACCTGGACCAGACACCTCTAAATATCACCTGGACCAGCCACCTCTAAATGTCACCTGGGCCAGCCACCTCTAAATATCACCTGGGACAGCATCTCTTAAATATCACCTGGGCCAGCCACACCTAAATATCACCTGGGACAGCCACTCCTAAATATCACCTGGACCAGCCACTCCTAAATATCACATGGACCAGCCACCTCTAAATATCACCTGGGCCAGCCACCTCTAAATATCACCTGGACCAGCCACTCCTAAATATCACCTGGACCAGCCACCTCTAAATATCACCTGGACCAGCCACTCCTAAATATCACCTGGGCCAGCAACCCTTAAGTATCACCTGGGCCAGCAACTCTTAAGTATCACCTGGGCCAGAAGAGGTGAAACACCTCCCGACTAACGTACTGACTAACGAGGTGACACCCATCAGTGTGCCCTAAGTGCTAAAATGCTACCTAGAAGTAGAAATAGAAAAAGAAAAACCTGTATCAGCCTGCCTGGTGACATCATATTAGTTAATAGGCCAATAAACAGCTAGTTTTCAGTATTCCCCTCCCCACTCAGACCAATCCCAGACAATCAAATTGCTCTTTGCTAATCAGCTATGTGTTTCTTTTTTACCATTTTAATTTAACATAATCACAGTAAGTTAATTAATTGTTACCCAGAAATGATATTCATATTGGTATTAAAACGGCTGAATTGGGCCTTTATCAACAAAATCTCTCTCTCTCTCTAAATTAGATCATATTCCGTGTAATATGGACTTTCACTATTCGCCTATTTGAAGTCTTTCGTTGCCTATAATATTGAAAACACCCACAATTCATCGCAGCTAAAGCACAAGCAAAGTGGTCTTAAAAACGGCACCCTGTTCACTACATAGTATTTTGACCAGAGCCGTATGTGCCCTGGTCAAACCTATTGCATTTATGTGAGGAATAACAGTGCTGACACAGCCGTTGACTTACAACAGTCTCTCACAAGTGGAGACTCAGACCGCACAGAGAAGGAAGAAACACCATGATTAACATGCAGACTTCCTTTTCAGTGTGAGACTGAAAGGGGTTGAAAGTCCAAACAGATGTTCCTGTTAAAACTACCTCGACAACATCCTCTATATCCAGCCCTACATCCCTGCTGAGTCTCCTCATCACAACATCCTCTCTATCCAGCCCTACTGTAGATCACTGCTGAGTCTCCTCATCACAACATCCTCTCTATCCAGCCCTACTGTAGATCACTGCTGAGTCTCCTCATCACAACATCCTCTCTATCCAGCCCTACATCACTGCTGAGTCTCCTCATCACAACATCCTCTCTATCCAGCCCTACTGTAGATCACTGCTGAGTCTCCTCATCACAACATCCTCTCTATCCAGCCCTACATCTCTGCTGAGTCTCCTCATCACAACATCCTCTCTATCCAGCCCTACTGTAGATCACTGCTGAGTCTCCTCATCACAACAGCCTCTCTATCCAGCCCTACATCTCTGCTGAGTCTCCTCATCACAACATCCTCTCTATCCAGCCCTACATCAATGCTCAGTCTCCTCATCACAACAGCCTCTCTATCCAGCCCTACATCTCTGCTGAGTCTCCTCATCACAACATGTGGTCCTGTGTAGCTCAGTTGGTAGAGCATGGCGCTTGTAACGCCAGGGTAGTTGGTTCGATCCCCGGGACCACCCATACGTAGAATGTATGCACACATGACTTTAAGTCGCTTTGGATAAAAGCGTCTGCTAAATGGCATATATTATATTATTATATCCTCTCTATCCAGCCCTACTGTAGATCACTGCTGAGTCTCCTCATCACAACAGCCTCTCCATCCAGCCCTACATCGCTGCTGAGTCTCCTCATCACAACATCCTCTCTATCCAGCCCTACTGTAGATCACTGCTGAGTCTCCTCATCACAACATCCTCTCTATCCAGCCCTACATCACTGCTGAGTCTCCTCATCACAACATCCTCTCTATCCAGCCCTACATCTCTGCTGAGTCTCCTCATCACAACATCCTCTCTATCCAGCCCTACTGTAGATCACTGCTGAGTCTCCTCATCACAACATCCTCTCTATCCAGCCCTACATCTCTGCTGAGTCTCCTCATCACAACATCCTCTCTATCCAGCCCTACTGTAGATCACTGCTGAGTCTCCTCATCACAACAGCCTCTCTATCCAGCCCTACATCTCTGCTGAGTCTCCTCATCACAACATCCTCTCTATCCAGCCCTACATCTCTGCTGAGTCTCCTCATCACAACATCCTCTCTATCCAGCCCTACTGTAGATCACTGCTGAGTCTCCTCATCACAACAGCCTCTCTATCCAGCCCTACATCTCTGCTGAGTCTCCTCATCACAACATCCTCTCTATCCAGCCCTACATCAATGCTCAGTCTCCTCATCACAACAGCCTCTCTATCCAGCCCTACATCTCTGCTGAGTCTCCTCATCACAACATGTGGTCCTGTGTAGCTCAGTTGGTAGAGCATGGCGCTTGTAACGCCAGGGTAGTTGGTTCGATCCCCGGGACCACCCATACGTAGAATGTATGCACACATGACTGTAAGTCGCTTTGGATAAAAGCGTCTGCTAAATGGCATATATTATTATTATATTATATTATTATATCCTCTCTATCCAGCCCTACTGTAGATCACTGCTGAGTCTCCTCATCACAACAGCCTCTCCATCCAGCCCTACATCGCTGCTGAGTCTCCTCATCACAACATCCTCTCTATCCAGCCCTACTGTTCATCACTTCTCTGTACTAGACTAACAGACTGTACATTAGCAAGATGTAGATCAAAACTATTGATTGTCCTAATAGAGCTAAAGAAAAACTAGAAATGTATTAATTCATAATGTGATGAACGCGAACCAGGAAGGTGACACAAACCGACAGGACATAGCCCAACAGGAGAGGACACAGCTCAACAGGACAGGACACAGCTCAACAGGACAGGACACAGCTCAACAGGACAAGACAGGACACAGCCCAACAGGAGAGGACACAGCTCAACAGGACAGGACACAGCTCAACAGGACAGGACAGGACACAGCTCAACAGGACAGGACACAGCTCAACAGGACAGGACAGGACACAGCTCAACAGGACAGGACACAGCTCAACAGGACAGGACAGGACATAGCCCAACAGGACAGGACAGAACACAGCCCAACAGGACAGGACAGGACACAGCCCAATAGGACAGGACAAAGCCCAACAGGACAGGACAGGACACAGCTTAACAGGACAGGACAGGACAGGACACAGCTCAACAGGACAGGACAGAACAGGACACAGCCCAACCGGAAAGGACAGGACACAGCCCAACCGGACAGGGCAGGACACAGCCCAACCGGAAAGGACAGGACACAGCCCAACCGGAAAGGACAGGACACAGCCCAACTGGACAGGACAGGACACAGCCCAACCGGAAAGGACAGGACACAGCCCAACCGGACAGGGCAGGACACAGCCCAACCGGAAAGGACAGGACACAGCCCAACCGGAAAGGACAGGACACAGCCCAACCAGACAGGACAGGACACAGCCCAACCGGAAATGACAGGACACAGCCCAACCGGAAAGGACAGGACACAGCCCAACAGGACAGGACATGACACAGCTCAACAGGACAGTACAGGACACAGCCCAACAGGACAGGACACAGCCCAACAGGACAGGACACAGCCCAACAGGACAGGACACAGCCCAATAGGACAGGACACAGCTCAACAGGACAGGACAGGACACAGCTCAACAGGACAGGACACAGCCCAACAGGACAGGACACAGCTCAACAGGACAGGACAGGACACAGCTCAACAGGACAGGACACAGCTCAACAGGACAGGACAGGACACAGCTCAACAGGACAGAACACAGCTCAACAGGACAGGACAGGACACAGCTCAACAGGACAGGACAGGACAGGACACAGCCCAACAGGACAGGACACAGCTCAACAGGACAGGACAGGACAGGACACAGCCCAACAGGACAGGACACAGCTCAACAGGACAGGACAGGACAGGACACAGCCCAACAGGACAGGACACAGCTCAACAGGACAGGACAGGACAGGACAGGACAGGACACAGCCCAACAGGACAGGACACAGCTCAACAGGACAGGACAGGACAGGACACAGCCCAACAGGACAGGACACAGCTCAACAGGACAGGACAGGACACAGCCCAACAGGACAGGACACAGCTCAACAGGACAGGACAGGACAGGACACAGCCCAACAGGACAGGACAGGACACAGCCCAACAGGACAGAACACAGCCCAACAGGACAGGACAGGACACAGCGCAACAGGACAGGACACAGCCCAACATGACAGGTCAGGACACAGCGCAACAGGACAGGACAGGACACAGCCCAATAGGACAGGACAAAGCCCAACAGGACAGGACAGGACATAGCTCAACAGGACAGGACAGGACACAGCTCAACAGGACAGGACACAGTTAAACAGCACAGGACACAGTTCAACAGGACAGGACACAGCCCAACAGGACAGGACACAGCTCAACAGGACAGGACAGGACACAGCTCAACAGGACAGGACACAGCTCAACAGGACAGGACAGGACACAGCCCAACAGGACAGGACAGGACACAGCCCAACAGGCAGGGCTGCTGTCGGAGAGGGCTAACCTACTACACAGTACTCTACCTTCCCTGTTCCCTGGAGCACACACAAACACCAACACAAATACACACACACACACACACACACACACACACACACACACACACACACACACACACACACACACACACACACACACACACACACACACACACACACACACACACACACACACACACACACACACACACACACACACACACACACACGGAGCTGTTCTAATTAGCCACTGACAGTGCTCACGATAACAAACTGGCTTAACAGTATTTTTAGCAACATTATGACATGTGGTCGCCATGGCAGGAAGAATCAGCAACTCGTTTTCTCAGGTCCAGTCTAAAAAAAATAGGGTTTGTTTTCCAGACACATAGGGCCAGTTTCCCAGACACATAGGGCCAGTTTCCCAGACACATAGGGCCAGTTTCCCAGACACATAGGGTTTGTTTCCCAGACACATAGGGCCAGTTTCCCAGACACATAGGGGCAGTTTCCCAGACACATAGGGCCAGTTTCCCAGACACATAGGGCCAGTTTCCCAGACACATAGGGTTTGTTTCCCAGAGACATAGGGCCAGTTTGCCAGACTCATAGGGTTTGTTTCCCAGACACATAGGGCCATTTTCCCAGACTCAAAGGGTTTGTTTCCCAGACACATAGGGCCAGTTTCCCAGACTCATAGGGTTTGTTTCCCAGACACATAGGGCCAGTTTCCCAGACTCATAGGGTTTGTTTCCCAGACACATAGGGTTTGTTTCCCAGACACATGGGGCCATTTTCCCAGACTCATAGGGTTTGTTTCCCAGACATATAGGGCCAGTTTCCCAGACTCATAGGGTTTGTTTCCCAGACACATAGGGTTTGTTTCTCAGACACATAGGGTTTGTTTCCCAGAGACATAGGGCCAGTTTCTCAGACTCATAGTGTTTGTTTCCCAGAGACATAGGGCCAGTTTCCCAGACACATAGGGTTTGTTTCCCAGACACATAGGGTTTGTTTCCCAGACACATAGGGTGTGTTTCCCAGACACATAGGGCCAGTTTCCCAGACACATAGGGTTTGTTTCCTAGACACAGAGGGTTTGTTTCCCAGACTCATAGGGTTTGTTTCCCAGACTCATAGGGTTTGTTTCCCAGACACATAGGGTTTGTTTCCCAGACACATAGGGCCAGTTTCCTAGACACGTAGGGTTTGTTTCCCAGACACATAGGGTTTGTTTCCCAGACACATAGGGTTTGTTTCCCAGACACATAGGGCCAGTTTCCCAGACACATAGGGCCAGTTTCCCAGACACATAGGGTTTGTTTCTCAGACACATAGGGTTTCTTTCCCAGAGACATAGGGCCAGTTTCCCAGACACATAGGGTTTGTTTCCCAGACACATAGGGTTTGTTTCCCAGACACATAGGGTTTTTTTCCCAGACACATAGGGCCAGTTTCCCAGACACATAGGGTTTGTTTCCTAGACACAGAGGGTTTGTTTCCCAGACTCATAGGGTTTGTTTCCCAGACTCATAGGGTTTGTTTCCCAGACACATAGGGTTTGTTTCCCAGACACATAGGGCCAGTTTCCTAGACACGTAGGGTTTGTTTCCCAGACACATAGGGTTTGTTTCCCAGACACATAGGGTTTGTTTCCCAGACACATAGGGCCAGTTTCCCAGACACATAGGGCCAGTTTCCCAGACACATAGGGCCAGTTTCCCAGACTCATAGGGATTGTTTCCCAGACTCATAGGGTTTGTTTCCCAGACACATTGGGTTTGTTTCCCAGACACATAGGGTTTGTTTCCCAGACTCATAGGGTTTGTTTCCCAGACACATAGGGTTTGTTTCCCAGACTCATAGGGATTGTTTCCCAGACTCATAGGGTTTGTTTCCCAGACACATTGGGTTTGTTTCCCAGACACATAGGGTTTGTTTCCCAGACTCATAGGGTTTGTTTCCCAGACTCATAGGGTTTGTTTCCCAGACACATAGGGTTTGTTTCCCAGACACATAGGGCCAGTTTCCTAGACACGTAGGGTTTGTTTCCCAGACACATAGGGTTTGTTTCCCAGACACATAGGGTTTGTTTCCCAGACACATAGGGCCAGTTTCCCAGACACATAGGGCCAGTTTCCCAGACACATAGGGCCAGTTTCCCAGACACATAGGGCCAGTTTCCCAGACTCATAGGGATTGTTTCCCAGACTCATAGGGTTTGTTTCCCAGACACATTGGGTTTGTTTCCCAGACACATAGGGTTTGTTTCCCAGACTCATAGGGTTTGTTTCCCAGACACATAGGGTTTGTTTCCCAGACACAGAGGGTTTGTTTCCCAGACACATAGGGCCAGTTTCCCAGACACATAGGGTGTGTTTCCCAGACACATAGGGTTTGTTTCCCAGACACATAGGGCCAGTTTCCCAGACACAGAGGGCCAGTTTCCTAGTAACATAGGGGTTGTTTCCCAGACACATAGAGCCAGTTTCCCAGACACAGAGGGCCAGTTTCCCAGACACAGAGGGCCAGTTTCCTAGACACATAGGGGTTGTTTCCCAGACACATAGGGGTTGTTTCCCAGACACATAGGGCCAGTTTCCCAGACACAAAGGGGTTGTTTCCCAGACACATAGGGCCAGTTTCCCAGACACATAGGGTTTGTTTCCTAGACACAGAGGGTTTGTTTCCCAGACTCATAGGGTTTGTTTCCCAGACTCATAGGGTTTGTTTCCCAGACACATAGGGTTTGTTTCCCAGACACATAGGGCCAGTTTCCTAGAAACGTAGGGTTTGTTTCCCAGACACATAGGGTTTGTTTCCCAGACACATAGGGTTTGTTTCCCAGACACATAGGGCCAGTTTCCCAGACACATAGGGCCAGTTTCCCAGACACATAGGGTTTGTTTCTCAGACACATAGGGTTTCTTTCCCAGAGACATAGGGCCAGTTTCACAGACACATAGGGTTTGTTTCCCAGACACATAGGGTTTGTTTCCCAGACACATAGGGTTTTTTTCCCAGACACATAGGGCCAGTTTCCCAGACACATAGGGTTTGTTTCCTAGACACAGAGGGTTTGTTTCCCAGACTCATAGGGTTTGTTTCCCAGACTCATAGGGTTTGTTTCCCAGACACATAGGGTTTGTTTCCCAGACACATAGGGCCAGTTTCCTAGACACGTAGGGTTTGTTTCCCAGACACATAGGGTTTGTTTCCCAGACACATAGGGTTTGTTTCCCAGACACATAGGGCCAGTTTCCCAGACACATAGGGCCAGTTTCCCAGACACATAGGGCCAGTTTCCCAGACACATAGGGCCAGTTTCCCAGACTCATAGGGATTGTTTCCCAGACTCATAGGGTTTGTTTCCCAGACACATTGGGTTTGTTTCCCAGACACATAGGGTTTGTTTCCCAGACTCATAGGGTTTGTTTCCCAGACACATAGGGTTTGTTTCCCAGACACAGAGGGTTTGTTTCCCAGACACATAGGGCCAGTTTCCCAGACACATAGGGTGTGTTTCCCAGACACATAGGGTTTGTTTCCCAGACACATAGGGCCAGTTTCCCAGACACAGAGGGCCAGTTTCCTAGTAACATAGGGGTTGTTTCCCAGACACATAGAGCCAGTTTCCCAGACACAGAGGGCCAGTTTCCCAGACACAGAGGGCCAGTTTCCTAGACACATAGGGGTTGTTTCCCAGACACATAGGGGTTGTTTCCCAGACACATAGGGCCAGTTTCCCAGACACAAAGGGGTTGTTTCCCAGACACATAGGGCCAGTTTCCCAGACTCATAGGATTTGTTTCCCAGACACATAGGGCCAGTTTCCTAGACACATAGGCGTTGTTTCCCAGACACATAGGGCCAGTTTCCCCGACACAGAGGGCCAGTTTCCTAGACACATAGGGGTTGTTTCCCAGACACATAGGGGTTGTTTCCTAGACACATAGGGTTTGTTTCCCATACACATAGGGCCAGTTTCCTAGACACATATGGCCAGTTTCCTAGACACATAGGGCCAGTTTCCTAGACACATAGGGCCAGTTTCCTAGACACATAGGGCCAGTTTCCCAGACACATAGGGTTTGTTTCCCAGACACATAGGGCCAGTTTCCTAGACACATAGGGGCAGTTTCCCAGACACATAGGGTTTGTTTCCCAGACACATAGGGCCAGTTTCCCAGACACATAGGGTTTGTTTCCCAGACACATAGGGGTTGTTTCCCAGACACATAGGGCCAGTTTCCTAGACACATAGGGGTTGTTTCCCAGACACATAGGGGTTGTTTCCCAGACACATAGGGCCAGTTTCCCAGACTCATAGGGTTTGTTTCCCAGACACATAGGGCCAGTTTCCTAGACACATAGGGCCAGTTTCCTAGACACATAGGGCCAGTTTCCTAGACACATAGGGCCAGTTTCCTAGACACATAGGGCCAGTTTCCCAGACACATAGGGTTTGTTTTCCCAGACACATAGGGCCAGTTTCCTAGACACATAGGGGTTGTTTCCCAGACACATAGGGGTTGTTTCCCAGACACATAGGGCCAGTTTCCTAGACACATAGGGCCAGTTTCCTAGACACATAGGGCCAGTTTCCTAGACACATAGGGCCAGTTTCCTAGACACATAGGGGTTGTTTCCCAGACACATAGGGGTTGTTTCCCAGACACATAGGGCCAGTTTCCCAAACACATAGGGCCAGTTTCCTAGACACATAGGGCCAGTTTCCTAGACACATAGGGTTTGTTTCCCAGACACATAGGGTTTGTTTCCCAGACACATAGGGCCAGTTTCCCAGACACATAGGGCCAGTTTCCCAGACACATAGGGTTTGTTTCTCAGACACATAGGGTTTGTTTCCCAGAGACATAGGGCCAGTTTCCCAGACACATAGGGTTTGTTTCCCAGACACATAGGGTTTGTTTCCCAGACACATAGGGTTTTTTTCCCAGACACATAGGGCCAGTTTCCCAGACACATAGGGTTTGTTTCCTAGACACAGAGGGTTTGTTTCCCAGACTCATAGGGTTTGTTTCCCAGACTCATAGGGTTTGTTTCCCAGACACATAGGGTTTGTTTCCCAGACACATAGGGCCAGTTTCCCAGACACGTAGGGTTTGTTTCCCAGACACATAGGGTTTGTTTCCCAGACACATAGGGTTTGTTTCCCAGACACAGAGGGTTTGTTTCCCAGACACATAGGGCCAGTTTCCCAGACACATAGGGTGTGTTTCCCAGACACATAGGGTTTGTTTCCCAGACACATAGGGCCAGTTTCCCAGACACAGAGGGCCAGTTTCCTAGTAACATAGGGGTTGTTTCCCAGACACATAGAGCCAGTTTCCCAGACACAGAGGGCCAGTTTCCCAGACACAGAGGGCCAGTTTCCTAGACACATAGGGGTTGTTTCCCAGACACATAGGGGTTGTTTCCCAGACACATAGGGCCAGTTTCCCAGACACAAAGGGGTTGTTTCCCAGACACATAGGGCCAGTTTCCCAGACTCATAGGATTTGTTTCCCAGACACATAGGGCCAGTTTCCTAGACACATAGGCGTTGTTTCCCAGACACATAGGGCCAGTTTCCCAGACACAGAGGGCCAGTTTCCTAGACACATAGGGGTTGTTTCCCAGACACATAGGGGTTGTTTCCTAGACACATAGGGTTTGTTTCCCATACACATAGGGCCAGTTTCCTAGACACATATGGCCAGTTTCCTAGACACATAGGGCCAGTTTCCTAGACACATAGGGCCAGTTTCCTAGACACATAGGGCCAGTTTCCTAGACACATAGGGCCAGTTTCCCAGACACATAGGGTTTGTTTCCCAGACACATAGGGCCAGTTTCCTAGACACATAGGGGCAGTTTCCCAGACACATAGGGTTTGTTTCCCAGACACATAGGGCCAGTTTCCCAGACACATAGGGTTTGTTTCCCAGACACATAGGGGTTGTTTCCCAGACACATAGGGCCAGTTTCCTAGACACATAGGGGTTGTTTCCCAGACACATAGGGGTTGTTTCCCAGACACATAGGGCCAGTTTCCCAGACTCATAGGGTTTGTTTCCCAGACACATAGGGCCAGTTTCCTAGACACATAGGGCCAGTTTCCTAGACACATAGGGCCAGTTTCCTAGACACATAGGGCCAGTTTCCCAGACACATAGGGTTTGTTTTTAGGGCCAGTTTCCTAGACACATAGGGGTTGTTTCCCAGACACATAGGGGTTGTTTCCCAGACACATAGGGCCAGTTTCCTAGACACATAGGGCCAGTTTCCTAGACACATAGGGCCAGTTTCCTAGACACATAGGGCCAGTTTCCTAGACACATAGGGGTTGTTTCCCAGACACAGGGGTTGTTTCCCAGACACATAGGGCCAGTTTCCCAAACACATAGAGCCAGTTTCCTAGACACATAGGGCCAGTTTCCTAGACACATAGGGGTTGTTTCCCAGACACATAGGGGTTGTTTCCCAGACACATAAGGCCAGTTTCCTAGACACATAGGGCCAGTTTCCTAGACACATAGGGCCAGTTTCCCAGACACATAGGGTTTGTTTTCCCAGACACATAGGGCCAGTTTCCTAGACACATAGGGGTTGTTTCCCAGACACATAGGGGTTTGTTTCCCAGACACATAGGGCCAGTTTCCTAGACACATAGGGGTTGTTTCCCAGACACATAGGGGTTGTTTCCCAGACACATAGGGCCAGTTTCCTAGACACATAGGGCCAGTTTCCTAGACACATAGGGCCAGTTTCCTAGACACATAGGGCCAGTTTCCTAGACACATAGGGGTTGTTTCCCAGACACATAGGGGTTGTTTCCTAGACACATAGGGTTTGACACATAGGGCCAGTTTCCTAGACACATATGGCCAGTTTCCTAGACACATAGGGCCAGTTTCCTAGACACATAGGGCCAGTTTTCACATAGGGCCAGTTTCCTAGACACATAGGGCCAGTTTCCCAGACACATAGGGTTTGTTTCCCAGACACATAGGGCCAGTTTCCTAGACACATAGGGCAGTTTCCCAGACACATAGGGTTTGTTTCCCAGACACATAGGGCCAGTTTCCCAGACACATAGGGTTTGTTTCCCAGACACATAGGGGTTGTTTCCCAGACACATAGGGCCAGTTTCCTAGACACATAGGGGTTGTTTCCCAGACACATAGGGGTTGTTTTAGGGCCAGTTTCCCAGACTCATAGGGTTTGTTTCCCAGACACATAGGGGTTTCCTAGACACATAGGGCCAGTTTTTAGGGCCAGTTTCCTAG
>NC_060190.1:78207986-78227986 GCF_021184085.1 Oncorhynchus gorbuscha | reverse complement strand
TCAGATCTCTCTCTCTGTTTCAGATGTCTCTCTGTGTTTCAGATCTCTCTCTCTGTTTCAGTGATTCAGATCTCTCTCTCTGTTTCAGATGTCTCTCTGTGTTTCAGTGATTCAGATCTCTCTCCCTGTTTCAGTGATTCAGATCTCTCTCTGTTTCAGATGTCTCTCTGTGTTTCAGATCTCTCTCTCTGTTTCAGTGATTCAGATCTCTCTCCCTGTTTCAGTGATTCAGATCTCTCTCTGTTTCAGATGTCTCTCTGTGTTTCAGTGATTCAGATCTCTCTCTGTTTCAGTGATTCAGTAGACTGAGTGATATAATCTTGTGACATTGTCAAGTGCTGCCTTCATGTGAAATGCTTGAATGAGATGTATGTGATGTTATTAGTGAAAAGAAAACAGAACTGATTATTTGTTTTTTTACAGAGACTATAGGTTTGACTGAAGAACAAGAGCATCCTTTACATTAAAGCTAGAAGTACTTAGTTGCTACATTCATTAAATTAATCAATTATATTATATATATATTGATTCTTAAAGAATATTACTTTTAAATGTAAAAAAAGAGCATAGCTCAAATGTCGTACCCCATCAGAACCCAAAATATACACAGAGTGTACAGAACATAAATATATATATGTTTAGGCAGACACTCTGATCCAGAGCGACATCCTTTACCAACTGAGTTTCTACATTTTTATACTTGTTTCCATACTGGGTCCCGTGTGGGAATCAAACCCACAACCCTGGAATTGCAAGCGCCATCCTTTACCAACTGAGCCACATGGGACCACAAAACATTAGGAACACCTGCTTTTTCCAAGAACAGGTGAATCCAGCTCATCAGCTATGATCCAATATTGATGTCGCTTGTTAAATCCACTTCAATCAGCTGAAGGGGATGAGACAGGTTCAAGAATGATTTTTTAAGCCTTCAGACAATTGAGACATGGATTGTGTTTGTGTTCCATTCAGAGGGTGAAGGGGCAAGACAAAATATTTAAGTGCCTTCGAACGGGGTACGGTAGTAGGTGCACTGTCTTGAGTGTGTCAAGAACTGCACCACTGCTGGGGTTTTCACGCTTAACAGTTTCCCGTGTGTATCAAGAATGGTCCACCACCCCAAAGGACATCCAACCAACTTGACACAACTGTGGGAACCATTGGAGTCAACATGGGGCCAGCATCCCCATGGAACGCTTTATACACCTTTCCCATGCCCTGATGAATTGAGGCTGTTCTGAGGGCAAAGGGCGTGAACTTTGTCTTTAAATTCCAATCGTGCATTAATTAACGCTGAACTTCAGTGATTACGGATGGAATACAGCCCGTCAGCGCTAATGTTTTGTAAACAACGTAAATGTAAACAAACTCTAGTTTTTAAAAAATTGTTAGAACTATACAGTCGATGTCATAGACAGTCAGTCCTTGAGTCCATCGCTCCGTCTGTGGCTTTGAGAACGGTCACGTACGTCCAACATTAACTCTTAGGTTTTTAATTTAAGGATTCTATGCAGCTTTAACGTTGACATTTCCGTCTATTTAACAGACCTTCTTCTACAGAGCTGTCAGTGCATTCGACTAACCTAGGTAGGTACAAAACACAACCTGAACAATATTCACAACAGACCTTCTTCTACAGAGCTGTCAGTGCATTCAACTAACCTAGGTAGGTACAAAACACAACATGAACACTGTTCACAACAGACCTTCTTCTACAGAGCTGTCAGTGCATTCGACTAACCTAGGTAGGTACAAAACACAACCTGAACAATATTCACAACAGACCTTCTTCTACAGAGCTGTCAGTGCATTCGACTAACCTAGGTAGGTACAAAACACAACCTGAACAATATTCACAACAGACCTTCTTCTACAGAGCTGTCAGTGCATTCAACTAACCTAGGTAGGTACAAAACACAACATGAACAATATTCACAACAGACCTTCTTCTACAGAGCTGTCAGTGCATTCAACTAACCTAGGTAGGTACAAAACACAACATGAACACTGTTCACCACAGCAACTCCAATAAGTGAGACCTTCTTCCTAAATAACAGTCTACGTTGCTTGAACCCGTGATCAAGTCTACAACTGTAATAGCTGTAATCTGGGGATAAACCAAGCGAAAGTATTGGGTGTACTGTACTGTGTACAACGTTGTGTTTCCGTTCCTCTCTGGTCTTCGGGACACAGTGTAGAAGAGACATTAGCATGAGAATAGCTTCCACATGGAGGGACCGACCATCTGTCTGTCATCATCAAATATTTAAGATGTTTCAGATCAGTACCTCACATTTAGAAACAATCAAAACAGGAGAGAACTTCTTCTGTTCCTCTCAAGAGCTCCTTTCCATTTCTAAAAAACAGATGATACAACACCACATGGCACAACATTTTTGACCTTGACCCATTTTTGACCTTGACCCATTTTTGACCTTGACCCATTTTTGACCTTGACCCATTTTTGACCTTGACCCATTTTTGACCTTGACCCATTTTTGACCTTGACCCATTTTTGACCTTGACCCATTTTTGACCTTGACCCATTTTTGACCTTGACCCATTTTTGACCTTGACCCATTTTTGACCTTGACCCATTTTTGACCTTGACCCATTTTTGACCTTGATATTGTGTGTACGGTTGAAGTCGGAAGTTTACATACACTTAGGTTGGAGTCATTAAAACTAGTTTTAACCAGGTTGGAGTCAAAAAACTTGTTTAATAAACTAGGTTAGTCATTTAGTTTATATACACTTAGGTTCGAGTCATTAAAACTAGTTTATATACACTTTGTTGGAGTCATTAAAAACTAGTTTATATTAGGTTTCATTAAAAACAATTTTTACAGACAGATTATTTAAAAACATTTAATTCACTGTTAGTCATTAAAAACAGTTTATTCCAGTTGGGTCATTAAAAACTAGTTTATATACACTAAGTTGACTAGTTTTAAACAGCTTGGAAAATTCCAGTCATTAAAAAAGTTTATGTCATAGGGATTTAAAAACTAGTTTATATAGGCTAATTGACATCATTTAGTCAATTGGAGTCATTAAAAACTAGTTTATATACCTGTTGGATGTATTTCAAGGTTACCTTAAAAACTCAGTACACTTAGGTTGGAGTCATTAAAACAGTTTTCATCACAAATTTCTTGTTAAAAAAAGTTTTCAGCCAAGACCTCATGAAAAACAAACAATTGTTTACAGACAGATTATTTAATATAATTCACTGTATCACAATTCCAGTGGGTCATAGTTTGCTACAGGAAGTTGACTGTGCCTTTAAACAGCTTAGAAGATCCAGAAAACATGTCATGGGACCTGATAGGCTAATTGACATCATTTGCTCAAGGAAGGTGTACCGTGATTTTTCTCCTAGAGATCAAACCAGTGGGACATCATCGGAAATTCAAAAGAAATCAGCCAAGACCTCAGAAAAACAAACAATAGTACGCAGGTATAAACACCATGGGACCACGCAGCCGTCATACTGCTCAGGAAGGAGACGTGTTTTTTCTCCTAGAGATGAACACCATGGGACCACGCAGCCGTCATACTGCTCAGGAAGGAGACGTGTTTTTTCTCCTAGAGATGAACACCATGGGACCACGCAGCCGTCATACTGCTCAGGAAGGAGACGTGTTTTTTCTCCTAGAGATGAATGTACTTTGATGCAAAAAGTGCAAAACAATCCCAGAACAACAACAAAGGAGGCCTACAAACCTGACTCAGTTACACACCAGCTCTGTCAGGAGGAATGGGCCAAAATTCACCCAGCTTATTGTGGGAAGCTTGTGGAAGGCTACCCGAAATGTTTGACCCAAGTTAAATCATTTAAAGGCAATGCTACCAAATACTAATTGACTGTATGTAAACTTCTGACCCACTGGGAATGTGATGAAAGAAATAAAAGCAAAAATTTCACATTCTTAAAATAAAGTGGTGATACTAACTGACCTAAAACAGGGAATTTTTACTAGGATTTAATGTCAGAAAAACTGAGTTCAAATGTATTTGGCTGTGTACATAAACTTCCGTCTTCAACTGTATGTATTGATATGTTTGCCGTTTTTAAATGTCCTTGAGCTGTTCTTGTCTATTAATGTTCTGTATTATATCATGTTTCATGTTTCATGTGGACCCCAGGAAGAGTAGCTGCTGCTTTTGCAACAGCTAATGGAGATCCTAATAAAATACTCCCCCCCCAAAAAAAATTATCAGACATCCCATAATTTCTCTGAGTGTCGTTGAAAAGTGTGTCTACATACTGTAATGGCAGAGATATTGATAATAAGCACTATTGGTTAATTTGTTTATTCAGATCCACATTAAATGCTGCTTCAGTAGTTTCTGTCAAGCAGCAGCTGTTATTCCACACAAAACACAAAGCATGAAAAGTAACAAAACACTGATAGACAAGGACAGTCACACACATATTACAATATGCAAGAAATACATCTAAAGAATAAGTGTGTGTGTGTGTGTGTGTGTGTGTGTGTGTGTGTGTGTGTGTGTGTGTGTGTGTGTGTGTGTGTGTGTGTGTGTGTGTGTGTGTGTGTGTGTGTGTGTGTGTGTGTGTGTGTGTGTGTGTGTGTGTGTGTGTGTGTGTGTGTGTGTGTCAGTTCACAGTCCCTATTGTGCCATCTTGTGGGGTATGTACCTTCAGATGAACCATCAAACAGGCAAAGCGTCAATACAGGATTAAGATTGAATCCTACTACACCGGCTCTGATTCTTGTCGGATGTGAAACCCAGCCGCGAACTGCCCAGTGTTGTGAGTCTACCAGATGGGCAAAATGCCTTTTATGCTCGCTTCGAGGCAAGCAACACTGAAGCATGCACGAGAGCACCAGCTGTTCCGGACGACTGTGTGATCTCGGTAGCCGACGCGAGCAAAACCTTTAAACGGGTCAACATTCACAAAGCTACAGGCAAGACAGATTACGAGGACGTGTACTCAAAGCATGCGCAGACCACCTGGGAAGTGTTTTCACTGACATTTTCAACCTCTCTCTGACTGCTGATCCTCAACACTGGGTCACCTCAGGGGTGGGTGCCCAGTTCCCTTCTGTACTCCCTGTTCACCCACGACTGTGTGGCCGAACACGACTCCAACACCATCATTAACTTTGCTAAGGACACAACAGTGGTAGGCCTGATTACAGACAACGATGGTACAGCCTATAGCGATGAGGTCAGAGACCAACTTCTCCCTCAATGTTTCTCATAAAAACTAGAAGAGAAGTAGTTAATCTCACAGTTAATCTCACAAAGACTGGCATTCATGTTGTTGATGTATGGGCATTTAAGAGCAACTGCTCTGTTTTGAGCCAGCTGCAGCTTTGCTAGGTTTTCTTTGCTGCCCTTGAACATACTACCGGACAGTAATCAATATGAAACAAGACCAGAGACTGAACAACTACTACGGTTGATTTTTTTTAAACACCGAACATATACTATATATACAAATGTATATGGACACCCCTTAAAATGTGTGGATTTGGCTATATCAGCCACACCCGTTATTGACAGGTGTATAAAATCGAACAGATAGCCATGCAATCTCCATAGACAAATACTAAATAGCTCAGTGACTTTCAACGTGGCACCGTCAGAGGATGCCACCTTTCCAATAAGTCAGTTTGTCAAATTTCTACACTGCTAGAGCTGCCACGGTCAACTGTATAGGAAAAACAATGGCAAAGTCGTGAAGTGGTAGGCCACACAAACTCACAGAATGGGACAGAATGTCTCAGCCTCCAGTATTTATGCTGCAGTAGTTTATGCGTCGTGGGGCTAGGGTCAGTTTGTTATATCTGGAGTACTTCTCCTGTCCTATTCGGTGTCCTGTGTGAATTTAAGTGTGCTCTCTCTAATTCTCTCTTTCTTTCTCTCTCTCGGAGGACCTGAGCCCTAGGACCATGCCTCAGGACTACCTGACATGATGACTCCTTGCTGTCCCCAGTCCACCTGGCTGTGCTGCTGCTCCAGTTTCAACTGTTCTGCCTTATTATTATTGGACCATGCTGGTAATTTATGAACATTTGAACATCTTGGCCATGTTCTGTTATAATCTCCACCCGGCACAGCCAGATGAGGACTGGCCACCCCACATAGCCTGGTTCCTCTCTAGGTTTCTTCCCAGGTTTTGGCCTTTCTAGGGAGTTTTTCCTAGCCACCGTGCTTCTACACCTGCATTGCTTGCTGTTTGGGGTTTTAGGCTGGGTTTCTGTACAGCACTTTGATTGGATTTGATTTGATTTGACAGCCAAGTGCTGAAGCGTGTAAAAATCATCTGTCCTTGGATGCAACAAGCACTACCGAGTTCCAAACTACCACTGGAAGCAACATCAGCACAAACCAAATAAAATGTTATTGGTCACATACACATGGTAGGCAGATGCTAATGCGAGTGTAGTGAAATGCCTGTGCTTCTAGTTCCGACCATGCAGTAATATCTAACAAGTAATTTAACAATTTCACAGCAACTACCTTATACACACCAGTGTAAAGGAATGAATAAGAATATGTACATATAAATGTATGGATGAGTGATGGCCGAACGGCAAGATGCAGTAGATGGTATAGAGTACAGTATATACATATGAGATGAGTAATGTAGGGTATGTAAACATTATATGAAGTGGCATTGTTTAAAGTGAATAGAGATACATTTATTACATCCAATTTGTTATTACTAAAGTGGCTAAAGATTTGAGACAATCAGTGTGTTGGCAGCAGCCACTCAATGTTAGTGATGGCTGTTTAACAGTCTGATGGCCTTGAGATAAAAGCTGTTTTTCAGTCTCTCAGTCCCAGCTTTGATGCACCTGTACTGACCTCGCTTCTGGATGATAGTGGGAGGAACAGGCATTGGCTCGGGTGGTTGTTGTCCTTGTTGATCTTTTTGGCCTTCCTGTGACATGGGGTGGTGTAGGTGTCCTGGAGGGCAGGTAGTAAGTCCCTCGTATGTGTCGTGCACTACCCTCTAGAGAGCCTTACGGTTGTGGGTGGAGCAGTTGCCGTACCAGGTGGTGATACAGCCCGACAGGATACTCTCGATTGTGCATCTGTAAAAGTTTGTGAGTGCTTTTGGTGACAATTCAAATTACATCAACCTCTTGAGGTTGAAGAGGCGCTGTTGCGTGTGAGTGGACCATTTCAGTTAGTCCGTGATGTGTACGCCGAGGAACTTACAACTTTCCACCTTCTCCACTACTGTCCCCTCGATGTGGATAGGGGGTGCTCCCTCTGCTGTTTCCTGAAGTCCATGATCATCTCCTTTATTTTGTTAACGTTGAGTGTGAGGTTATCTTCCTGACACTACACTCCGAGGGCCCTCACCTCCTCCCTGTAGGCCGTCTCGTTGTTGTTGGTAATCAAGCCTACCACTGTAGTGTCGTCTGCAAAGGTGATGATTCAGTTGGAGGCGTGCATGGCCACGCAGTCATGGATGAACAGGGAGTACAGGAGAGGGCTGAGAATGCACCCTTGTGGGGTGCACCTGGTGACCCTCACCACCTTGGGGGCAGCCCATCAGAATGTCCAGGACCCAGTTGCACAGGGCGGGGTCGAGACACAGGGTCTCGAGCTTAATGACGAGTTTGGAGGGTACTATGGTGTTAAATGCTGAGCTCTAATCGATGAACAGCATTCTTACACAAACTCTTGTCCAGGTTAGGGCAGTGTGCAGTGTGATTGTGATTGCGTCGTCTGTGGACCTATTGGGGCGTTACGTAAATTGGAGTGAGTCTAGGGTGTCAGGTAGGGTGGAGGTGATATGATCCTTGATTAGGCTCTCAAAGCACTTCATGATGACAGAAGTGAGTGCTATGGGACGATAGTCTTTTTTTCTCAGTTACCTTTGCTTTCTTGGGAACAGGAACAATGGTGGCCCTCTTGAAGCATATGGGAACAGCAGACTGGGATAGGGATTGATTGAATATGTCCGTAAACACACCAGCCAGCTGGTCTGCGCATGCTCTGAGGATGCGGCAAGGGATGCCGTCTGGTCCGGCAGCATTGTGAGGGTTAACACGCTTAAATATTTTGCTCACGTCGGTTGCAGTGAAGGAGAGCCAGCAGGTTTTGGTAGTGGGCCGTGTCAGTGGCACTGTATCGTCCTCAAAGCGAGTAAAGAAGTAGTTTAGTTTGTCTGGGAGCAAGACATCGTGGTCCGCAACGGGGCTACTTTTCTTTTTGTAATCCGGGATTGACCGTAGACCCTGCCACATATGTCTCGTGTCTGAGCCGTTGAATTGCGACTCTACTTTGTCTCTATACTGAAGCCTAGCTTGTTTGTGTCACACCCTGACCATAGTTTGCTTTGTATGTTTCTATGTTTTGGTTGGTCAGGGTGTGATCTGAATGGGCATTCTATGTTGGATGTCTTGTTTGTCTATTTCTATGTCTGGCCTGATATGGTTCTCAATCAGAGGCAGGTGTTAGTCATTGTCTCTGACTGAGAGCCATATTTAGGTAGCCTGGGTTTCACTGTGTGTTTGTGGGTGATTGTTCCTGTCTCTGTGTTTTGCACCAGATAGGGCTGTTTTTGGTTTTCCACGTTTATTGTTTTTGTTAGTTTATTCATGTCTAGTGTCTTTGTTAAAAAACATGAATAACCGACAACGCTGCGTTTTGGTCCGTCTCTACTTCACCTAAGGAATACCGTTACAGTTTGATTGCCTTGCGGGGGGGAAAGGCTACACTGTTTGTTTTCGGTCATGTTTCCAGTTGATTAAAAGCAACGGTTCACACTTTCAGTTTTGGGGTTTGACATCAATCCATGGTTTCTGGTTGGGGTTTTAATAGTCACCATGTGTACAACATCACCGATACACTTGCATCGAATCAGCGTATACATCAATGTTGTTGTCTGAGGCTATCCGGAACATATCCCAGTCCACTTGATCAAAGTAATCTTGACCCGTGGATTCATATTGGTCGGACCAGCGTTGAACAGACCCGTTTCCTGTTTAATTTTCTGTCTGTCTGTCAATGCACTTTCTAATGAACTTGCTCACCAAATCAGCGTATTCGTCAATGTCGCAATCCAACGTGATCGAAGCAGTCTTGAAGCGTGGAATCAGATTGGTCGGACCAGCGTTGAACAGACCTGAGCGCGGGAGCTTCTTGTTTCTCTCTGTAGACTGGGAGCAATGAAATGGAGTCGTGGTCAGATTTGCTGAAAGGAGGGCGAGGGAGGGCTTTGTATGCATCGTGAATTTTAGAGTAGCAATGATCCAGAATTTTGCTAGCCCGGGTCGCGCCCGTAGCTTCAGAGGTTACCCAACGTGGACATTGCCATCATATCTCTTGACGCCGAAAAGGCCTTTGACCAAGTTGAGTGGCCCTATCTATTCAAGGTCCTACAGAAATGTAATATTGGAGATGGGTTCATAAATTGGATCCAGCTTTTATATAGGAACCCCTGTGCCAGAATACTCACTAACCAATCATTGTCGCCCAGATTTAACCTTCACAGAGGGACAAGGCAGGGTTGTGCGCTGTAGCCTATGCTCTTCGCCCTAATTATCGAACCCCTCGCTCAGACGATTAGATCTCATGCAGCAATACACGGCTATAATACTAAAGATACTCTAAATAAGACTTCGCTATACGCAGATGACATCCTCCTCTATGTAACAGAACCCCAGGCTAGTATCCCAGCTATTCTTGATGTGATCAATTTGTTTGGTACCTTCTCGGGATACAGAATAAATTGGAACAAGAGTGAATTAATGCCCATACGGTCGCAAAACACCTCCTGGCTAGAACATCTCCCAGTTGAGTTATCTTAAGAAAAATGTACCTACCTAGGAATTGTAGTTACCAAACAATGCACCCTACTATTTAAAGAGAATTTCCACACTCTGATGCAAAAACTCAAGGCAAACATACTATTTTGGAGAACTCTCCCAATTTCTCTGCTCTGAAAAATTAATGCCATTAAAATTGTCTTCCTCCCACAACTGCTCTACCTATATCAGAACATCCCAGTATTCATACCTAAATCCTTTCATAAACAACTGGACTCAATAATCAATCCTTTCATCTGGGATTATAAAACACACAGGATAGGTAAAAAACACCTCTGTAAATCCAAGATGGAAGGAGGATTGTCTCTCCCAAATTGTATATTTTATTACTGGGCCTCTGACCTCCGCACTGTTACGTTTCTGCTGGATGACGCAGTTCCGGCATCCAGCTGGCTTAGTATGGAGCCACTTTCACAGAAAGCCTCTGCACACTATCCTGCAATGACGTGCATAGCTTCTCTATCGCGTCGATCCTACCAGCGTTGAATTCAGAAGCTTTCTCAAGGTCCACAATACTCTGGCCTTGCGAAGCAACCGTTCGAATGATGCTCTTGATTTTGGTGTCCAGTTCAGCAATAGTGGCCTTAAGATCCTCAGCTATAGCAACACGTACCTCCCCCAAAGCCCGGGTAAGTTCTGTAAGTGTCACGTTGTTGCATGTGCCTCCCGCCATGTCTGTCTCGTTGTTTAGTGGGGAGTAGGCCTCTGCTGTGGATTTATTGTCCTTTGGTCGCTTATTACTCGGCATTTTCATATAAAAAGTTACAATCTTGTATTAGAAAGAAACATTTGTTGTAAAAAGTGTCATAAAGTAGGTTAAATTAGATTATTTCTCAAAGAAGTTGCAGGAGCCTCTCACACACAGCCGTTCACTGGAACATGCTAGCTCCGCCCCCATTCTAGACAATTCTGTGCTTCCAACTTTGTGCCAACAGTTTGGGGAAGGCCCTTTCCTGTTTCAGCATGACAATGCCCCCATGCATAAAGAAAGGTCCATACAGAAATGGTTTGTCGAGATCGGTGTGGAAGAACAGATTCCTGACCTCAACCCCATTGAACACCTTTGGGATGAATTGTAACGCTGACTGTGAGCCAGGCATAATTGCCCAACATCAGTGCCCGACCTCTCTAATGCTCTTGTGACTGAATGGAAGCAAGTCCCCACAGCAATGTTCCAACATCTAGTGGAAAGTCTTCCCAGAAGAGTGGAGGCTGTTACAGCATCATATTTATGCCCATGATTTTGGAATGAGATGTTCGACAAGGTTCGATGTTCAATGTTCGACTTTTGATCAGGTAGTTTATTTTATAACAGACATACCCCTCCCCATCTTCACAACAACTTTGCCAATATGACTTGAGCATGATAATTGACCATCCAGTGTTATATCTAGGAGTTCAGCTTCCTCAACGGTCACACCATTTATACACAACTCCAGTTGAGGTTTAGGTCTTAATATAATGTTTTTAACCGAATACAATGCTTTTAGTTTTAGATGTATTTGTTTTACTGATAGTGACTGTAACTCTTTATCTAGCCTTTTTATGGGCTCACTGGCTTTGGCTGCCAACATGTAGAGTGGGGAATCATCATAGTAATTCTAGCATATGATTTGTAAACATAGAGAAGAGTAACGGCCCAAGGCAACTGAACTTAGGACAACCACAATGTACATATCTGATGTTAGAGAAGCTTCCATTGAAGAACACTCTCTGCGTTCTATCGGAGAAATATCTCTCCATAACTCTGTGATGGCAGGTGATGTAAAGCGATAGCAAGTGAGTTTTTTTCAATAACAATTCATGATCAATAACATCAAAGGCTGCACTCAATAACAGCTCCAACTATCCTATTATAATCCATTTCTTTTAACCAATCATCAGTCATCTGAATCAGTGCAGTACAAGTTGAGTGCACTTCTCAATATGCCTGCTAAAGGCAGTAGGTAACAAGTTCTCTGAAAAATAGCATCTCATCATTTTACTAAGAACAGGCAGCATACTGATTGGTCGGCTGTTAGAGCCAGCAAATGGTGCTTTACTATTTTTAGGCAGTGAAATGACTTTAGTTTCCTTCCACGCATGTGGACACACACACTGCTTTAAGGCTTTGGTTAAAGCTATTGTAAATAGGGGTGGCAATACAGTCTGCTATCATTCTCAATAGTTTCCCACCAAGGTTTTCTTTTCCTCGTGGCTTATCATTATTGATGGATAACAATAGTTCATCCAGGGCCTTCCGAGTGGTGCAGCGGTTTAAGGCACCTGCATCGCAGTGCTGAGGCGACACTACAGCCTCGGGTTTGAACCAAGGCCGGGTTGACCCGGAGCCCCAAAGGGTGACTCACAATTGGCCCAGCGTCGTCTGGTTTAGGGGAGGGTTTGGCTGGGAGGATTTCCTTGGCTCATTGTGCTCTAGTGACTCCTTGTGGCGGGCCGGGTGTCTGCAAGTTTTATCCGACACATTGGTGTGGCTGGCTTCCGGGTTAAGCTAGCAGTGTGTTAAGAAGCAGACCGGCTTTGCGGGTCATGTTTTGAAGGAAGCATGACTCGACCTTCGCCTCTCCTGAGCCAGTTGAGGAATTGCAGCGATGAGACGAGATCGTAAAAAACGATTGGATATGACAAAAGTGGGGGGAATAAGGGGGTCAAAAAAATCACTGTCATTTTTTCGCCTTTTCCTCTTAACCAATTTCAAAACAGCAACCACTCTCTTTCATTATTAGATTTTTTTTAATTGTTCACTGTTCAATGTTACAATTCAATTGTGAGTGTTTCCACTTTAATAATATATTTAATTCTGCTTGAAACATATGGGTATTACAGACTCGGCCAGGGAGAGGTTGAAAATGTCAGTGAAGAGTCTTGCTGGTCAGCGCATGCTCTGAGTACGCAAAGTTTATCTGTCTGACCCCTGCTGCCTTGTGAATATTATCCTTTTTAAAGGTCTTAGTCACATTTGCTATGGAGAGCGTGATCACAGACGTCAGGAACAGCTGGTGCTCTCATGCATGGTTCAGTGTTGCTTGCTTCAAAGACAGCACAGAAGGCATTTAGCTTGTGTCACTGGGCAGCTTGTAGCTGGGTTTCCCTTTGTAATTCATGATAGTTTGCAAGCCCTGCCACATCTGACGAGCATCAGAGCCGGTGTAGTAGGATTCGATCTTAGTCCTGTACTGACACATTGTCTCTTTGATTGTTCGTCGGAGGTTATAGCGGTAATTCTTATAAGTATCCGGATTTAAAAGCGGCAGCTCTATCTTTTAGCTCAGAGTGGATGTTGCCTGCAATCCATGGCTTTTTGGTTAGGATATATGCACCTACGGTCACTGTGGGCACTATGTGGTCGATGCACTTATTATTGAAGCCGGTGACTGATGTTTTAAACTCTGGCATCAGATGAGTCCCAGAAGATATTCCAATCTGTGAAACAGTCCTGCAGCTTAGCATCCTCTTCGTCAGACCACTTCCGTTTTGAACGTATCACTAGCACTTCCTGTTTGAGTTTTTTGCCGCATCCGGGTGAGCATTGTCTTGTTCGTTGAGTACAATCTTAGTGCCGCATCTGGGTGAGCATTGTCTTGTTCGTTGAGTACAATCTTAGTGCCAGCATCGGTTTGTGGTGGTAAATAGACACAGCTATCATTAACATTAGCACACTGTAAATCATGGGGAAAAAAAATGTACAATTACAGGTAATCACCTTTAAAACTGCAGCATTTTCTCTACGACCCATGACGAAATGTCAAGGGGGAGACTAAAGTGTTTTGCCAGCGAGGTGGGGGGGGGGGCATCCACATCTCCCTTTTTCTCTGTCTGTCTAAAATAAAAAAATAAAAAATGGCTAATAGAGTCAAGCAGCCACTTGTGAGTGTCAGGTGACGTATAGTATGTGTGTGTGAAACAACAACAGCAGTCAAGCACCCAAGCTAAATGGCTAACGTTGGCTAGCTACCCAGACACAGATGAGAGAACAGCTTTCTCTGACCATTTTACTCGCCCTAGCAGAGCTGGTTAGGCTGTTTTCATGTTATCCAGTGTTGGTGACTGTAACTGTGCTGCTGGCAACAATTTAATAGGCTTTCTTGCCAACGTTTACTGACACCGGCCATATTCAACGGGATGTTGATCGTTTGTAAATTTGTCAGTTATTCTGCGAATTTACCAGCTACGTCCATTAATAGTTGTCACAGTGACATTCTATTGAAACGGTTAACTGCATAGTGGATTATTTTGTTAACACATTTAATTAGCTAGCTAAACAATGAACCATAATCCCAACTAATGACGTTACTACTACATGAATATGCAGGTAGCTACCCAACCCAGTACAAAGTTAGCTAGCTAATATTAGGCTATCACTAGCAATGCAAATGGCTCTAAAATATGAATAATTTTACTACACACATTGTACACTTAACTTTAGCAAGCTGACCTAACAACAGCAGTCAAGCACCCAAGCTAACTGGCCAATGTTGGCTAACTTGCTAGCTACATCCAGACACAAAAGAGAGAACAGCTCACGCTGACCATTTCACTCACCCTGGCAGAGCTGGTTAGGCTGTTTTCATGTTATCCAGAACATTGGTAACTGCAACTGTGCTGCTGGCAAAAATTTAATAACGCATTTTTGCCAACGTTTACTGACATTGGCCAATGGGTGTTGAGCATTCATAAATTCGTCAGTTATTCTGCACACTCAGATTAGAGTGCTCTGATATCAGAGTAGATAGCCAGAGCCAATTAACCAGCTACATCTATCGACAGTTGTCACATTGACATCATGAACATTCTATTGAAATGGTTACTTGCATATTAGAGTCTTTTGTTAAGAATTGTAGCTAGCTAGCTAAACAATGATGAACCATAATCCCAACTAATAACGTTACTACCCTGCATGAATCTGCAGGAAGCTAACCAACCAGGTTTAATGTTAGCTAGCTAACGTTAGGCTACAACTTGCAAAGAAAATGTCTCTGAGATATGAATAATATTACGACGGAGATCATACACGTAACATTAGCGAGCTGGCTAACTTCAGCTTTAACTTGAAATCAAAACAACCTCCTGACTAAATTTGAAATGTGTAATATCTGAAAATGTAACTACCTAGACTGTTTTGCACGTATACATGAATGAATGCTTCTCCCTCTCTGTCACGAATGCCATGGTTGCCCATCAGTTTGAAGATGTAATCCGGAGATAAGTGTTTTCTTCATCTCCTTAGCTATCATATTATAATTCCACTGAATTTAAAACCTCATCTCTCTGCATGTCCAGCCCACTCATTATCTCAGCCAATCATGGCTAGCGGGAAGGTTGCTGACTTTTTCATCGGCTAAACCAACTAGGCTCGTAATTTAACATGTTTTTTTGTATTTACAGATGGCATACAAGTTCATTATTAAGGCACATGAAAGTTCACAAACTCCAGAAGGCATTTCTGCAACAACAAAAAAACAAGTTTACTTTCAAATGTCCCTCCTGTGAAGTAGTGACCCGCGACATACGCCTTGCTTGATAGTTACCGCCTAGGCTGGCAGCTACGCCAAGCAACGAAGGCCAACATGGAATCTCAAAGAAAAAGCACACAATAGGTGCAGAAATACATATGTTTAAAAAAAATGTAATGTTTGTTTTAGTCTGCCTGGAGTGCCAGATGGGCGGGGTTTGCACTTTTGTGACTATTATATTGCTTGCATCCCACCGTGTATGCTCAAAAAGTCCAGATAACGTATTTTCAGTTATTTCAAATGGTATTTTAACACAGAGCTGGTCTATACATGGCGGCAGGTAGCCTAGTGGTTTCAGCATTGGGCCAGTGACCGAAAAGTTGCAAGATCGAATCACCAATCTTACAAGATAAAATCTCTCGAACAAGGCAGTTAACCCACTGTTCCTGGGCCATTATTGTAAATGAAAATTTGTTTTTAACTGACTTGCCTAGTTAAATAAAGGATAAAAATACTTTCCTCCTAAGTCCTTGGTTTGTGGCAGGGAATGCATGTGACAAACCATTTTTTGCTTTAAAGGGCTTTAAAAAACCATTTGATTGATGTGCCGTTTACTGAATAGTGGCTTCCGTGTGGCCAATCTACCCTAAAGGCCTGATTGGTGGATTTCTGCAGAGGTGGTTGTCCTTATGGAAGGTTCTCCCATCTCCACAGAGGAATTCTAGAGCTCTGTTAGAGTGACAATTGGCTTCTTGGTCACCTCCCTGACCAAGGTCCTTCTCTCCTGATTGCTCAATTTGGCTTGAAGGCCAGCTCCAGGAAGAGTCTTGGTGGTTCCAAACTTCTTCCATTTATGAATGTTGGAGGCCACTGTGTTCTTGGGGACCTTCAGTGCTGCAGACATTTTTCCGTACCCGTTCCCAGATCTGTGCCTCAACACAATCCTGTATTGGAGCTTTACGGACAATTCCATGGCTTGGTTTTTACTCTGACATGCACTGTCAACTGTGAGACCTTATATAGACAGGGGTGTGTCTTTCCAAGTCATGTCCAATCAGTTGAATTTACCACAGGTGGACTCCAATCAAGGTGTAGCAACATCTCAAGGATGATCAATGGAAACAGGATGAACCTCAGAATACTTATGTAAGTAAGGTATTTCTGTTTTATATATTTAATACATTTGCTAAATTTTATTAAAACCTCTTTTCACATTGTCCTTATGGGGTGTTGTGTGTATAATGCTGAGGATTTTAAAAAATACATTTTAGAATAGGGCTGTAACGTAACAAAATGTGGAAAAAGTAAAGGGTTCTGAATAGTTTCCTGAAGGCACTGTGTATTATCGGATATTGACCTCCTGACCTAGGTAAATCTATAAAAAACATCAGTAATTTCTCTGTTCTGTTTGTCTAATCTCCTGTGGTTCTGGTTGCCATGGCTGTTGCTAGCGGGTGACCATTCCCTTTAAATAGGATGTCGAGTAAAAACGAGGATGTTCAGACTAAACAGAGACAGATGAGAAACCTATAATGAGCCTTTTTCAAACAAAATAATGCCAATTTCTTCATATTCAAATATCCTTGTCAAAACATACATCTGTAGGTGTTTTTTACGGTTTTCTTTTGTTTTCATTATGTCTCAAATCAACTAAGTGACCTCCTACATGCTTGCTTTCCCTCTACACTCCTATATTAGGTTTCCATAAATCAGAACCACAACAATGTTCTTTGGCAAACATTGTACCCAGACATTAAATCATACAGAAGACCATACAGTACCCAGACATTAAATCATACAGTCCCGAGACATTAAATCATACAGTACCCAGACATTAAATCATACAGTACCCAGACATTAAATCATACAGTACCCAGACATTAAATCATACAGTCCCCAGACATTAAATCATACAGTCCCCAGACATTACAGTTTTTTTTCGATTGCTAAACGACAGTGGACACAACTGGAGTCACATGTGCAAAACTCTAACTACAGTCTACACAGCAGCAGTTCATGTGGACCAAACTCTAGTTCGTTTTTCATTGCTTGAACACAGTTTTCAAAACTCTACACACTTATCCCATGACTTTAACCACAACCTGCACAACACTGTGGATTTACAGCACTTTGTTCAAATGCTAACACACTGCTGTCAAAACTGTGAACCACACATTCAAAATGGAATAGATTTCGACCTTGTGCCTTTCAAACACTGCTGATTGCAATTTCAGCTGAAAGGCTAAGCAGGTGTCTTGTTTTAGACTTGTTAGTGAACACACACACATATTACAGTATATATAGGTAGAGCTCAGAAAGACTCATTTTGGAAATGGAACAAGGAAGATGGGTTCGTGGAGGGAGAAGGGTGGCAGGGAGAGGGCGGATGCGTGGAGGAAGACAAAAGAAAACAAAGAGCTGTTATTTCAGATGAAATAAGGGCTACACTTATAGACCATGTCGTGAACCATGGTCTCTCATTGAGAGAGGCAGGGTTGAGGGTGCAACCCAATCTGTAAAGATCCACAGTGGCATCTGTAATGCGAATTTTCCATCATGCAAACAGGTGAGAGTTACATCCTTACAATAAATGAAAACATTACGGGAATATATTTTGTATTGCAATTATAGAATATTTACACAGATATACATTACAGTAAGTTTGACTATAAAATATATTTTTACAACAGGACCCAAAGGCTGCCCCCAAAAGGGGGAAGCGGAAAAATATTTTCAGATGCGCAGGAAAATGCTATTGTTGACATGGTTGTTGTCAACAATGCAATAAAACTGCGGGAGATTCCAGATAGAGTGCTGGCAGATAATGATATATTTGAAAATGTTAATTCTGTCAGCACAACAACTATTGCTTGAGTCCTAAAGAAACACCAAGTTACAATGAAACAGTTATACACTGTACCGTTCGAGAGAAACAGTGAACGGGTAAAAGAGCAAAGATACCAATATGTCCAGGTAAGACGTCTGAGGTTACGTACACAGCTATATAAAATATTTACAGTAAAAAAAAACACTAGCATTTCTACAGTAAAACTGTGCACTTACTGTTTTTCAGAGAGTAATGGAGGTGGAAGCACTGGAAAGACCACATTCATTTGTATTTATCGATGAAGCTGGATTTAACCTTGCCAAAACACGGCGCAGAGGAAGGAATGTTATAGGTCAAAGGGCCACTGTGGAGGTTCCAGGCCAAAGGGGGGGAAATATCACCATGTGTGCTGCAATGGCCAATGATGGTTTGCTTCTCAACACACCACTCATTGGCCCATACAACACAGAAAGGCTTATCGCTTTCCTAGAACAGCTCTATGCTCAGCTAGTGCCAGCAGAACAGGGGGAGCCAGTAAGAAACCCCCAAGCTTTTGTCATAGTTTGCGATAACGTTGCTTTTCACCACTCTGCAGCTGTCACAGATTGGTTTGCAGCACATCACAGATTTATGGTTTTGTACCTGCCTGCATATTCACCCTTCCTCAACCCAATAGAGGAGTTTTTCTCTGCCTGGAGGTGGAAAGTGTTTGTTCACCACCCACATGACCAAATGTCTCTTTTGGAAGCCATGCGTGCCGGATGTGAGGACACGAGTCCAGAGGACTGCCAGGGATGGATAAGGCACTCCAGAAGGTTCTTCCCCAGGTGCATGGCAAGAGAAAACATTAGATGTGATGTTGAAGAAAACCTGTGGCCTGATGCTAGAGAGAGGCAGGATTAGCCCTTCAATTATTTGTTTGAATTACAGTATGTACTTTTAGTTTCTACCTTTTTTTTCTCATTACTGTAATTCCGTAAATTACTACAGACTATTGAAGCAAAATAATTGTTATGTTCTAAAAAATGTAATAAATCATGTGTAAGAATGTCACTCTTTTCTTTGAAGAAAATTGTGCTTTGTATGAAGTCACTGAAATTGTTCAAACTGTAAAGATGAAAAGTTTGTATTTTCTCTATTGGTGTTTGATGCTAGTGTTTTTACTCTCAGTGTGTTCTGAGTGACAGTGTGTGTTATCTCAGTGAGGGTTGTCATAGTGTTTGGCTGCACTGAGCGTGTTTTGAGCCATGTGTTAAGAGTTGTGTTGCTTGGAATGAGTTTTGCAGACTGTAGTTAGAGTTTTGCACATGTGACTCCAGTTGTGCCCACTGTCGTTTAGCAATCGAAAAAAACTGTAAATCATACAGTAAACCATACAGTACATTTACATTACATTTAAGTCATTTAGCAGACGCTCTTATCCAGAGCGACTTACAAATTGGTGCATTCACCTTATGACATCCAGTGGAACAGTCACTTTACAATAGTACCCAGACATTAAATCATACAGTACCCAGACATTAAATCATACAGTAAACCATACAGTCCCAAGACATTAAACAACCTTTAGGGCAACATTCACAGGCAACAATCACAGGCAACCTTCAGGGGCAACCTTCAGGGGCAACCTTCACAGGCAACCTTCAGGGACAACCTTCAGGGACAATCTTCACAGGCAACCTTCAGGGGCAACCTTCAGGGGCAACCTTCACAGGCAACCTTCAGGGACAACCTTCAGGGGCAATCTTCAGGGGCAACCTTCAGGGACAACCTTCAGGGCAACCTTCAGGGACAACCTTCAGGGCAACCTTCAGGGACAACCTTCACAGGCAACCTTCAGGGGAAACCTTCAGGGACAACCTTCAGGGGCAACCTTCAGGGGCAACCTTCAGGGACAAC
>NC_060190.1:78030486-78202986 GCF_021184085.1 Oncorhynchus gorbuscha | reverse complement strand
TGCAGCCAAGAGGCCCATGATCACTCTGGATGAACTGCAGAGATCTACAGCTGAGGTGGGAGACTCTGTCCATAGGACAACAATCAGTCGTATATTGCACAAATCTGGCCTTTATGGAAGAGTGGCAAGAAGAAAGCCATTTCTTAAAGATGTCCATAAAAAGTGTTGTTTAAAGTTTGCCACAAGCCACATGGGAGACACACCAAACATGTGGAAGAAGGTGCTCTGGTCAGATGAAACCAGAATTGAACTTTTTCGCAACAATGCAAAACGTTATGTTTGGCGTAAAAGCAACACAGCTCATCACCCTGAACACACCATCCCCACTGTCAAACATGATGGTGGCAGCATCATGGTTTGGGCCTGCTTTTCTTCAGCAGGGACAGGGAAGATGGTTAAAATTGATGGGAAGATGGATGGAGCCAAATACAGGACCATTCTGGAAGAAAACCTGATGGAGTCTGCAAAAGACCTGAGACTGGGATGGAGATTTGTCTTCCAACAAGACAATGATCCAAAACATAAAGCAAAATCTACAATGGAATGGTTCAAAAATAAACATATCCTGGTGTTATAATGGCCAAGTCAAAGTCCAGACCTGAATCCAATCGAGAATCTGTGGAAAGAACTGAAAACTGCTGTTCACAAATGCTCTCCATCCAACCTCACTGAGCTCGAGCTGTTTTGAAAGGAGGAATGGGAAAAAAATACGATGTGCAAAACTGATAGAAACATACCCCAAGCGACTTACAGCTGTATTATTATTATTATTATTAATCGCAGCAGAAGGTGGCGCTACAAAGTATTAACTTAAGGGGGCTGATTCATTTTACACGCCCAATTTTTCAGTTTTTGATTTGTTAAAAAAGTTTGAAATATCCAATAAATGTCGTTCCACTTCATGATTGTGTCCCACTTGTTGTTTATTTATTTATTACACACATGAAAATAAATAATAATTTCTGATAAAAAACAACAACAATTGTGAACAATTGTGAAACATTTGTGGATATAGCGTTTCCCTTAAACCATATTTTCTCAGTTGCATTCAATCAATACTAATCCCAGTCTGGTAGTAATCCCAGTCTGGTACTAATCCCAGTCTGGTAGTAATTCCAGTCTGGTGGTAATCCCTGTCTGGTGGTAATCCCAGTCTGGTACTAATCCCAGTCTGGTACTAATCCCAGTCTGGTACTAATCCCAGTCTGGTGGTAATCCCAATCTGGTGGTAATCCCAGTCTGGTAGTAATTCCAGTCTGGTGGTAATCCCTGTCTGGTGGTAATCCCAGTCTGGTACTAATCCCAGTCTGGTACTAATCCCAGTCTGGTACTAATCCCAGTCTGGTGGTAATCCCAATCTGGTGGTAATCCCAGTCTGGTAGTAATCCCAGTCTGGTACTAATCCCAGTCTGGTGGTAATCCCAATCTGGTGGTAATCCCAATCTGGTAGTAATCCCAGTCTGGTACTAATCCCAGTCTGGTGGTAATCCCAATCTGGTGGTAATCCCAATCTGGTGGTAATCCCAGTCTGGTAGTAATCCCAGTCTGGCGGTATTCATGGAGACAAGTCATACAAGTCATACAGATCTGCTATTTTACTTTGACCCTGCTTCTCACAGCAGAAACATAATCCTGCAGCAACATGAAATGTGAATTAACATGGGGATTATAATTAATGGATGCATTTTTGTAGGGATTGATACATTTAGCATTTTAAGGTGGACATTACACACTTTGGAAGCCTTTTTACTGCTGTTGTGCAGGACAATTCTCTGTGATCAAATGAAGATAGAAGATCTGTTAAATATAGCCATAGATTTCACCCTGATCAAATTAAACAATAAGAAATAGATTAGATTCAGCAAGATCATTTCTGTAGCACATTTTGCTGGTTAACGGGCCAAACGGGACCTAAAATATATTATGAAATCAATGAAATTTAATGGGAAACATCATCTTTTAAAATCAACCGTACAAATCAGTTATCCCCACTGGTCTATCAGAATGTGTGCTGAAATAATCCATTTGGCAGGGAAATCACAGTCAGACACACCAAACTATAATTGCAACAGTGTATTTTTAGATTGCATTTAACCAAGACCTTATCACTTTCTATACAACCGGAATTACTCAAATCTTAATGTACACTTCGCATAACATACTTTATCAAATAAAATACACAGTGTACAAAACATTAGGAACACCCTCCACCCGCCTATCTAATCGATCTGGCCCGGGTATCCTGGAAGGATATTGACCTCATTCCGTCAGTAGAAGATGCATGGTTGTTCTTTAAAAGTGCTTTCCTCACCATCTTAAATAAGCATGCCCCATTCAAAAAATGTAGAACCAGGAACAGATATAGCCAGTGGTTCACTCCAGACTTGACTGCCCTCGACCAGCACAAACACATCGTGTGGCGTACGGCGTTAGCATCAAGTAGACCCTGCGATATGCAACTTTTTACGGAAGTTAGGAACCGATATACACAGGCAGTTAGGAAAGTAAAGGTTAGCTTTATCAAACAGAAATTTGCATCCTGTAGCACAAACTCCAAAAAGTTCTGGGACACTGTAAAATCCATGGAGAATAAGAGCACCTCCTCCCAGCTGCCCACTGCACTGTAGCTAGGAAACACTGTCACTACCAATAAATCCACTATAATTGAGAATTTCAGTAATCTTTTTTCTACGGCTGGCCATGCTTTCCACCTGGCCACCCCTACCCCGGTCAACAGCCCTGCACTCCCCACAACAACTCGCCCAAACCTCCCACACTTTTCCTTCACCCAAATCCAGATCGCAGATGTTCTGAAAGAGCTGCAAAATCTGGACCCTTACAAATCAGCCGTGCTAGAAAATCTGGACACTCTCTATCTATAATTATCTCCCAAAATGATTGCAACCCCTATTACCAGCCTGTTCAACCTCTCTTTTGTGTCGTCTGAGATTCACAAAGATTGGAAAGCTGCCGCGGTCATCCCCCTCTTCAAAGGGGGAGACATTCTAGACAAAACTGCTACAGACCTATATCTATCCTACCCTACCTTTCTAAGGTCTTCGAAAGCCAAGTAAACAAACAGATCACCGACCATTTCGAATCCCACCGTACCTTCTCCGCTATGCAATCTGGTTTCCGGACTGGTCATAGGTGCTCCTCAGCAACGCTCAAGGTCCTTAACGATATCATAACTGTCATCGATAAGAGACATCACTGTGCAACCGTCTTCATGGACCTGGCCAAGGCTTTCGGCTCTGTCAATCACCACGTTCATATCGGCAGACTCAACAGCCTTGGTTTCTCAAATGACTGCCTCACCTAGTTCACCAACTACTTCTTAGACAGAGTTCAGTGTGTCAAATCGGAGAGCCTGTTGTCTCTGGCAGTCTCTATGGGGGTGCAATTTGTAAGTCGCTCTGGATAAGATAAATGACTTAAATGTAAATGTAAATGCAAACAGGGTTCAATAGTTGGGACGACTCTTTTCTCTGACATCAATGATGTCGCTCTTGCTGCTGGTGATTCTCTTATTGTTTATTGTCTCTTATCTTATTGTCTTGCCTGTGGTGCTCTGCTGCCCCCCCCCCACGCCACCCCATCTTTCTTACTTACTAGACTCGACTCTCTTCTCTGTATACATCAATGAGGTCGCTCTTGCTGCTGGTGAGTCTCTGATCCACCTCTACACAGACGACACCATGCTGTATACTTCTGGCCCTTTTTTGGACACTGTGTTAACTAACCTCCAAACGAGCTTCAATGTCATACAACTCTCCTTCCGTGGCCTCCAACTGCTCTTAAAGGAAAGTAAAGCTAAATGCATGTTCTTCAACCGATCGCTGCCCGCACCTGCACGCCCGTCCAGCATCACTACTCTGGACGGTTCTGACTTAGACTTAGAATATGTGGACAACTACAAATACCAAGGTGTCTGGTAAACTCTCCTTCCAGACTCACATTAAACATCTCCAATCCAAAATTAAATCTGGAATTGGCTTACTATTTCTCAACAAAGCATCCTTCACTCATGCTGCCAAACATACCCTTATAAAACTGACCATCCTACCGATCCTCGACTTCGTCAATGTCATTTACCAAATAGCCTCCAACACTCTACTCAGCAAAGTTGATGTAGTCTATCACAGTGCAATCCATTTTTATACCAAAGCCCTATATACTACCCACCACTGAGACCTGTATGTTCTTGGTCCCTGGCCCTCACTTCATATTCATCGCCAAATGCACTGGCTCCAGGTCATCTATAAGTCTTTGCTAGGTAAAGCCCCATCTTATATCAAGCTCACTGGTCACCATAACAGCACGCGCTCCAGTAGGGATATTTCACTGGTTACCCCCAAAGCCAACACCTCTTTTGGCAGACTTTCCTTCCAGTTCTCCACTGCCAATGACTGGATTTGAATTACAAAAATAACTGAAGCTGGAGACTCATATCTTCCTCACTAACTTTAAGCAGCTCACTGATCACTGCACCTGTACACAGCCCATCTGTAAATAGCAAATCCAACTACCTCATCCCCATATTGTTATTTCTTTTTTTGCTCCTTTGCACCCCAGTATCTCTACTTGCACATTAATATTCTGTACATCCTACCATTCCAGTGTTTAATTGCTATATTGTAATTGTTTCACCACTATGGCCTATTTATTGCCTTACTTTCCTTATCCTCATGTACACTGTATATAGACTTTTCCTATTGTGTTATTGACCGTATGTTTGTTTAGAGTGTAACTCTGTGTTGTTGTTTGTGTCTCACATGTACGGAAAGTATTCAGAACCCTTGACTTTTTTCATGTTTTGTTATGCTACAGCCTTATTCTAAAATTCATTTAAAAACATCCTCAGCAATCTACACACAATAGCCAATAATGACCATGCAAAAACAGGTTTGTAGACATTTTCACAAATGTATAAAAAAAAATCAATTTTAAAATACCTTATTTACAGACCCATTCCTATGAGACTAGAAATTGAGCTCAGGTGCATCCTTTCTCCATTGATCATTCTACAACTTGATTGGAGTCCACCTGTGGTAAATTCAGTTGATTGGACATGATTTGTAAAGGCACACAGCTGTCAATATAAGGTCACCCAGTTGACAGCCCATGTCTGAGCAAAAATCAAGCCATGAGGTCGAAGGAATTGTCCAGTGAGTTTCGAGATAGGATTGTGTCGAGGCACAGATCTGGGAAAGGGTATGAAAAACTCTTCCTAGAGTTGACCGCCCAGCCAAACTGAGCAATAGGGGGAGAAGGGCCTTGGTTAGGGAGGTGACCAAGAACCTGATGGTCACTTTGACAGAGCTTTAGAGTTCCTCTGTGGAGATGGGAGAACCTTCCAGAAGGAGAACTATCTCTGTAGCACTCCACCAATCAGGCATTTATGTTAGAGTGGCTAGACAGATGCCGCTCCTCAGTAAAAGTCACATGACAGCCCAGTTGGAGTTTGCCAAAAGGTACCTAAAGACTCTCAGGACATGAGAAACAAGATTATCTGGTCTGATGAAACCAAGATTGAACTCTTTGACCTGAATGCCAAGTGTCACATCTGGAGGAAACCTGTCACCATCCCTATGGTGAAGCATGGTGGTGGCAGCATTATGCTGCGGGGAGTGTTGTGACTGAAGACTAGTCAGGATCGAGGCAAAGATGAACGGAGCAAAGTACAGAGAAATCGTTGATGAAAACCTGCTCCAGAGCGCCCAGGACCTCAGACTGGGGAGAAGGTTCACCTTCCAGCAGGACAACGACCATAAGCATACAGCCAAGACACAAGCATTTCGCTACACTCACATTAAAATCTGCTAACCATGTGTATGTGACAAATCAAATTTGATTTGATTTGATTTGAAGACAACGTAAGACAATTCAGGAGTGGCTTTGGGACAAGTCTCTGAATGTCCTTGAGTGGCCCAGCCAGAACCCGGACTTGAACCTGATCAAACATCTGTGGAGAGACCTGAAAATAGCTGTACAACAACACTCCCCATCAAACCTGACAAAAGCTTGAAAGGATCTGCAGAGAAGAATGGGAGAAACTACCCAAATACAGATGTGCCAAGCTTGTAGCGTCATACCCAAAAAGACTCATGGCTGTAATCGCTGCCAAAGGTGCTTCAACAAAGTACAGAGTTAAGGGTCTGAATACTTACGTAAATGTGATATTTCCATTTTTTTATTTAGAATAAATTAGCAAAAATTGTCTATATTGTGTCTTGTGTGTAGATTGACGAGGAAAAACAATTTCATTCATTTTAGAATAAGATTGTAACGTAACAAATTGTGGAAAAAGTCAAAGCAAAGTCAAATGAATACTTTCCGAATGCACTGTATGTATACTGCAGTATAAAGAAGATGTTCATAGGAAGTGTGTCCCATTAGTGACCATATCTCTGTAGGATACACACACACACACACACACAAAAGACACACTGAACTTGAAAACTTGGAACTTGGACTGTGACAAAAAAAACAACCGATGCCGCGGTGCCAACGTGTCGAACACAAATGTTCAGGCACAGAAAACCAACCGATGCCGCGGTGCCAACGTGTCGAACACAAATGTTCAGGCACAGAAAACCAACCGATGCCGCGGTGCCAACGTGTCGAACACAAATGTTCAGGCACAGAAAACCAACCGATGCCGCGGTGCCAACGTGTCGAACACAAATGTTCAGGCACAGAACACAAATGTTCAGGCACAGAAAACCAACCGATGCCGCGGTGCCAACGTGTCGAACACAAATGTTCAGGCACAGAAAACCAACGATGCCGCGGTGCCAACGTGTCGAACACAAATGTTCAGGCACAGAAAACCAACCGATGCCGCGGTGCCAACGTGTCGAACACAAATGTTCAGGCACAGAAAACCAACGAACACAAATGTTCGATGTCGAACACAAATGTTCAGGCACAGAAAACCAACCGATGCCGCGGTGCCAACGTGTCGAACACAAATGTTCAGGCACAGAAAACCAACCGATGCCGCGGTGCCAACGTGTCGAACACAAATGTTCAGGCACAGAAAACCAACCGATCGGTGCCAACGTGTCGAACACAAATGTTCAGGCACAGAAAACCAACCGATGCCGCGGTGCCAACGTGTCGAACACAAATGTTCAGGCACAGAAAACCAACCGATGCCGCGGTGCCAACGTGTCGAACACAAATGTTCAGGCACAGAAAACCAACCGATGCCGCGGTGCCAACGTGTCGAACACAAATGTTCAGGCACAGAAAACCAACCGATGCCACGGTGCCAACGTGTCGAACACAAATGTTCAGGCACAGAAAACCAGAATGGGAAAATGGGGGAAGAACACTTTTAGTCTCCCAGTTGGCCAGAAATGAGAAAAGTAGGGGAGAAGTCTCTGTTTAAGATGTAAAGTTAATTCGATGTTCTCCTGATGAACAGACGGATGGATCCGAACGCGGAGGAGAAGACGAGAGAGCGGGAGGCCCAAAAAGATCACGAGTAGAAGTGCATGAACAAGTAAAGTAGAGGAGCTGTAAGACGAGAGAGCCGGAAAAGAGAGTGAAGGTTAGAAAAGAAGCGAGGAAAACCGTGACGAAGTAAAAGTGACTAGTTGTTCGATTAAATCCGTTTTGAAACTCTTTGTTGTGTAACAGAGAAAACGATCTACCCTCACATCCCTCACATCCCTCACATTCCTCACATCCCTCACATCCCTCACATCCCTCACATCCCTCACATCCCTCACATCCCTCACATCCCTCACATCCCTCACATTCCTCACATCCCAACCCAGCCTCTCTATTCTGCATTACAGACGCTGTTCATTACAAATACAACACTAAAGATGAAGAGGAATGTGACCAAGACAAAGAGGTGACGACTTATCAGGACGTGGGAGGCCCAGGCTCTCCTTATCTACATTACAATCAGAGACCGAGGTGATGACTTATCAGGACGTGGGAGGCCCAGGCTCTCCTTACCTACATTACAATCAGAGACCGAGGTGATGACTTATCAGGACTTGGGAGGCCCAGGCTCTCCTTATCTACATTACAATCAGAGACCGAGGTGATGACTTATCAGGACGTGGGAGGCCCAGGCTCTCCTTATCTACATTACAATCAGAGACCGAGGTGATGACTTATCAGGACGTGGGAGGCCCAGGCTCTCCTTATCTACATTACAATCAGAGACCAGGTGATGACTTATCAGGACGTGAGGCCCAGGCTCTCCTTATCTACATTACAATCAGGACCGAGGTGATGACTTATCAGGACGTGGGAGGCCCAGGCTCTCCTTATCTACATTACAATCAGATCGAGGTGATGACTTATCAGGACGTGGGAGGCCCAGGCTCTCCTTATCTACATTACAATCAGAGACCGAGGTGATGACTTATCAGGACGTGGGAGGCCCAGGCTCTCCTTATCTACATTACAATCAGAGACCGAGGTGATGACTTATCAGGACGTGGGAGGCCCAGGCTCTCCTTATCTACATTACAATCAGAGACCGAGGTGATGACTTATCAGGACGTGGGAGGCCCAGGCTCTCCTTATCTACATTACAATCAGAGACCGAGGTGATGACTTATCAGGACGTGGGAGGCCCAGGCTCTCCTTATCTACATTACAATCAGAGACCGAGGTGATGACTTATCAGGACGTGGGAGGCCCAGGCTCTCCTTATCTACATTACAATCAGAGACCGAGGTGATGACTTATCAGGACGTGGGAGGCCCAGGCTCTCCTTATCTACATTACAATCAGAGACCGAGGTGATGACTTATCAGGACGTGGGAGGCCCAGACTCTCCTTACCTACATTACAATCAGAGACCGAGGTGATGACTTATCAGGACGTGGGAGGCCCAGGCTCTCCTTATCTACATTACAAACAACATACATTACTGGAATTATACATTACAAGTACATTAGTACATTACAGAAAGTAAAATAAACATTAATATGTGAGTGTTGAGGCGCATCAGGAAAATGGGAGGGCCAACCATTACTGTTAGCACACATTACCAATATAATGCATTACTGTTAGCATACATTACCAATATAATACATTACTGTTAGCACACATTACCACTATAATACATTACTGTTAGCACACATTACCACTATAATGCATTACTGTTAGCACACATTACCAATAGAAAAATAATATTACTGTTAGCACACATTACCAATAGAATACATTACTGTTAGCACACATTACCACTATAATGCATTACTGTTAGCACACATTACCAATATAATGCATTACTGTTAGCACACATTACCAATATTATAATAATATTACTGTAAGCACACATTACCAATAGAATACATTACTGGTTACATACATTACCAATATAATGCATTACTGGTTACATACATTACCAATATAATAAATTACTGTTAGCATACATTACCAATATAATAATAATATTACTGTTAGCACACATTACCAATATAATGCATTACTTTTAGCACACATTATCAATATAATACATTACTGTTAGCACACATTACCAATATAATAATTATTTTACTGTTAGCACACATTACCAATATAATACATTACTGTTAGCATACATTGCCACTGTAATGCATGACTGTTAGCACACATTACCACTATAATGCATTACTGTTACCACACATTACCAATATAATGCATTACTTTTAGCACACATTACCACTATAATGCATTACTGTTAGCATACATTACCACTATAATGCATTACTGTTAGCATACATTACCAATAGAATACATTACTGTTAGCACACATTACCAATATAATGCATTACTGTTAGCATACATTACCAATATAATTATAATATTACTGTTAGCATACATTACCAATATAATAATAATATTACTGTTAGCACACATTACCAATATAATGCATTACTGTTAGCACACATTACCAATATAATTATAATATTACTGTTAGCATACATTACCAATATAATAATAATATTACTGTTAGCATACATTACCAATATAATAATAATATTACTGTTAGCATACATTACCAATAGAATACATTACTGTTAGCACACATTACAAATATAATGCATTACTGTTAGCACACATTACCAATATAATGCATTACTGTTAGCACACATTACCAATAGAATACATTACTGTTAGCGCACATTACCAATATAATACATTACTGTTAGCATACATTACCAATATAATATATTACTGTTAGCACACATTACCACTAGAATATATTACTGTTAGCACACATTACCACTATAATGCATTACTGTTAGCACACATTACCACTATAATGCATTACTGTTAGCATACATTACCAATATAATTATAATATTACTGTTAGCATACATTACCAATAGAATACATTACTGTTAGCACACATTACAAATATAATGCATTACTGTTAGCACACATTACCAATAGAATACATTACTGTTAGCGCACTTTACCAATATAATACATCACTGTTAGCATACATTACCAATAGAATATATTACTGTTAGCACACATTACCACTATAATACATTACTGTTAGCATACATTACCAATATAATACATTACTGTTAGCACACATTACCAATATAATACATTACTGTTAGCACACATTACCAATATAATACATTACTGTTAGCACACATTACCAATATAATTATAATATTACTGTTAGCACACATTACCAATAGAATACATTACTGTTAGCACACATTACAAATATAATGCATTACTGTTAGCACACATTACCAATATAATTATAATATTACTGTTAGCATACATTACCAATATAATACATTACTGTTAGCATACATTACCAATATAATTATAATATTACTGTTAGCACACATTACCAATATAATTATAATATTACTGTTAGCACACATTACCAATATAATACATTACTGTTAGCACACATTACTAATACCAATACAATGCATTACTGGTAGCACACATTACCAGTAAAATACATCTAGTGAGTAGTAAGATGTTTGTCGTAGTGGCACATCATGATAAAGTGTAAGCTCCAACGTCTCCTTATCTGCAATACAAGGAACAAGCATTACAAACAGTAAGCTATGCCAATCACAACGAGGGACTGTTGACTTGAGGGGACTCATCATCAACCAGAATGGGGAACGTTGAGAGAGTTGATCATCAACCAGAATGGGGAAAGAGAAACAGCCTTAATCTCACAGCAAGAAGTCAATCAATTTTTTACACTCTCCAACCCTCCATCTACAAACACATGAATATACAGATATAACCTCCCATCGGATCAGTGAGGAAATCAACTCATTGAGCTCATGAATACCTTCTCAAGTATTCACACAGATCATCCTTCTCTACTCTTATCTCTCTACACTTATCTCCCTCACTAGCTTTAAGCACCAACTGTCAGAGCATCTTACAGATTACTGCACCTGTACATAGCCCACCTATAATTTAGCCCAAACAACTACCTCTTTCCCAACTGTATTTTATTTATTTATTTATTTTGCTCCTTTGCACCCCATTATTTTTATGTCTACTTTGCACATTCTTCCATTGCAAAACTACCATTCCAGTGTTTTACTTGCTATATTGTATTTACTTTGCCACCATGGCCTTTTTTGCCTTTACCTCCCTTATCTCACCTAATTTGCTCACATTGTATATAGACTTGTTTATACTGTATTATTGACTGTATTTTTTTTTTTACTCCATGTGTAACTCTGTGTCGTTGTATCTGTCGAACTGCTTTGCTTTATCTTGGCCAGGTCGCAATTGTAAATGAGAACTTGTTCTCAACTTGCCTACCTGGTTAAATAAAGGTGAAATAAATAAATAAATAAAACTCTCATTATGCTGTGGTAAGGAGCTGAGAGATGGAGGGAGAGAGACAGACAGACAGGGGGAAGAGAGAGAGAGAAAGGGAGAGAGACATAGAGGGAGGGGGGTATCATCGGATGGGGCCACAGTGTCTCCTGACCCCTCCTGTCTCAGCCTCCAGTATTTATGCTGCAGTAGTTTATGTGTCGGGGGCTAGGGTCAGTTTGTTATATCTGGAGTACTTCTCCTGTCTTCTCCGGTGTCCTGTGTGAATTTAAGTGTGCTCTCTCTAATTCTCTCTTTCTCTCTTTCTTTCTCTCTCTCGAGGACCTGAGCCCTAGGACCATGCCGCGGGACTACCTGGCATGATGACTCCTTGCTGTTCCCAGTCCACCTAGCCGTGCTGCTGCCCCAGTTTCAAATGTTCTGCCTGCGGCTATGGAATCCTGACCTGTTCACCGGACGTGCTACCTGTCCCAGACCTGCTGTTTTCAACTCTCTAGAGACAGCAGGAGCGGTAGAGATACTCTTAAGGATTGGCTATGAAAAGCCAACTGACATTTACTCCTGAGGTGCTAACTTGCTGCACCCTCAACAACTACTGTGATTATTTTTATTTGACCATGCTGGTCATTTATGAACATTTGAACATCTTGGCCATGTTCTGTTATAATCTCCACCCGGCACAGCCAGAAGAGGACTGGCCACCCCTGATAGCCTGGTTCCTCTCTAGGTTTCTTCCTAGGTTTTGGCTTTTCTAGGGAGTTTTTCCTAGCCACCGTGCTTCTACACCTGCATTGCTTGCTGTTTGTGGTTTTAGGCTGTGTTTCTGTACAGCACTTTGAGATATCAGCTGATGTACGAAGGGCTATATAAATACATTTGATTTGATTTGAGAGAGAGACAGAGAGGAGAGAGAGAGAGAGAGAGAGAGAGAGAGAGAGAGAGAGAGAGAGAGAGAGAGAGAGAGAGAGAGAGAGAGAGAGAGACCGAGACCGAGACCGAGACCGAGAGAGAGAGACCGAGAGAGAGAGAGAGAGAGAGAGAGAGAGAGAGAGAGAGAGAGAGAGAGAGAGAGAGAGAGAGAGAGAGAGAGAGAGAGAGAGAGAGAGAGAGAGAGAGAGGAGAGAGACAGAGAGGAGAGAGACAGAGGGAGAGAGAGAGACAGAGGACAGAGGGAGAGAGTGAGAGAGACAGAGGGAGAGACAGAGGGAGAAAGTGAGAGAGACAGAGGGAGAGACAGGGAGAGACAGAGAGAGACAGAGGGAGAGAGTGAGAGAGACAGAGGGAGAGAGAGAGTGAGACAGAGGGAGAGAGAGAGAGAGAGAGACAGAGGGAGAAAGTGAGAGAGACAGAGGGAGAGACAGGGAGAGACAGAGAGAGACAGAGGGAGAGAGTGAGAGAGACAGAGGGAGAGAGAGAGTGAGACAGAGAGAGAGAGAGAGAGAGAGAGAGAGAGAGAGAGAGAGAGAGAGAGAGAGAGAGAGAGAGAGACAGAGGGAGAAAGTGAGAGAGACAGAGGGAGAGGGAGAGACAGAGAGAGACAGAGAGAGACAGAGGGAGAGAGTGAGAGAGACAGAGGGAGAGAGAGTGAGACAGAGGGAGAGGGAGAGACAGACAAAGGGAGAGGGAGAGACAGAGGGAGAGAGAAGGAGAGAGAGAGAGAGAGACAGAGGGAGAGAGAGAGACAGAGGGAGAGGGAGAGACAGAGGGAGAGACAGAGGCGGGGGAGACAGAGGGGGAGACAGAGGGGGAGACAGAGGGAGAGACAGAGGGAGAGACAGAGGAGAGAGAGAGAGAGAGAGAGAGAGAGAGAGAGAGAGAGAGAGAGAGAGAGAGAGAGAGAGAGAGAGACAGACACACAGACAGAGCGAGATACATGGTGGAGCTCAGAGAGCTAGTCCACACAATACAAACAGAACAAACCCACAAAACAGACCAGCAGAACAACACCCCCCCCCCTTTCCCAACAAGACCCAGAGGGTTGAAGGTGGAGATGGACGGCTGTGAGAGCTTGCTGCTCTACGGACTGAGGTGAGAGGTGAACTTAAAGAGGCACACATGGCACTGAAGGAGGAGATGAGAACGCTGTGTGACAGAGAGCAGAACAGCCCACCCCAGACCCGAACCCCAACCACAACACAACAATGGGACCTGACCCACCAACCCAACAGACCCCACCCCCTCTTAACAGGCTCCCTGTCAGCTCCCCTGACAACCCCCACACATCCACTGAGGACACACAAAAGCCAGAGGTTGTGCTCCTCATTGATCCACTGGTTGTCCTCTAGGTTACAGAGAGCTGGTAGTCCCATCCACCAAACTACCAGGTGGGTGGTATAGAGGAGATGGACCCACTGGTTTCCCTCTAGGTTACCGAGAGCTGGTAGTCCCATCCACCAAACTACCAGGTGGGTGGTATAGAGGAGATGGACCCACTGGTTGCCCTCTAGGTTACAGAGAGCTGGTAGTCCCATCCACCAAACTACCAGGTGTGAAACAGGGAAGAGACTCAGGGGATATGCTAATTAGGTGTAGAGCAGACCTAACCCAGTCTGTTAAATTTGTCAAAACAGGAGCAATTTACATCTGGCTAGATATTAATAAAGAAATTATCTCAACAGAGAAACATGTCCTCGTGTGTGCTACCTATATCCCCCCAATAGAATCCCTACACTTTAAAGATGACAGCTTCTCCATCTTAGAGGGGGAGATTAACCATTTGCAGGCCTAGGGTCGTGTACCAGTCTGTGGCGACCTAAATGCCAGAACTGGACAAGAACCTGACACCCTCAGCACACAGGGGGACAAACACCTGCCTGGAGGTGACAGCATTCTATCCCCCATATGCCCCCCTAGGCACAACTGTGACAACATAACCAACAAAACAGGTCACAACTCCTGCAGCTCTGTCGCAAGCTGGGTATGTACATAGTCAATGGTTGGCATCGAGTGGACTCCAATGGTTGTACAAATATAGCTCATCTCTTGGCAGTAGTACTGTAGACTACTTTATCACTGACCTCAACCCAGAGTCTCTCAGAGCGTTCACAGTCAGCCCACTGACACCCCTATCAGACCACAGCAAAATCACACTCTACTTGAACAGAGCAATACTCAATTATGAGGCATCAAAGGAAAGGAACTGAATAATCTTAAGACATGCTATAGATGGAAGGAGAGTAGTATGGAAATCTACCCAAAACATAATTGGGCAACAACAAATTACAGTCCCTTCTATACAATTTCCTGGACAAAATGTTTCACTGTAATAGTGAAGGTGTAAACCTGGCAGTAGAAAATCTTAACAGTATATTTGACATCTCAGCTTCCCTATCAAATCTAAAAATGTAAAACAGAAAACCACAGAAAATGAACAACAATGACAAATGGTTTGATGAAGAACTCAAAAACCTAAGAAAGAAATTGAGAAACCTGTCCAACCAAAAACATAGAGACACGGAAAACCTGAGTCTACGCCTTCACTATGGTGAATCACTAAAACAATATAGAAATACACTACGGAAAAAGAAGAAGCCGCATGTCAGAAATCAGCTCAATGTAATTGAAGAATCCATAGACTCTAACCACTTCTGGGAAAATTGGAAAACACTAAACAATCAACAATACAAATAATGATCTATCCAAAATGGAAATGTATGGATGAACCACTTCTCCAAACTGTTTGGCTCTATAACACAGAACAAATAGCAAAAACATATACATTAAATACAAATGTTAGAACCAACTATTAAAGACGACCAGAACCCACTGGATTCCAGAACCCACTAGATTCCAGAACCCACTGGATTCCAGAACCCACTGGATTCCAGAACCCACTAGATTCCAGAACCCACTGGATTCCAGAACCCACTAGATTCCAGAACCCACTGGATTCCAGAACCCACTAGATTCCAGAACCCACTAGATTCCAGAACCCACTGGATTCCAGAACCCACTAGATTCCAGAACCCACTAGATTCCAGAACCCACTGGATTCTCCAATCACCTTGAATGAACTACAGGGCAAAATTAAAACCCTCCAACACAAAAAGGCCTGTGGTGTTGATGGTATCCTCAATGAAATGATCAAATATACAGACAACAAATTCCAATTGGCTATACTAAAACTTATTAACATCATCCTTAGATCTGGTATCTTCCCCAATATTTGGAACCAAGAACTGATAACCCCAATCCACAAAAGTGGAGATAAATTTGACCCCAATAACTACCGTGGGATATGCGTCAACAGTAACCTTGGGAAAATCCTCTGCATTATCATTAACAGCAGACTCGTACATTTCCTTAGTGAAAACGTCAAAATGGCTTTTAAACTAATTATCGTACGATAGGCCACCTACTCACCAACAGACGACCTACTCACCCTGCACAGAGAGACAGAGACCGTACAACAGACCACCTACTCACCAACAGACCACCTACTCACCCTGCACAGAGAGACAGAGAGATTGAGGAGAGAGAGAGACAGGTAGAGAGAGAGAGACACGTAGAGAGAGAGAGACAGGCAGAGAGAGAGACAGAGAGAGACCGTACAACAGACCACCTACTCACCAACAGACCACCTACTCACCAACAGACCACCTACTCACCCTGCACAGAGAGACAGAGACCGTACAACAGACCACCTATTCACCAACAGACCATCTATTCACCAACAGACCACCTACTCACCCTGCACACCCTAATTGACAACCAAAAACAAACCAAAACAAAGGCAAAGTCTTCTCATGCTTTGTTGATTTAAAAAAAGCTTTTGACTCAATTTGGCTTGAGCGTCTGCTATTCAAACTGATGGAAAGTGGTGTTGGGGGTAAAACATACGACATTATAAAATCCATGTACACAAACCGTGTGCGGTTAAAATTGGCAAAAAACACACACATTTCTTCCCACAGGGCCGTGGGGTGAGACTGGGATGCAGCTTAAGCCCCACCCTCTTGAACAAATATATCAACGAATTGGCGAGGGCACTAGAAAAGTCTGCAGCACCCGGCCTCACCCTACTAGAATCTGAAGTTAAATGTCTACTGTTTGCTGAAGATCTGGTGCTTCTGTGACCAACCAAGGAGGGCCTACAGCAGCACCTAGATCTTATGCACAGATTCTGCTAGACCTGGGCCCTGACAGAAAATCTCAGTAAGATCAAAATAATGGTGTTCCAAAAAAGGTCCAGTCGCCAGGACCACAAATGCAAATTCCATCTAGACACTTTTGCCTTAGAGCACACAAAAATACTATACATATACATACGTTGGCCTAAACATCAGCGCCACAGGTAACTTCCACAAAGCTGTGAATGATCTGAGAGACAAGACAAGAAGGGCATTCTATGCCATCAAGAGGAACATAAAATTCGACATACCAATTAGGATCTGGCTAAAAATACTCAAATCAGTTATAGAACCCATTGCCCTTTATGGTTGTGAGGTCTGGGGTCACCAACCAAGAATTCACAAAATGGGACAAACTGCATGAGACTGCATAATTCTGCAAAAATATCCTCTGAGTACAACGTAAAATACCAAATAATGCATACAGAGCAGAATTAGGCCGATACCCACTAATTATCAAAATCTAGAAAATAGACATTCAATTCTACAACCGCCTAAAAGGAAGCGATTCCCAAACATTCCATAACAAAGCCATCACCTACAGAAAGATGAACCTGGAGAAGAGTCCCCTAAGCAAGCTGGTCCTGGGGCTCTGTTCATAAACACAAACAGACCTCACAGAGCCCCAGCATAGCAACACAATTAGACCCAACCAAATCATGAGAAAACAAAAAGATAATTACTTAACAGATTGGAAAGAATGAACAAAAAAGCTGAGCAAACTAGAATGCTATTTGGCCCTAAACAGAGAGTACACACTGGCAGAATACCTGACCACTGTGACTGACCCAAACTTAAGGAAAGCTTTGACTATGTACAGACTCAGTGAGCATAGCCTTGCTATTGAGAAAGGCCGCCGTAGGCAGACCTGGTTCTCAAGAGAAGACAGGCTATATGCACACTGTCCACAAAATGAGGTGGAAACTGAGCTGCACTTAATCTCCTGCCAAATGTATGACCAAATTAGAGACACATATTTCCCTCAGATTACACAGATCACAGATTACACAATTTTGATAAACTCCCATATCTGTTGGGTGACAATACAACCCATTTAAGTTGATTTATTTTCCCTGTTGTACTTTAACTATTTGCACATCGTTACAACACTGTATATTGACGTAATATGACATTTAGGACTTATGTGTAATGTTTCCTGTTCATATTATTGTTTATTTCACTTTTGTTTATATTCTACTTCACTTGCTTTGGCAATGTCCACATATGTTTCCCATGTCAATATTGTATTGTAATGTATTGCATTGCATTGCATTGCATTGCATTGTATTGTAATGTATTCTATTGTATTGTATTGTAGTGTATTCTATTGTATTGTAATGTATTGTATTGTATTGTAATGTATTCTATTGTAATGTATTGTATTGTATTGTAATGTATTGTATTGTATTGTATTGTAATGCATTGTATTGTAATGTATTCTATTGTATTGTATTGTAATGTATTGTATTGTATTGTAATGTATTGTATTGTAATGTAATGTATTGTATTGTAATGTATTGTATTGTATTGTATTGTAATGCATTGTATTGTAATGTAATGTACTGTGTTGTAATGTATTGTATTGTATTGTATTGTAATGTATTGTATTGTATTGTAATGCATTGTATTGTAATGTAATGTACTGTAATGTACTGTGTTGTATTGTAATGTAATGTAATGTACTGTATGGTAATAACGTGTTTGTTTCCCTCTCTCTGTTGTAATGTATTGTAATGTATTGTATTGTATTGTATTGTCATGTATTGTACTGTAATGTACTGTGTTGTAATGTATTGTATTGTATTGTACTGTAATGTATTATAGTGTATGGTAATAAGGTGTTTGTTTCCCTCTCTCGTCTCGTAAGTATTGTGCAGCTTGACAGTGAACCAAGTGGCAGGGTTGATGATTTGTTGTTTTCATAATTAGAACTGGGCCCTTGAGAACATATGTTTAATTTCCTTAACCTTAGTTTAGCATAAAAAGCCTTCCTGTCACTGATTTCAAAGTTGCGACCCTATTAAAAACATGGCATTAAATTTCATGGCATTTGTGAAAGGCTGAATAGCCTGAGGCTATCTGAATATGAGTATTCAGACACGAGTAACTGTCATGAGTATGAGTATAACATAAACTACCGGCTAAACATTGTCTCGAATCTAAATTAACATGACATTCATATTCCTGAAATGCAAAAAAAATAAAATATTATTATCTTATTTCACATTTACACGTTAGTCATTTATTAAACAAACAAAACAAACAAAAGTAACATGTAACTTCTGACAAGTCCAGCACCTCAGTACTACAGGCTTCTAGGGCCTTGAGACTATTCACACACACACACATATACACACACACACAGTACACTTTAGGGCTTCTAGGGCAGCATTGAGACTATTCACACACACACACACACACACACACACACACACACACACACACACACACACACACACACACACACACACACACACACACACACACACACACACACACACACACACACACACACACACACACACACACACACACACACACTTTAGGGCTTCTAGGGCAGCATTGAGACTATTCACATACACACATACACACACACACACACACACACACACACACACACACACACACACACACACACACACACAGTACACAGTACACTGTAGGGCTTCTAGGGCACCATTGAGACTATTCACACACACACACACACACACACACACACACACTTTAGGGCTTCTAGGGCACATTGAGACTATTCACATACACACACACACACACACACACACACACACACACACAGTACACTGTAGGGCTTCTAGGGCACCATTGAGACTATTCACACACACACACACACACACACACACACACACACACACACACACACACACACACACACACACACACACACACACACACACACACACACACACACACACACACACACACACACACACACACACACACAGTACACTGTAGGGCTTCTAGGGCACCATTGAGACTATTCACACACACACACACACACACACACACACACACACACACACACACACACACACACACACACACACACACACACACACACACACACACACACACACACACACACACACACACACACACACACACACACACACACACACACACACCGACCAAGGTCAAAAAAAAAGTTTACAGCACCAATTCTGCTACAGTTTCCCCCCTTTTTGTATAGGTGCAGTTCCACAGTTTCCCCCCTTTCTGTATAGGTGCAGATCTAAAGTTTCCCCCCTTTCTGTATAGGTGCAGTTCTGCTATAGCGCTGTGCGTAGCCCACAAGGGGTATCTAACTACGAAGACACGTACCAGCCCCACATGGTGCTCTGCCACCACCAGTTAACCCCAAGCCGCAGTGACGTTCCCTGGGGCAGAGACGCAGAACGACTCGGGCACAGATTTAGACTCAATTCCTCAAAGTAGTGATGGTTGAAATGATTAGAGTCTCTTAACTGCTCCTCCTCATTAGGCTACAGTGACAATAATCTACTATAGCTGACAGACAGACAGTGCTGCCCAAACGGCATCCTATTCTCTATGTAGCACGCTACTTTTAGACTAGCTCCCCATAAGGCTCTGGTCAAAAGTAGTGCACTAGGTAGCGAATATGGCGCCATTTGGAACGTTAAAAAAAACACAATAATAACCCTGCCAGTATCACATCACTCACTGTCTGACGTTTTTTATTTTTATTTTTATAAATAAAAACAAATAGAAATTCCCAGTCAATTTTGTTATTCGTTCCAAAGCTTTAGTGATATCTGTGACCGCTTTGAGACTCTAACATTCTGGGTTCATCTCTGTCGTCGTTGATGGTGGGTTTGTCTTCATATAAAAACTGTTGGCAGCTTGAGTGAGGCGAAACATAATTAGGCTACCAAATTAATGGTTTCAGACCACCAGACAGAGTTGGAGCCTCTTGATTTGACACGGAACGATGTGTCTGTAAAAAAATACAAAACACACACACACACACACACACACACACACACACACACACACACACACACACACACACACACACACACACACACACACACACACACACACACACACACACACACACACACACACACACACACACACACACACACACACACACACACAGCGTCTGTCCACACACGACAGGGTGATGCTGTCCTTTACCAGGACTAGTAGACGGAGATGAGTAATAAAGGAGACAATCTGTAAAAACACACACACACGCACACACACACACACACACGCACGCACGCACGCACGCACACACACACACACACACACACACACACACACACACACACGCACGCACGCACGCACACACACACACACACACACACACACACACACACACACACACACACACACACACACACACACACACACACACAGAGACAGCGTCTGTCCACACACGACAGGGTGATGCTGTCCTTTACCAGGACTAGTAGACGGAGATGAGTAATAAAGGACACACATTACCATGACGACACTGAACCTTCCTTCATTTCAAAATGGAGGGATTTGTTGTTACAATTTCAATGATTTAATCGATAAAATAAGGTATTTTAGATAGGAAGTATAATTTCATTTTATTTTATTTTTACTTGAATTTGTCCTGTAATACTAATGCTTTATTGTTAAGGTGTGTTCTTGTATTTCATAAATCTCCTTATTCAAAACGTTCCTCATTATTACAAAGAACGTGAATGGATGCATCATGTTTTAATAGCATTTCCCTGAGTAAGAAACAAACCCGGAAACTAAAAGATTCCACTAAATAATGACCATTCCTCCAAAACAGTTCCAATTCGGCTTTACACCTTTACACCTTTACACCTTTACACCTTTGGATAATTCATCTATTTCCCATCGTTGGTCGTTGTGATTAATCGCCAATAGAGACAGATTACCCTGATTGGTCAGAAGATCAGACATTCATAAGCATTTCCCATCCATTACGTTGAACCAACGTGGAATAGATGTTGACTTGACATCATCCACTATAATGTGTTCTATCTGTGACAATGACTTTGAGATCCAACAATTCCACATCTATCATGATATAGTTGAGGGACGGGGACGGGGACGGGGGGACGGGGGTTAAGGCATTGATATATAGTTGAGGGACGGGGTTAGGGAAATTATATACAGCTGAGGGATGAGGCTAGGGAAATTATATACAGTTGAGGGATGAGGCTAGGGAAATTATATACAGTTGAGGGATGAGGCTAGGGAAAATAGATACAGTTGAGGGATGAGGCTAGGGAAAATATATACAGCTGAGTGATGAGGCTAGTGAAATTATATACAGTTGAGGGATGAGGCTAGTGAAATTATATACAGTTGAGGGATGAGGCTAGTGAAATTATATACAGTTGAGGGATGAGGCTAGGGAAATTATATACAGTTGAGGGATGAGGCTAAGGAAATCAAATCAAATCAAATGTTATTGGTCACATACACATGGTTAGCAGATGTGATTGGTCACATACACATGGTTAGCAGATGTGATTGCGAGTGTAGTGCTTCCACTTCTGACTGTGCAGCAATATCTAACAAGTAATCCAGCAATTCCACAACAGATAAGAGTTGATGTCGGAAGTTTACATGCACCTCAGCCAAATACATTTAAACTCAGTTTTTCACAATTCCTGACATTTAACCCAAGTAAAAATTCACTGTCTTAGGTCAGTTATGATCACCACTTTATTTTAAGAATGTGAAATGTCAGAATTAAATCAAAGATAATTATTTATTTCAGCTTTAATTTCTAACATCATATTCCCAGTGGGTCACAAGTTTACATACGCTCAATATTTTGTAGCATTGCCTTTAAATTGTGGAACTTGGGACAAACGTTTCAGGTCGCCTTCCGTAAGCTTCCCACAATAAACTGGGTGAATTTTGGCCCATTCCTCCTGAAAGAGCTGGTGTAACTGAATCAGGTTTTTTTCGGCCTCCTTGCCAGGGCTTTGTGATGGCCACTCCAATACCTTGACTGAGTTGTCATAAGCCATTTTGCCACAACTTTGGAAGTATGCTTGGGGTCATTGTCCATTTGGAAGACCCATTTGCGACCAAGCTTTAACTTCCTGACTGATGTCTTGAGATGTTGCTTCAATATATCCACATAAATTTACCTCCTCATGAAGCCATCTATTTTGTGAAGTGCACCAGTCCCTCCTGCAGCAAAGCACTACCACAATGTGATGCTGCCACCCTCGTGCTTCACGGTTGGGATGGTGTTCTTCGGCTTGCAATCCTCTCACTTTTTCCTCCAAAACATAACGATGGTCATTATGCTCAAACAGTTCTATTTTTGTTTCATCAGACCAGAGGACATTTCTCCAAAAAGTACGATATTTGTCCCCATGTGCAGTTGCAAACCGTAGTCTGGGTTTCTATGGCAGTTTTGGAGCATTGGCTTCTTCCTTGCTGAGCGGCCTTTCAGGTTATGTTCATATAGGACTTGTTTTACTGTGTAAATAGATAATTTTGTACCTGTTTCCTCCAGCATCTTCACAAGGTCCTTTGCTGTTGTTCTGGGATTGATTTGCACTTTTCGCACCAAAGTATGTTCATCTCTAGGAGAATGAATGCATCTCCTTCCTGAGTGGTATGACATCTGTGTGGTCCCATGGTGTTTATACTTGCGTACTATTGTTTGTACAGATGTGGTACCTTCAGGTGTTTGGAAATTGCTCCCAAGGATGAACCAGACTTGGCTGATTATCTTTTGATTTCCCCATGATGTCAAGCAAAGAGGCACTGAGTTTGAAGGTAGGCCTTGGAATACATTCACAGGTACACCTCCAATTGTTTCAAATTATGTCAATTAGCCTATCTGAAGCTTCTAAAGCCATGACATCATTTTCTGGAATTTTCCAAGCTGTTTAAAGGCAGAGTAAACTTAGTGTATGTATACTTTTTACCCAATGGAATTGTGATACAGTGAATTATAAGTGTCTGTAAACAACTGTTGTAAAAAGTACTTGTGTCACAAAGTAGATGTCCTAAGCAACTTGCCAAAATTTGTTGTTGAAAAATGACTCCAACCTAAGTTTTAATGACTCCAACCTAAGTGTATGTAGACGTATGACTTCAACTGTACCTAATACACGCAAATCTAAGTAAAGGGATGGAATAAGAAAATATACACACATAAATATATTGCTGAGCCATGACCGACCGGCATGTGTATCATGATGCATAAAATACACTATCTACATATGAGAGGAGAAATGATAGATATGTAAACATTAATAAAGTGTCTAGTGATCCCTTTATTAAATTGGCCAAGTCTGTATGTTGGCAGCAGCCTCTCTGTGTTAGTGATGTTTAACAGTCTGATGGCTTTGAGAAGCATTAAATAATACATCTCTCTGTCCCAGCTTTGATGCACCTGTACTGGCCTCATCTTCTGGATGGTAGCGGGGTGAACAGACAGTGGCTCGGGTGGTTGATGTCCTTGATGATCTTTTTTGCCTTCCCGTGACATCGGGTGCTGTAGGTGCCCTGGAGGGCAAGTAGTTTGCCCCCAGTGATGCGTTGTGCAGACCCTACAACCCTCTGGAGCCCTGCAGTTGTTGGCGGTGTAGTTGCCGTACCGGGTGGTGATACAGCCCGACAGGATGCTCTCAATCTGTAAATGTTTGGGAGGGTTTTAGGTGACAAGCCAAGGTTAAAGAGGCACTATTGTGCCTTCTTCACCACACTATCTGTGTGGGTGGACCATTTTAGTTTATTTGTGATTTGTACACTGAGGAACTTAAAACTTTCCACCTTCTCCACTTCTGTCCTGTCGATATGGATGGGGGGTGCTCCCTCTGCTGTTTCCTGAAGTCCACGACCATCTATTTTGTTTTGTTGACGTTGAGTGTTATTTTCCTGACACCACACTCCGAGTGCCCTCACCTCCTCCCTGTGGGCCATCTCGTCATTGTTGGTAATCAAGCCTACTACTGTTGTGTCGTCTGCGAACGTGATGATTGAGTTGGAGGCGTGCATGGCCACGCAGTCGTGGGTGAACAAGGAGTACAGAAGGGGGCTGAGAACGCACCCTTGCGGGGCCCCAGTGTTAAGGAACAGCGGAGTGGAGATGTTGTTACCTACCCTCACCACCTGGGGGCGGCCCGTCAGGAAGTCCAGGACCCAGTTGTACAGGGCGGTGTTATGACCCATGGCCTCCAGCTTAATGATGAGTTTGGAGGGTACTATGGTGTTGAAAGCTGAGCTGTAATCAATGAACAGCATTCTGACGTAGGTATTCCTCTTGTCTAGATGGGAAAGGGCAGTGTACAGTGTGATGGCGATTGCATCGTCTTTAGACCTGTTGGGACGGTTTGCAAACTGAAGTGGGTCTAGGGTGACAGGTAAGGTGGAGGTGATATGATCCTTGACTAGTCTCTCAAAGCACTTCATGATGACAGAAGTGAGTGCTATGGGGCAATAATCATTTAGTTCAGTTACCTTTGCCTTCTTGGGTACAGGAACAATGGTGGCCATCTTTGAAGCATGTAGGGACAGCAGACTGGGATAGGGAGAGATTGAATATATCCGTAAACACACCAGCCAGCTGGCTGGCGCTTGCTCTGAGGACACGGCTAAGGATACAGTCTGGCACGGCAGCTTTGCGAGTGTTAACACGTTTAAATGTCGTACTCACGTCGGCCACGGAGAAGGAGATCCCACAGTCCTTGGTAACGGGCCACGTAGGTGCTACTGTATTATCCTCAAAGCGGGCAAAGAAGGTGTTTAGTTCGTCTGGAAGCAAGACCACGTTGTGGAGGGAATAACTACACTGTTTGTATTCGGCCATATTCCCAGTCACTTTTCCATGGTTAAATGCAGTGGTTTGCACTTTCAGTTTTGTGTTAACCATCTATACACTGTTTCTGGTTAGCGTAGGTTTTAATAGTCACAGTGGGTACAACATCTCCTACGCACTTCCTTATAAACTCTCACACCCAATCAGTGTATAAATCAATATTATTCTCCGAGGCTACCCAGAACATGTCACAGTTCGCGTGATCAAAACAATCTTGAAGCGCGTAATTCCGATTAGTCAGACCAGCATTGAATAATCTTTATCACAGGTACATCCTTTTTGAGTTTCTGCCTATAGGAAGGAAGGAGCGAAATGTCGTGGTCAGATTTGCGGTAAGGAGGGCAAGGGAGGGTCCTGTCTGCATCACTGAAGTCAGAGTAGCAGTGATCCAGTTAATATGCTGATAGAATTTAGGACGTCTTGTTTTTAAATTTGCTTTGTTAAAATCCACAGCTACAATAAATGCAGCCTCAGGATATATGGTTTCTAGTAAAGTCCAGTGATGTTCCTTGAGGGCCGTCGTGGTATCGTCTTGAGGAGGGGAATTCCTCATCTCCTCCTAGACATTATCCTCCTCCTAGATATTATCCTCCTAGATATTATCCTCCTCTCCTCCTAGATATTATCCTCCTAGATATTATCCTCCTCCTAGATATTATCCTCCTAGATATTATCCTCCTCTCCTCCTAGATATTATCCTCCTCTCCTACTAGATATTATCCTCCTCTCCTCCTAGATATTATCCTCCTCTCCTACTAGAAATTATCCTCCTCTCCTCCTAGATATTATCCTCCTCTCTTCCTAGATATTATCCTCCTCTCCTCCTAGATATTATCCTCCTCTCCTCCTAGATATTATCCTCCTCCTAGATATTATCCTCCTCCTCCTAGATATTATCCTCCTAGATATTATCTCCTCCTAGATATTATCCTCCTCTCCTCCCTCCTCCTAGATATTATCCTCCTCTCCTCCTATATATTATCCTCCTCTCCTCCTAGATATTATCCTCCTCCTAGATATTATCCTCTCCTCCTAGATATTATCCTCCTCCTAGATATTATCCTCCTCTCCTCCTAGATATTATCCTCCTAGATATTATCCTCCTCTCCTAGATATTATCCTCCTCTCCTCCTAGATATTATCCTCTCCTCCTAGATATTATCCCTTCCTAGATATTATCTCCTCCTATATATTATCCTCCTCTCCTCCTAGATATTATCCTCCTCTCCTCCTAGATATTATCCTCCTCCTCCTAGATATTATCCTCCTCTCCTCCTAGATATTATCCTCCTCTCCTCCTAGATATTATCCTCTCCTCCTAGATATTATCCTCCTCTCCTAGATATTATCCTCCTCTCCTCCTAGATATTATCCTCCTCTCCTCCTAGATATTATCCTCCTCTCCTCTAGATATTATCCTCCTCTCCTCCTAGATATTATCCTCCTCTCCTCCTAGATATTATCCTCCTCTCCTCCTAGATATTATCCTCCTCTCCTCCTAGATATTATCCTCCTCTCCTCCTAGATATTATCCTCCTCTCCTCCTAGATATTATCCTCCTCTCCTCCTAGATATTATCCTCCTCTCCTCCTAGATATTATCCTCCTCCTCTCTCTCCTAGATATTATCCTCCTCCTCCTAGATATTATCCTCCTCTCCTCCTAGATATTATCCTCCTCTCCTCCTCCTAGAGATATTATCTAGATATTATCCTCCTCTCCTCCTAGATATTATCCTCCTCTCCCTAGATATTATCCTCCTCTCCTCCTAGATATTATCCTCCTCTCCTCCTAGATATTATCCTCCTCTCCTAGATATTATCCTCCTCTCCTCCTAGATATTATCCTCCTCCTCCTAGATATTATCCTCTCCTCCTCCTCCTAGATATTATCCTCCTCTCCCTAGATTATCCTCCTCTCCTCCTAGATATTATCCTCTCCTCCTAGATATTATCCTCCTCTCCTCCTAGATATTATCCTCCTCTCCTCCTAGATATTATCCTCCTCTCCTCCTAGATATTATCCTCCTCTCCTCCTAGATATTATCCTCCTCTCCTCCTAGATATTATCCTCCTCTCCTAGATATTATCCTCCTCCTCCTAGATATTATCCTCCTCTCCTCCTAGATATTATCCTCCTCTCCTCCTAGATATTATCCTCCTCTCCTCCTAGATATTATCCTCCTCTCCTCCTAGATATTATCCTAGATATTATCCTCTCCTCCTAGATATTATCCTCCTCTCCTCCTAGATATTATCCTCCTCTCCTAGATATTATCCTCCTCTCCTCCTAGATATTATCCTCCTCTCCTCCTAGATATTATCCTCCTCTCCTAGATATTATCCTCCTCTCCTCCTAGATATTATCCTCTCTCCCTAGATATTATCCTCTCCTCCTAGATATTATCCTCCTCTCCTCCTAGATATTATCCTCCTCCTAGATATTATCCTCCTCTCCTCCTAGATATTATCCTCCTCTCCTCCTAGATATTATCCTCCTCCTAGATATTATCCTCCTCTCCTCCTAGATATTATCCTCCTCCTAGATATTATCCTCCTCCTAGATATTATCCTCCTCTCCTCCTAGATATTATCCTCCTCTCCTCCTAGATATTATCCTCCTCCTAGATATTATCCTCCTCCTAGATATTATCCTCCTCTCCTCCTAGATATTATCCTCCTCTCCTCCTAGATATTATCCTCCTCTCCTCCTAGATATTATCCTCCTCTCCTCCTAGATATTATCCTCCTCTCCTCCTAGATATTATCCTCCTCTCCTCCTAGATATTATCCTCCTCTCCTCCTAGATATTATCCTCCTCTCCTCCTAGATATTATCCTCCTCTCCTCCTAGATATTATCCTCCTCTCCTCCTAGATATTATCCTCCTCTCCTCCTAGATATTATCCTCCTCTCCTCCTAGATATTATCCTCCTCTCCTCCTAGATATTATCCTCCTCTCCTCCTAGATATTATCCTCCTCTCCTCCTAGATATTATCCTCCTCTCCTCCTAGATATTATCCTCCTCTCCTCCTAGATATTATCCTCTCTCTCCTCCTAGATATTATCCTCCTCTCCTCCTAGATATTATCCTCCTCTCCTCCTAGATATTATCCTCTCTCCTCCTAGATATTATCCTCCTCTCCTCCTAGATATTATCCTCCTCTCCTCCTAGATATTATCCTCCTCTCCTCCTAGATATTATCCTCCTCTCCTCCTAGATATTATCCTCCTCCTAGATAATATCCTCATCTCCTCCTAGATATTATCCTCCTAGATATTATCCTCCTCCTAGATATTATCCTCCTCTCCTCCTAGATATTATCCTCCTCTCCTCCTAGATATTATCCTCCTCTCCTCCTAGATATTATCCTCCTCTCCTACTAGATATTATCCTCCTCTCCTCCTAGATATTATCCTCCTCCTCCTCTAGATATTATCCTCCTCTCCTCCTAGATATTATCCTCCTCTCCTCCTAGATATTATCCTCCTCTCCTCCTAGATATTATCCTCCTCTCCTCCTAGATATTATCCTCCTCTCCTCCTAGATATTATCCTCCTCTCCTCCTAGATATTATCCTCCTCTCCTCCTAGATATTATCCTCCTCTCCTCCTAGATATTATCCTCCTCTCCCTAGATATTATCCTCCTCTCCTCCTAGATATTATCCTCCTCTCCTCTAGATATTATCCTCTCCTCCTAGATATTATCCTCCTCTCCTCCTAGATATTATCCTCCTCTCCTCCTAGATATTATCCTCCTCTCCTCCTAGATATTATCCTCCTCTCCTCCTAGATATTATCCTCCTCTCCTCCTAGATATTATCCTCCTCTCCTCCTAGATATTATCCTCCTCTCCTCCTAGATATTATCCTCCTCTCCTCCTAGATATTATCCTCTCTCCTCCTAGATATTATCCTCCTCTCCTCCTAGATATTATCCTCCTCTCCTCCTAGATATTATCCTCTCTCCTCCTAGATATTATCCTCCTCTCCTAGATATTATCCTCCTCTCCTCCTAGATATTATCCTCCTCTCCTCCTAGATATTATCCTCCTCTCCTCCTAGATATTATCCTCCTCTCCTCCTAGATATTATCCTCCTCTCCTCCTAGATATTATCCTCCTCTCCTCCTAGATATTATCCTCCTCTCCCTAGATATTATCCTCCTCTCCTCCTAGATATTATCCTCCTCTCCCTAGATATTATCCTCCTCTCCCTAGATATTATCCTCCTCTCCTCCTAGATATTATCCTCCTCCTCCTAGATATTATCCTCCTCTCCTCCTAGATATTATCCTCTCTCCTAGATATTATTCCTCTCCTCCTAGATATTATCCTCCTCTCCTCCTAGATATTATCCTCCTCTCCTCCTAGATATTATCCTCCTCTCCTCCTAGATATTATCCTCCTCTCCTCCTAGATATTATCCTCCTCTCTCCTAGATATTATCCTCCTCTCCTCTAGATATTCTCCTCCTAGATATTATCCTCCTCTCCTCCTAGATATTATCCTCCTCTCCTCCTAGATATTATCCTCCTCTCCTCCTAGATATTATCCTCCTCTCCTCCTAGATATTATCCTCCTCTCCTCCTAGATATTATCCTCCTCTCCTCCTAGATATTATCCTCCTCTAGATATTATCCTCTCTCCTCCTAGATATTATCCTCCTCTCCTCCTAGATATTATCCTCCTCTCCTCCTAGATATTATTCTCCTCCTCTAGATATTATCCTCTCTCCTCCTAGATATTATCCTCCTCTCCTCCTAGATATTATCCTCCTCTCCTCCTAGATATTATCCTCCTCCTAGATATTATCCTCCTCTCCTCCTAGATATTATCCTCCTCTCCTCCTAGATATTATCCTCCTCTCCTCCTAGATATTATCCTCCTCTCCTCCTAGATATTATCCTCATCTCCTCCTAGATATTATCCTCCTCTCCTCCTAGATATTATCCTCCTCTCCTCCTAGATATTATCCTCCTCTCCTCCTAGATATTATCCTCCTCTCCTCCTAGATATTATCCTCCTCTCCTCCTAGATATTATCCTCCTCTCCTCCTAGATATTATCCTCCTCCTAGATATTATCCTCCTCTCCTCCTAGATATTATCCTCCTCTCCTCCTAGATATTATCCTCCTCTCCTCCTAGATATTATCCTCCTCTCCTCCTAGATATTATCCTCCTCTCCTCCTAGATATTATCCTCCTCTCCTCCTAGATATTATCCTCCTCTCCTCCTAGATATTATCCTCCTCTCCTCCTAGATATTATCCTCCTCTCCTCCTAGATATTATCCTCCTCTCCTCCTAGATATTATCCTCATCTCCTCCTAGATATTATCCTCATCTCCTCCTAGATATTATCCTCCTCTCCTCCTAGATATTATCCTCTCTCCTCCTAGATATTATCCTCCTCTCCTCCTAGATATTATCCTCCTCTCCTCCTAGATATTATCCTCCTCTCCCTAGATATTATCCTCCTCTCCTCCTAGATATTATCCTCCTCTCCTCCTAGATATTATCCTCCTCTCCTCCTAGATATTATCCTCTCTCCTCCTAGATATTATCCTCCTCTCCTCCTAGATATTATCCTCCTCTCCTCCTAGATATTATCCTCTCTCCTAGATATTATCCTCTCCTCCTAGATATTATCCCTCTCTCCCTAGATATTATCTCTCTCTCCTCCTAGATATTATCCTCCTCTCCTCCTAGATATTATCCTCTCTCCTCCTAGATATTATCCTCTCTCCTAGATATTATCCCTCTCCTCCTAGATATTATCCTCCTCTCCTCCTAGATATTATCCTCCTCTCCTCCTAGATATTATCCTCCTCTCCTCCTAGATATTATCCTCTCTCCTCCTAGATATTATCCTCCTCTCCTCCTAGATATTATCCTCCTCTCCTCCTAGATATTATCCTCCTCTCCTCCTAGATATTATCCTCTTCCTAGATATTATCCTCCTCTCCTCCTAGATATTATCCTCCTCTCCTCCTAGATATTATCCTCCTCTCCTCCTAGATATTATCCTCCTCTCCTCCTAGATATTATCCTCATCTCCTCCTAGATATTATCCTCCTCTCCTCCTAGATATTATCCTCCTCTCCTCCTAGATATTATCCTCCTCTCCTCCTAGATATTATCCTCCTCTCCTCCTAGATATTATCCTCATCTCTCCTCCTAGATATTATCCTCCTCTCCTCCTAGATATTATCCTCCTCTCCTCCTAGATATTATCCTCTCTCCTCCTAGATATTATCCTCCTCTCCTCCTAGATATTATCCTCTCTCCTCCTAGATATTATCCTCCTCTCCTCCTAGATATTATCCTCCTCTCCTCCTAGATATTATCCTCCTCCTAGATATTATCCTCCTCTCCTCCTAGATATTATCCTCCTCCTAGATATTATCCTCCTCCTAGATATTATCCTCCTCCTAGATATTATCCTCCTCCTAGATATTATCCTCCTCTCCTCCTAGATATTATCCTCCTCTCCTCCTAGATATTATCCTCCTCTCCTCCTCTCCTCCTAGATATTATCCTCCTCTCCTCCTAGATATTATCCTCTCTCCTCCTAGATATTATCCTCCTCTCCTCCTAGATATTATCCTCCTCTCCTCCTAGATATTATCCTCCTCTCCTCCTAGATATTATCCTCCTCTCCTCCTAGATATTATCCCTCCTCTCCTCCTAGATATTATCCTCCTCCTCCTCCTCCTAGATATTATCCTCCTCTCCTCCTAGATATTATCCTCCTCTCCTCCTAGATATTATCCTCCTCTCCTCCTAGATATTATCCTCCTCTCCTCCTAGATATTATCCTCCTCTCCTCCTCCTCTCTCCTCCTAGATATTATCCTCCTCTCCTCCTAGATATTATCCTCCTCTCCTCCTAGATATTATCCTCCTCTCCTCCTAGATATTATCCTCTCTCCTCCTAGATATTATCCTCCTCTCCTCCTAGATATTATCCTCCTCTCCTCCTAGATATTATCCTCTCTCCTCCTAGATATTATCCTCCTCTCCTCCTAGATATTATCCTCCTCTCCTCCTAGATATTATCTCCTCTCCTCCTAGATATTATCCTCCTCTCCTCCTAGATATTATCCTCCTCCTCCCTCCTCTCCTCCTAGATAGATATTATCCTATCTCCTCCTAGATATTATCCTCCTCTCCTCCTAGATATTATCCTCCTCTCCTCCTAGATATTATCCTCCTCTCCTCCTAGATATTATCCTCCTCTCTCCTAGATATTATCCTCCTCTCCTCCTAGATATTATCCTCCTCTCCTCCTAGATATTATCCTCCTCTCCTCCTAGATATTATCCTCCTCTCCTCCTAGATATTATCCTCCTCTCCTCCTAGATATTATCCTCCTCTCCTCCTAGATATTATCCTCCTCTCCTCCTAGATATTATCCTCCTCTCCTCCTAGATATTATCCTCCTCTCCTCCTAGATATTATCCTCCTCTCCTCCTAGATATTATCCTCCTCTCCTCCTAGATATTATCCTCCTCTCCTCCTAGATATTATCCTCTTCCTAGATATTATCCTCCTCTCCTCCTAGATATTATCCTCTCTCCTCCTAGATATTATCCTCCTCTCCTCCTAGATATTATCCTCCTCTCCTCCTAGATATTATCCTCCTCTCCTCCTAGATATTATCCTCCTCTCCTCCTAGATATTATCCTCCTCTCCTCCTAGATATTATCCTCTCTCCTCCTAGATATTATCCTCCTCTCCTCCTAGATATTATCCTCCTCCTAGATATTATCCTCCTCTCCTCCTAGATATTATCCTCCTCTCCTCCTAGATATTATCCTCCTCTCCTCCTAGATATTATCCTCCTCTCCTCCTAGATATTATCCTCCTCTCCTCCTAGATATTATCCTCCTCTCCTCCTAGATATTATCCTCCTCTCCTCCTAGATATTATCCTCCTCTCCTCCTAGATATTATCCTCCTCTCCTCCTAGATATTATCCTCCTCTCCTCCTAGATATTATCCTCATCTCCTCCTAGATATTATCCTCCTCTCCTCCTAGATATTATCCTCCTCTCCTCCTAGATATTATCCTCCTCTCCTCCTAGATATTATCCTCCTCTCCTCCTAGATATTATCCTCCTCTCCTCCTAGATATTATCCTCCTCTCCTCCTAGATATTATCCTCCTCTCCTCCTAGATATTATCCTCCTCTCCTCCTAGATATTATCCTCCTCTCCTCCTAGATATTATCCTCCTCTCCTCCTAGATATTATCCTCCTCTCCTCCTAGATATTATCCTCCTCTCCTCCTAGATATTATCCTCCTCCCTAGATATTATCCTCCTCTCCTCCTAGATATTATCCTCCTCTCCTCCTAGATATTATCCTCCTCTCCTCCTAGATATTATCCTCCTCTCCTCCTAGATATTATCCTCCTCTCCTCCTAGATATTATCCTCCTCTCCTCCTAGATATTATCCTCCTCTCCTCCTAGATATTATCCTCTTCCTAGATATTATCCTCCTCTCTCTCCTAGATATTATCCTCCTCTCCTAGATATTATCCTCCTCTCCTCCTAGATATTATCCTCCTCTCCTCCTAGATATTATCCTCATCTCCTCCTAGATATTATCCTCCTCTCCCTAGATATTATCCTCTCTCCTCCTAGATATTATCCTCCTCTCCTCCTAGATATTATCCTCCTCTCCTCCTAGATATTATCCTCCTCTCCTCCTAGATATTATCCTCCTCTCCTCCTAGATATTATCCTCCTCTCCTCCTAGATATTATCCTCCTCTCCTCCTAGATATTATCCTCCTAGATATTATCCTCCTCCTCCTAGATATTATCCTCCTCTCCTCCTAGATATTATCCTCCTCTCCTCCTAGATATTATCCTCCTCCTAGATATTATCCTCATCTCCTCCTAGATATTATCCTCCTAGATATTATCCTCCTCCTAGATATTATCCTCCTCCTAGATATTATCCTCCTCCTAGATATTATCCTCCTCTCCTCCTAGATATTATCCTCCTCTCCTCCTAGATATTATCCTCCTCTCCTCCTAGATATTATCCTCATCTCCTCCTAGATATTATCCTCCTCTCCTCCTAGATGTTATCCTCCTCCTAGATATTATCCTCCTCTCCTCCTAGATATTATCCTCCTCTCCTCCTAGATATTAACCTCATCTCCTCCTAGATATTATCCTCCTCTCCTCCTAGATATTATCCTAGATATTATCCTCCTCCTCCTAGATATTATCCTCCTCTCCTCCTAGATATTATCCTCCTCTCCTCCTAGATATTATCCTCCTCTCCTCCTAGATATTATCCTCCTCTCCTCCTAGATATTATCCTCTCTCCTCCTAGATATTATCCTCCTCTCCTCCTAGATATTATCCTCCTCTCCTCCTAGATATTATCCTCTCTCCTCCTAGATATTATCCTCCCTCCCTAGATATTATCCTCCTCTCCTCCTAGATATTATCCCTCTCCTCCTAGATATTATCCTAGATATTATCCTCTCCTCCTAGATATTATCCTCCTCTCCTCCTAGATATTATCCTCCTCTCCTCCTAGATATTATCCTCCTCTCCTCCTAGATATTATCCTCCTCTCCTCCTAGATATTATCCTCCTCTCCTCCTAGATATTATCCTCCTCTCCTCCTAGATATTATCCTCCTCCTCCTAGATATTATCCTCCTCTCCTCCTAGATATTATCCTCCTCTCCTCCTAGATATTATCCTCTCTCCCTAGATATTATCCTCCTCTCCTCCTAGATATTATCCTCCTCTCCTCCTAGATATTATCCTCCTCTCCTCCTAGATATTATCCTCCTCTCCTCCTAGATATTATCTCTCTCCTAGATATTATCCTCCTCTCCTCCTAGATATTATCCTCCTCCTCCTAGATATTATCCTCCTCTCCTAGATATTATCCTAGATATTATCCTCTCTCCTCCTAGATATTATCCTCCTCTCCTCCTAGATATTATCCTCCTCCTCCTAGATATTATCCTCCTCTCCTCCTAGATATTATCCTCCTCATCTCCTCCTAGATATTATCCTCCTCTCCTCCTAGATATTATCCTCCTCTCCTCCTAGATATTATCCTCCTCTCCTCCTAGATATTATCCTCCTCTCCTCCTAGATATTATCCTCCTCCTAGATATTATCCTCCTCTCCTCCTAGATATTATCCTCCTCTCCTCCTAGATATTATCCTCCTCTCCTCCTAGATATTATCCTCCTCTCCTCCTAGATATTATCCTCCTCTCCTCCTAGATATTATCCTCCTCTCCTCCTAGATATTATCCTCCTCTCCTCCTAGATATTATCCTCCTCTCCTCCTAGATATTATCCTCCTCTCCTCCTAGATATTATCCTCCTCTCCTCCTAGATATTATCCTCCTCTCCTCCTAGATATTATCCTCCTCTCCTCCTAGATATTATCCTCCTCTCCTCCTAGATATTATCCTCCTCTCCTCCTAGATATTATCCTCCTCTCCTCCTAGATATTATCCTCCTCTCCTCCTAGATATTATCCTCATCTCCTCCTAGATATTATCCTCTCTCCTCCTCCTCCTCCTAGATATTATCCTCCTAGATATTATCCTCCTCCTAGATATTATCCTCCTCTCCTCCTAGATATTATCCTCCTCTCCTCCTAGATATTATCCTCCTCTCCTCCTAGATATTATCCTCCTCTCTAGATATTATCCTCATCTCCTCCTAGATATTATCCTCCTCTCCTCCTAGATATTATCTCCTCCTAGATATTATCCTCCTCTCCTCCTAGATATTATCCTCTCCTCCTAGATATTCCTCTCCTCCTAGATATTATCCTCCTCTCCTCCTAGATATTATCCTCCTCCTAGATATTATCCTCCTCTCCTAGATATTATCCTCATCTCCTCCTAGATATTATCCTCTCTCCTCCTAGATATTATCCTCCTCTCCTCCTAGATATTATCCTCCTCTCCTCCTAGATATTATCCTCTCTCCTCCTAGATATTATCCTCCTCTCCTCCTAGATATTATCCTCCTCTCCTCCTAGATATTATCCTCCTCTCCTCCTAGATATTATCCTCCTCCTAGATATTATCCTCTTCCTAGATATTATCCTCCTCTCCTCCTAGATATTATCCTAGATATTATCCTCCTCTCCTCCTAGATATTATCCTCCTCTCCTCCTAGATATTATCCTCCTCCTAGATATTATCCTCATCTCCTCCTAGATATTATCCTCCTCCTAGATATTATCCTCCTCCTAGATATTATCCTCCTCTCCTCCTAGATATTATCCTCATCTCCTCCTAGATATTATCCTCCTCTCCTCCTAGATATTATCCTCCTCTCCTCCTAGATATTATCCTCCTCCTCCTAGATATTATCCTCCTCTCCTCCTAGATATTATCCTCATCTCCTCCTAGATATTATCCTCATCTCCTCCTAGATATTATCCTCCTCTCCTCCTAGATATTATCCCTAGATATTATCCTCCCTCTCCTCCTAGATATTATCCTCCTCTCCTCCTAGATATTATCCTCCTCTCCTCCTAGATATCCTATCTCCTCCTAGATATTATCCTCTCTCCTCCTAGATATTATCCTCCTCTCCTCCTAGATATTCTCCTCCTAGATATTATCCTCCTCTCCTCCCTAGATATTATCCTCCTCTCCTCCTAGATATTATCCTATCCTCCTAGATATTATCCTCCTCCTAGATATTATCCTCCTCTCCTCCTAGATATTATCCTCCTCCTAGATATTATCCTCCTCTCCTCCTAGATATTATCCTCCTCTCCTCCTAGATATTATCCTCATCTCCTCCTAGATATTATCCTCCTCTCCTCCTAGATATTATCCTCCTCTCCTCCTAGATATTATCCTCCTAGATATTATCCTCCTCCTAGATATTATCCTCCTCCTAGATATTATCCTCCTCCTAGATATTATCCTCTCCTCCTAGATATTATCCTCCTCTCCTCCTAGATATTATCCTCCTCTCCTCCTAGATATTATCCTCCTCTCCTCCTAGATATTATCCTCATCTCCTCCTAGATATTATCCTCCTCCTCCTAGATGTTATCCTCCTAGATATTATCCTCCTCTCCTCCTAGATATTATTATCCTCTCCTCCTAGATATTATCCTCTCTCCTCCTAGATATTATCCTCCTCTCTCTCCTAGATATTATCCTCCTAGATATTATCCTCCTCTCCTCCTAGATATTATCCTCCTAGATATTATCCTCCTCCTAGATATTATCCTCCTCCTAGATATTATCCTCCTCTCCTCCTAGATATTATCCTCCTCTCCTCCTAGATATTATCCTCCTCTCCTCCTAGATATTATCCTCCTCTCCTCCTAGATATTATCCTCCTCTCTCCTAGATATTATCCTCCTCTCCTCCTAGATATTCCTCTCCTCCTCCTCTCCTCCTAGATATTATCCTCCTCTCCTCCTAGATATTATCCTCCTCTCCTCCTAGATATTATCCTCCTCTCCTCCTAGATATTATCCTCCTCTCCTCCTAGATATTATCCTCCTCTCCTCCTAGATATTATCCTCCTCTCCTCCTAGATATTATCCTCCTCTCCTCCTAGATATTATCCTAGATATTATCCTCCCTCCTCCTAGATATTATCCTCCTCTCCTCCTAGATATTATCCTCCTCTCCTCCTTATCCTCCTCTCCTCCTAGATATTATCCTCCTCTCCTCCTAGATATTATCCTCCTCTCCTCCTAGATATTATCCTATCTCCTCCTAGATATTATCTCTCCTCCTAGATATTATCCTCCTCCTCCTAGATATTATCCCTCTCCTCCTAGATATTATCCTCCTAGATATTATCCTCCTCCTAGATATTATCCTCCTCTCCTCCTAGATATTATCCTCCTCTCCTCCTAGATATTATCCTCCTCCTCCTAGATATTATCCTCCTCTCCTCCTAGATATTATCCTCCTCTCCTAGATATTATCCTCCTCTCCTCCTAGATATTATCCTCCTCTCCTCCTAGATATTATCCTCCTCTCCTCCTAGATATTATCCTCCTCCTCCTAGATATTATCCTCCTCTCCTCCTAGATATTATCCTCCTCTCCTAGATATTATCCTCCTCTCCTCCTAGATATTATCCTCCTCTCCTCCTAGATATTATCCCTCCTCCTAGATATTATCCTCCTCCTAGATATTATCCTCCTCTCCTAGATATTATCCTCCTCTCCTAGATATTATCCTCCTCTCCTAGATATTATCCTCCTCTCCTCCTAGATATTATCCTCCTAGATATTCTCCTCCTAGATATTATCCTCCTCTCCTCCTAGATATTATCCTCCTAGATATTATCCTCCTCCCTAGATATTATCCTCCTCCTAGATATTATCCTCCTCTCCTCCTAGATATTATCCTCCTCCTCCTAGATATTATCCTCCTCTCCTCCTAGATATTATCCTCCTCTCCTCCTAGATATTATCCTCCTCTCCTCCTAGATATTATCCTCCTCTCCTCCTAGATATTATCCTCCTCTCCTCCTAGATATTATCCTCCTCTCCTCCTAGATATTATCCTCTCTCCTCCTAGATATTATCCTCCTCTCCTCCTAGATATTATCCTCCTCTCCTCCTAGATATTATCCTCCTCCTAGATATTATCCTCCTCCTAGATATTATCCTCCTCTCCTAGATATTATCCTCCTCTCCTAGATATTATCCTCCTCTCCTCCTAGATATTATCCTCCTCTCCTCCTAGATATTATCCTCCTCTCCTCCTAGATATTATCCTCCTCTCCTCCTAGATATTATCCTCCTCTCCTCCTAGATATTATCCTCCTCTCCTCCTAGATATTATCCTCCTCCTAGATATTATCCTCCTCTCCTCCTAGATATTATCCTCCTCTCCTCCTAGATATTATCCTCCTCTCCTCCTAGATATTATCCTCCTCTCCTCCTAGATATTATCCTCCTCTCCTCCTAGATATTATCCTCCTCTCCTCCTAGATATTATCCTCCTCTCCTCCTAGATATTATCCCTCTCCTCCTAGATATTATCCTCCTCTCCTCCTAGATATTATCCTCCTCTCCTCCTAGATATTATCCTCTCTCCTCCTAGATATTATCCTCCTCTCCTCCTAGATATTATCCTCCCTCCTCCTAGATATTATCCTCCTCTCCTCCTAGATATTATCCTCCTCTCCTCCTAGATATTATCCTCCTCCTAGATATTATCCTCTCTCCTCCTAGATATTATCCTCCTCTCCTCCTAGATATTATCCTCCTCCTCCTAGATATTATCCTCCTCTCCTCCTAGATATTATCCTCCTCTCCTCCTAGATATTATCCTCCTCTCCTCCTAGATATTATCCTCCTCTCCTCCTAGATATTATCCTCCTCTCCTACTAGATATTATCCTCCTCTCCTCCTAGATATTATCCTCCTCTCCTCCTAGATATTATCCTCCTCTCCTCCTAGATATTATCCTCCTCTCCTCCTAGATATTATCCTCCTCTCCTCCTAGATATTATCCTCCTCTCCTCCTAGATATTATCCTCCTCTCCTCCTAGATATTATCCTCTCTCTCCTCCTAGATATTATCCTCCTCTCCTCCTAGATATTATCCTCATCTCCTCCTAGATATTATCCTCCTCCTAGATATTATCCTCCTCCTCCTAGATATTATCCTCCTCTCCTCCTAGATATTATCCTCCTCTCCTCCTAGATATTATCCTCCTCTCCTCCTAGATATCCTCCTCTCCTCCTAGATATTATCCTCCTCTCCTCCTAGATATTATCCTCCTCTCCTCCTAGATATTATCTCTCCTCCTCCTAGATATTATCCTCCTCTCCTCCTAGATATTATCCTCCTCCTAGATAATATCCTCATCTCCTCCTAGATATTATCCTCCTAGATATTATCCTCCTCCTAGATATTATCCTCCTCTCCTCCTAGATATTATCCTCCTCTCCTCCTAGATTATTATCTCCTCCTAGATATTATCCTCTCCTAGATATTATCCTCCTCCTAGATATTATCTCCCTCCTAGATATTATCCTCCTCTCCTCCTAGATATTATCCTCCTCTCCTCCTAGATATTATCCTCTCCTAGATATTATCCTCCTCCTAGATATTATCCTCCTCTCCTCCTAGATATTATCCTCCTCTCCTCCTAGATATTATCCTCATCTCCTCCTAGATATTATCCTCCTCTCCTCCTAGATATTATCCTCCTCCTAGATAATATCCTCCTCTCCTAGATATTATCCTCCTCTCCTCCTAGATATTATCCTCCTCTCCTCCTAGATATTATCCTCCTCTCCTCCTAGATATTATCCTCTCTCCTCCTAGATATTATCCTCCTCTCCTCCTAGATATTATCCTCCTCTCCTCCTTATCCTCCTCTCCTCCTAGATATTATCCTCCTCTCCTCCTAGATATTATCCTCCTCTCCTCCTAGATATTATCCTCCTCTCCTCCTAGATATTATCCTCATCTCCTCCTAGATATTATCCTCCTCTCCTCCTAGATATTATCCTCCTCCTCCTAGATATCCTCCTCCTCCCTCCTAGATATTATCCTCTCTCCTCCTAGATATTATCCTCCTCTCCTAGATATTATCCTCCTCTCCTCCTAGATATTATCCTCTCTCCTCCTAGATATTATCCTCCTAGATATTATCTCCTCCTAGATATTATCCTCCTCTCCTCCTAGATATTATCCTCCTCTCCTCCTAGATATTATCCTCCTCTCCTCCTAGATATTATCCTCCTCTCCTCCTAGATATTATCCTCCTCCTCCTAGATATTATCCTCCTCTCCTCCTAGATATTATCCTCCCTCCTAGATATTATCCTCCTCTCCTCCTAGATATTATCCTCCTCTCCTCCTAGATATTATCCTCCTCTCCTCCTAGATATTATCCTCCCTCTCCTCCTAGATATTATCCTCCTCCTAGATATTATCCTCTCTCCTCCTAGATATTCCTCCTCTCCTCCTAGATATTATCCTCCTCTCCTCCTAGATATTATCCTCCTCTCCTCCTAGATATTATCCTCCTCTCCTCCTAGATATTATCCTCCTCTCCTCCTAGATATTATCCTCATCTCCTCCTAGATATTATCCTCCCTCCTCCTAGATATTATCCTCCTCTCCTCCTAGATATTATCCTCCTCTCCTCCTAGATATTATCCTCCTCTCCTCCTAGATATTATCCTCCTCTCCTCCTAGATATTATCCTCCTCTCCTCCTAGATATTATCCTCCTCTCCTCCTAGATATTATCCTATCTCCTCCTAGATATTATCCTCTCTCCTCCTAGATATTATCCTCATCTCCTCCTAGATATTATCCTCCTCTCCTCCTAGATATTATCCTCTCCTCCTAGATATTATCCTCCTCCTCCTAGATATTATCCTCCTCCTCCTAGATATTATCCTCCTCCTCTCCTCCTAGATATTATCCTCCTAGATATTATCCTCCTCCTAGATATTATCCTCCTCTCCTCCTAGATATTATCCTCCTCTCCTCCTAGATATTATCCTCCTAGATATTATCTCCTCCTAGATATTATCCTCCTCTCCTCCTAGATATTATCCTCTCTCCTCCTAGATATTATCCTCTCTCCTCCTAGATATTATCCTCCTCCTAGATATTATCCTCCTCCTAGATATTATCCTCCTCTCCTCCTAGATATTATCCTCCTCTCCTCCTAGATATTATCCTCTCCTCCTAGATATTATCCTCCTCTCCTCCTAGATAGATATTATAGATATTATCCTCCTCTCCTCCTAGATATTATCCTCCTCTCCTCCTAGATATTATCCTCCTCTCCTCCTAGATATTATCCTCCTCTCCTCCTAGATATTATCCTCTCTCCTCCTAGATATTATCCTCCTCCTCCTCCTAGATATTATCCTCCTCTCCTCCTAGATATTATCCTCCTCTCCTCCTAGATATTATCCTCCTCTCCTCCTAGATATTATCCTCCTCTCCTCCTAGATATTATCCTCCTCCTAGATATTATCCTCCTCTCCTCCTAGATATTATCCTCCTCTCCTCCTAGATATTATCCTCCTCTCCTAGATATTATCCCTCCTAGATATTATCCTCCTCTCCTCCTAGATATTATCCTCCTCTCCTCCTAGATATTATCCTCCTCTCCTCCTAGATATTATTCCTCTCCTCCTAGATATTATCCTCCTCTCCTCCTAGATATTATCCTCCTCTCCTCCTAGATATTATCCTCATCTCCTCCTAGATATTATCCTCCTCTCCTCCTAGATATTATCCTCTCCTCCTAGATATTATCCTCCTCTCCTCCTAGATATTATCCTCCTCTCCTCCTAGATATTATCCTCCCTCTCCTCCTAGATATTATCCTCTCCTCCTAGATATTATCTCCTCCTAGATATTATCCTCTCTCCTCCTAGATATTATCCTCCTCTCCTCCTAGATATTATCCTCATCTCCTCCTAGATATTATCCTCCTCTCCTCCTAGATATTATCCTCCTCTCCTCCTAGATATTATCCTCCTCTCCTCCTAGATATTATCTCCTCCTAGATATTATCTCCTCCTAGATATTATCCTCCTCCTAGATATTATCCTCCTCTCCTCCTAGATATTATCCTCATCTCCTCCTAGATATTATCCTCTCTCCTCCTAGATATTATCCTCCTCTCCTCCTAGATATTATCCTATCCTCCTAGATATTATCCTCCTCTCCTCCTAGATATTATCCTCCTCTCCTAGATATTATCCTCCTCTCCTCCTAGATATTATCCTCCTCTCCTCCTAGATATTATCCTCCTCCTAGATATTATCCTCCTCCTCCTAGATATTATCCTCCTCTCCTCCTAGATATTATCCTCCTCTAGATATTATCCTCCTCCTCCTAGATATTATCCTCCTCTCCTCCTAGATATTATCCTCCTCCTAGATATTCTCCTCCTAGATATTATCCTCCTCTCCTCCTAGATATTATCCTCCCTCCTCCTAGATATTATCCTCCTCTCCTCCTAGATATTATCCTCCTCCTCCTAGATATTATCCTCTCTCCTAGATATTATCCTCCTCTCCTCCTAGATATTATCCTCCTCTCCTCCTAGATATTATCCCTCCTCTCCTCCTAGATATTATCCTCCTCTCCTCCTAGATATTATCCTCCTCTCCTCCTAGATATTATCCTCCTCCTCCTAGATATTATCCTCCTCTCCTCCTAGATATTATCCTCCTCCTCCTAGATATTATCCTCCTCTCCTCCTAGATATTATCCTCCTCTCCTCCTAGATATTATCTCCTCTCTCCTAGATATTATCCCTCCTCCTAGATATTATCCTCTCCTAGATATTATCCTCCTCTCCTCCTAGATATTATCCTCCTCTCCTCCTAGATATTATCCTCCTCTCCTCCTAGATATTATCCTCCTCCTCTCCTCCTAGATATTATCCTCCTCTCCTCCTAGATATTATCCTCCTAGATATTATCCTCCTACTAGATATTATCATCCTCTCCTCCTAGATATTATCCTCCTCTCCTCCTAGATATTATCCTCCTCTCCTCCTAGATATTATCCTCATCTCCTCCTAGATATTATCCTCCTCTCCTCCTAGATATTATCCTCTCTCCTCCTAGATATTATCCTCCTCCTCCTAGATAGATATTATCCTCCTCTCCTCCTAGATATTATCCTCCTCTCCTCCTAGATATTATCCTCCTCTCCTCCTAGATATTATCCTCCTCCTCCTAGATATTATCCTCCTCTCCTCCTAGATATTATCCTCCTCTCTCCTCCTAGATATTATCCTCCTCTCCTCCTAGATATTATCCTCTCTCCTCCTAGATATTATCCTCCTCTCCTCCTAGATATTATCCTCCTCCTCCTAGATATTATCCTCCTCCTAGATATTATCCTAGATATTATCTCTCCTCCTAGATATTATCCTCATCTCCTCCTAGATATTATCCTCCTCTCCTCCTAGATAGATATCCTCATCTCCTCCTAGATATTATCCTCCTAGATATTATCTCCTCCTAGATATTATCCTCCTCTCCTCCTAGATATTATCCTCCTCTCCTCCTAGATATTATCCTCCTCTCCTCCTAGATATTATCCTCCTCTCCTCCTAGATATTATCCTCCTCCTCCTAGATATTATCCTCCTCCTAGATATTATCCTCCTCTCCTCCTAGATATTATCCTCCTCTCCTCCTAGATATTATCCTCATCTCCTCCTAGATATTATCCTCCTCTCCTCCTAGATATTATCCTCCTAGATATTATCTCCTCCTAGATATTATCCTCCTTCCTCCTAGATATTATCCTCATCCTCCTAGATATTATCCTCCTCTCCTCCTAGATATTATCCTCATCTCCTCCTAGATATTATCCTCCTCTCCTCCTAGATATTATCCTATCCTAGATATTATCCTCCTCTCCTCCTAGATATTCTCCTCCTAGATATTATCCTCCTCTCCTCCTAGATATTATCCTCCTCTCCTCCTAGATATTATCCTCCTCTCCTCCTAGATATTATCCTCCTCTCCTCCTAGATATTATCCTCCTCTCCTAGATATTAATTGAAAAAAAGAAGGATTGTGTTCTGTCAGTCATTCTGAACCTCATTCTGTCCCTCATTCTCTCCCTCATTCTGTCCCCCATTCTGTCCCTCATTCTGTCCCCCATTCTGTCCCTCATTCTGTCCCCCATTCTGTCCCTCATCCTGTCCCCCATTCTGTCCCCCATTCTGTCCCTCATTCTGTCCCCCATTCTGTCCCCCATTTTGTCCCTCATTCTATCCCTCATTCTGTCCCTCATTCTGTCCCTCATTCTGTCTCTCATTCTGTCCCTCATTCTGTCCCTCATTCTGTCTCTCATTCTGTCCCCCATTCTGTCCCTCATTCAGTCCCTCATTCTATCCCTCATTCTGTCCCTCGTTTTGTACCTCGTTCTGTCCTCGTTCTGTCCCTCGTTCTGTCCCTCATTCTATCCCTCATTCTGTCCCTCGTTTTGTACCTCGTTCTGTCCTCGTTCTGTCCCTCATTCTGAGTGTGTGTGTGTTTGTGTGCACGCTTGTGTCTGCATACCACCTTGAGGACACACAGAGTGAAAAAAATGGCATCAATACGTCTCCAAACTCTCACTTCTCCAACATCATTTGTCTGCTTGACACATACTAAGAGGATTCAGATATATTGATCTGACCCTGATTCCCACTGGACTGGCCACATCGGTCCAGCACACTGCATGGTGACAGTGACCAATTGAATACTGAAACGTCGTGGCCAATGAACAGTCAATACTGCTGGAGGAAAAGAAGGGGAAGATCGGGTCGTAACTGTTGATAGACAGAGAGAGAGAGATTAATCTTGGCTGGTGCAGTGTCACCTTATACATCCAGCAAGACTCAATATCAGTCTCAATGACCTGTTTCCCCTTCTATTTCCCTTCCTGTTTCCCCTTCTATTTCCCTTCATGTTTCCCCTTCTATTTCCCTTTCTGTTTCCCCTTCTATTTCCCTTCCTGTTTCCCCTTCTATTTCCCTTCCTGTTTCCCCTTCTATTTCCCTTCCTATTTCCCCTTCTATTTCCCTTCCTGTTTCCCCTTCTAGTTCCCTTCCTGTTTCCCCTTCTATTTCCCTTCCTGTTTCCCCTTTCTATTTCCCCTTCTATTTCCCTTCCTGTTTTCCCTTCTATTTCCCTTCCTGTTTCCCCTTCTAGTTCCCTTCCTGTTTCCCCTTCTATTTCCCTTTCTGTTTCCCCTTCTATTTCCCTTTCTGTTTCCCCTTCTATTTCCCTTTCTGTTTCCCCTTCTATTTCCCTTTCTGTTTCCCCTTCTATTTCCCTTCCTGTTACCCATTCTATTTCCCTTTCTGTTTCCCCTTCTATTTCCCTTTCTGTTTCCCCTTCTATTTCCCTTCCTGTTTCCCCTTCTATTTCCCTTCCTGTTTCCCCTTCTATTTCCCTTTCTGTTTCCCCTTCTATTTCCCTTTCTGTTTCCCCTTCTATTTCCCTTTCTATTTCCCTTTCTGTTTCCCCTTCTATTTCCCTTCCTGTTTCCCCTTCTATTTCCCTTTCTGTTTCCCCTTCTATTTCCCTTTCTGTTTCCCCTTCTATTTCCCTTTCTGTTACAGTGAAACAGTGAATCAGTCTGGAACTGTTGCTGTGTCACCTTACTTCTCTTCGTCCAACAGATATGAACACCACCACCTGTCTGTCACTCTCTGTCTGTCTGTCTGTCTGTCTGTCTGTCTGTCTGTCTGTCTGTCTGTCTGTCTGTCTGTCTGTCTGTCTGTCTGTCTGTCTGTCTGTCTGTCTGTCTGTCTGTCTGTCTGTCTGTCTGTCTGTCTGTCTGTCTGTCTGTCTGTCTGTCTGTCTGTCTGTCTCTGTCTCTGTCTGTCTCTGTCTGTCTCTATCTGTCTCTATCTGTCTTTGTCTGTCTCTGTCTGTCTCTGTCTGTCTCTATCTGTCTCTATCTGTCTCTGTCTGTCTCTGTCTGTCTCTGTCTGCCTCTGTCTGTCTCTGTCTGTCTGTCTCTGCCTGTCTCTATCTGTCTCTATCTGTCTCTGTCTGTCTCTGTCTGTCTCTATCTGTCTCTATCTGTCTCTGTCTGTCTCGTTAGCGGACATTATATTCATGGTAAACGTATGTCGGCTCAATTGGAAATTACCTTTACATTTATTTAACGGAATCTATAACTCTTCAGCGATACGGATTAAATAGATAAATACATTCCTTAAAGAGGATATCTACAGGTTCATTTCAAGGACATGTTAATGATTTTTGTAGAAGTTTTTTTGCTGTCAGTACCTTGATTTCACCAAGACATGGTGACAGTGACCAATTGAATACTGAAAATGTAGTGGCCAATGAACGGTCAATACTGCTGGAGAAAGTGGAGAGGAAGATGAGGTCATTTAACCGTTGATAGACTTGGAGAGAGCATCTTGGCTGTTATGTTGATAGACTTGGAGAGAGAGCATCTTGGCTGTTATGTTGGTAGAGAGAGAGCATATTGGCTGTTATGTTGATAGACTTGGAGAGAGAGCATCTTGGCTGTTATGTTGATAGACTTGGAGAGAGAGCATCTTGGCTGTTATGTTGATAGACTTGGAGAGAGAGCATCTTGGCTGTTATGTTGGTAGAGAGAGAGCATATTGGCTGTTATGTTGATAGACTTGGAAAGAGAGCATCTTGGCTGTTATGTTGATAGAGAGAGAGCATCTTGGCTGTTATGTTGATAGAGAGAGAGCATCTTGGCTGTTATGTTGGTAGAGAGAGCATCTTGGCTGTTATGTTGGTAGAGAGAGAGAGCATCTTGGCTGTTATGTTGGTAGAGAGAGAGAGCATCTTGGCTGTTATGTTGGTAGAGAGAGAGCATCTTGGCTGTTATGTTGATAGAGAGAGAGCATCTTGGCTGTTATGTTGGTAGAGAGAGAGCATCTTGGCTGTTATGTTGATAGAGAGAGCATCTTGGCTGTTATGTTGGTAGAGAGAGAGTATCTTGGCTGTTATGTTGGTAGAGAGAGAGCATCTTGGCTGTTATGTTGGTAGAGAGAGAGAGCATCTTGGCTGTTATGTTGGTAGAGAGAGAGAGCATCTTGGCTGTTATGTTGATAGAGAGAGAGCATCTTGGCTGTTATGTTGGTAGAGAGAGAGCATCTTGGCTGTTATGTTGATAGAGAGAGCATCTTGGCTGTTATGTTGGTAGAGAGAGAGTATCTTGGCTGTTATGTTGGTAGAGAGAGCATCTTGGCTGTTATGTTGATAGACTTGGAGAGAGCATCTTGGCTGTTATGTTGATAGAGAGAGAGCATCTTGGCTGTTATGTTGGTAGAGAGAGAGAGCATCTTGGCTGTTATGTTGGTAGAGAGAGAGAGCATCTTGGCTGTTATGTTGATAGAGAGAGAGCATCTTGGCTGTTATGTTGATAGACTTGGAGAGAGCATCTTGGCTGTTATGTTGATAGACTTGGAGAGAGCATCTTGGCTGTTATGTTGATAGACTTGGAGAGAGAGCATCTTGGCTGTTATGTTGATAGAGAGAGAGCATCTTGGCTGTTATGTTGGTAGAGAGAGAGAGCATCTTGGCTGTTATGTTGGTAGAGAGAGAGAGCATCTTGGCTGTTATGTTGGTAGAGAGAGAGCATCTTGGCTGTTATGTTGATAGAGAGAGAGCATCTTGGCTGTTATGTTGGTAGAGAGAGCATCTTGGCTGTTATGTTGATAGAGAGAGAGCATCTTGGCTGTTATGTTGGTAGAGAGAGAGAGCATCTTGGCTGTTATGTTGGTAGAGAGAGCATCTTGGCTGTTATGTTGGTAGAGAGAGAGAGCATCTTGGCTGTTATGTTGGTAGAGAGAGAGCATCTTGGCTGTTATGTTGGTAGAGAGAGCATCTTGGCTGTTATGTTGGTAGAGAGAGAGCATCTTGGCTGTTATGTTGGTAGAGAGAGAGAGCATCTTGGCTGTTATGTTGGTAGAGAGAGCATCTTGGCTGTTATGTTGGTAGAGAGAGCATCTTGGCTGTTATGTTGGTAGAGAGAGCATCTTGGCTGTTATGTTGGTAGAGAGAGAGCATCTTGGCTGTTATGTTGGTAGAGAGAGAGCATCTTGGCTGTTATGTTGGTAGAGAGAGAGAGCATCTTGGCTGTTATGTTGGTAGAGAGAGAGCATCTTGGCTGTTATGTTGGTAGAGAGAGAGCATCTTGGCTGTTATGTTGATAGAGAGAGAGAGCATCTTGGCTGTTATCACCACCATTACAGCTATTATATATATATATATATATATAGAGAGATAGATATCACATCACCACCATTACAGCTATTATATATATATATAGAGAGAGAGATAGATATCACATCACCACCATTACAGCTATTATATATATATATATATAGAGAGAGATAGATATCACATCACCACCATTACAGCTACTATATATATATATATATATAGAGAGAGATAGATATCACATCACCACCATTACAGCTATTATATATATATATATATAGAGAGAGAGATAGATATCACATCACCACCATTACAGCTATTATATATATATATATATATAGAGAGAGAGAGAGAGAGAGATAGATATCACATCACCACCATTACAGCTGTTATATATATATATAGAGAGAGAGATAGATATCACATCACCACCATTAAAGCTGTTATATATATATATATATATATATATAGAGAGATAGATATCACATCACCACCATTACAGCTATTATATATATATATAGAGAGAGAGATAGATATCACATCACCACCATTACAGCTATATATATATATATATATATATATATATATATATATATATATATATAGAGAGAGAGATAGATATCACATCATACCATTACAGCTATATATATATATATATATATATATATATATATATATAGAGAGAGAGATAGATATCACATCACCACCATTACAGCTATATATATATATATATATATATATATAGAGAGATAGATATCACATCACCACCATTACAGCTGTTATATATATATATATATATATATATATATAGAGAGAGAGATAGATATCACATCACCACCATTACAGCTGTTATATATATATATAGAGAGAGATAGATATCACATCACCACCATTACAGCTGTTATATATATATATATAGAGAGAGATAGATATCACATCACCACCATTACAGCTATTATATATATATATATAGAGAGAGATAGATATCACATCACCACCATTACAGCTGTTATATATATATATAGAGATAGATATCACATCACCACCATTACAGCTGTTATATATATATATATAGAGAGATAGATATCACATCACCACCATTACAGCTATTATATATATATATATATAGAGAGAGATAGATATCACATCACCACCATTACAGCTATTATATATATATATATATAGAGAGATAGATATCACATCACCACCATTACAGCTATTATATATATATATAGAGAGAGAGATAGATATCACATCACCACCATTACAGCTATTATATATATATATATATAGAGAGAGAGAGATAGATATCACATCACCACCATTACAGCTGTTATATATATATAGAGAGAGATAGATATCACATCACCACCATTACAGCTATTATATATATATATATAAAGAGATAGATATCACATCACCACCATTACAGCTATTATATATATATATATAGAGAGATAGATATCACATCACCACCATTACAGCTATTATATATATATATAGAGAGAGATAGATATCACATCACCACCATTACAGCTAATATATATATATATATAGAGAGAGAGATAGATATCACATCACCACCATTACAGCTATTATATATATATATATATAGAGAGAGATAGATATTACATCACCACCATTACAGCTATTATATATATATATAGAGAGAGAGAGATAGATATCACATCACCACCATTACAGCTATTATATATATATATAGAGAGATAGAGATAGATATCACATCATCACCATTACAGCTATTATATATATATATATATAGAGAGAGATAGATATCACATCACCACCATTACAGCTGTTATATATATATATATATAGAGAGAGATAGATATCACATCACCACCATTACAGCTGTTATATATATATATAGAGAGATAGATATCACATCACCACCATTACAGCTATTATATATATATATAGAGAGAGAGAGATAGATATCACATCACCACCATTACAGCTATTATATATATATATATATATAGAGAGAGAGATAGATATCACATCACCACCATTACAGCTGTTATATATATATATATAGAGAGAGAGATAGATATCACATCACCACCATTACAGCTATTATATATATATATATATATATATATATATATATATAGAGAGAGAGCGAGAGATAGATATCACATCACCACCATTACAGCTATTATATATATATATATAGAGAGAGAGAGATAGATATCACATCACCACCATTACAGCTATTATATATATATATAGAGAGAGAGATAGATATTACATCACCACCATTACAGCTATTATATATATATATATAGAGAGAGAGAGATAGATATCACATCACCACCATTACAGCTATTATATATATATATATATATATATATATATATATAGAGAGAGAGAGATAGATATCACATCACCACCATTACAGCTATTATATATATATATATATATATATATATAGAGAGAGAGAGATAGATATCACATCACCACCATTACAGCTATTTATATATATATATATATATATATAGAGAGAGAGAGAGATAGATATCACATCACCACCATTACAGCTATTATATATATATATATATATAGAGAGAGATAGATATCACATCACCACCATTACAGCTATTATATATATATATAGAGAGAGATAGATATCACATCACCACCATTACAGCTATTATATATATATATATAGAGAGAGATAGATATCACATCACCACCATTACAGCTATTATATATATATAGAGAGAGAGATAGATATCACATCACCACCATTACAGCTATTATATATATATATATATAGAGAGAGATAGATATCACATCACCACCATTACAGCTATTATATATATATATATATATATATATAGAGAGAGAGAGAGAGAGATAGATATCACATCACCACCATTACAGCTATTATATATATATATATAGAGAGAGAGAGATAGATATCACATCACCACCATTACAGCTATTATATATATATATATAGAGAGAGAGAGATAGATATCACATCACCACCATTACAGCTATTATATATATATATAGAGAGAGAGAGAGATAGATATCACATCACCACCATTACAGCTATTATATATATATATATAGAGAGAGATAGATATATAGAGATAGATAACCCCACCGCCACCACTTGACATCAGCGAACCACTCGCCCACCATGCCACACATGCTCTGTGCCATCTGCCCGGTACAGTTGACAAGGGGATTCATCTGTGAAGAGAAAATCTTTGGTTGTGCAAACCCACAGTTTCATCAGCTGTCCGGGTGGCTGGTCTCAGACAATCCCGCAGTTGAAGAAGCCGGATGTGGAGGTCCTGGGCTGGCGTGGTTACACGTGGTCTGCGGTTGTGAGGCCGGTTGGATGTACTGCCAAATTCACAAAAAAACAACGTCTTATGGTAGAGAAATGAACATTACATTCTCTGGCAACAGCTCTGGTGGACATTCCTGGAGTCAGCATGCCAATTGCACACTCCCTGAAAACTTCTGTGGCATTGCGATGATGTGTGTCAAAACTGCACATTTTAGAGTGGCCTTTTATTGTCCCCAGCATAATAAAACATCCCCTTTTTGATATGGATATTTTTGACATTCACCTGTCAGGTGAATGGATTATTTTAATAAGGATAAATCCTCACTAACAGGAATGAAAAACAAATTTGTTGCCAACATTTGACAGAAGCTTTTTGTTTATATGGAACATTTCTGGGATATTTTATTTCAGTTCACAAAACAAGGAACCAACACATTGCATGTTGTGGTTATATTTTTGTTCAGTATCATTTCCACTTGAGCCAGCATCTGCAGTGTTTACTGTGATCTCCACGAACATTGGGGAAATTGCCTTTAAAAAGTGCAGTGTCTAGTATAGAGCAGCGCTCCTCAGATTGAATCCCTGTCAGTGCAGAGCACCACAACTCTCCTCAGACTGAATCCCTGTCAGTGCAGAGCACCACAACTCTCCTCAGACTGAATCCCTGTCAGTGCAGAGCACCACAACTCTCCTCAGACTGAATCCCTGTCAGTGCAGAGCACCACAACTCTCCTCAGACTGAATCCCTGTCAGTGCAGAGCACCACAACTCTCCTCAGACTGAATCCCTGTCAGTCTTTCGTTTTTCTGCGATATATAAAATCCTATGTCCTTGCCTCTTTTTCAACCATTATGGAGGCCAAGTTCTCTCTGTTCATACCTTCTTTGAGAATGAGGCTCTAGGAAAGGAAATGGGACAAATTGAGGCGATATTTAGACATAACTTTTGTAGGAGCTGTCACAGTCTGCAGTCAAGCTTCACAGCAACCAGCTGTTCATGCTGTTTTCAGCTGGTCTAAACCCTCTCTCTGGTGGTTGCAGGAGAGATCAGGGGATAACAGATCAGGGGATAACAGATCAGGATAACAGATCAGGAGATAACAGATCAGGGGATAACAGATCAGGAGATAACAGATCAGGGGATAACAGATCAGGATAACAGATCAGGATAACAGATCAGGATAACAGATCAGGATAACAGATCAGGATAACAGATAAGGGGATAACAGATCAGGATAACAGATCAGGATAACAGATAAGGGGATAACAGATCAGGATAAAATATCAGGATAACAGATCAGGAGATAACAGATCAGGGGATAACAGATCAGGATAACAGATCGGGATAACAGATCAGGATAACAGATCAGGATAACAGATAAGGGGATAACAGATCAGGGGATAACAGATCAGGAAAACAGACCAGGATAACAGATCAGGATAACAGATCAGGGGATAATAGATCAGGATAACAGATAATGGGATAACAGATCAGGGGATTACAGATTAGGGGATAACATATCGGAGGATAACAGATCAGGGGATAATAGATCAGGATAACAGATAATGGGATAACAGATAAGGGGATAACAGATCAGGATAACAGATCAGGATAACAGATCATGGGATAACAGATCAGGGGATTACAGATTAGGGGATAACATATCGGAGGATAACAGATCAGGATAACAGATATCTGTTTCAGTGTACTGGAGTCATACACATCCCCAGAGGGAACTATACTGTACTAGGTTTGGTGAGTAGAGAAATACCATTGTAAGGTCACATCAATGTTTTCAGGGCAGAGAAAGAGAGACAGAAAGATAGAAAGGGAGGTATTGCAATGCTCTTGTTCAGAGTTGTTCTTAAACTATGCTAAACTATGGGTTTTGGTGGACGGTCCTCACTTGGCAGGTTTGTTGTGGTGCAATATTCTTTCCATGTTTTAACAATGGATTTAATGGTGCTCCGTGGGATGTTCAAAGTTTAAGATATTTTTTTATAACCCAACCCTGATCTGTACTTCTCCACAACTTTGTGACAGATCATGTGACACTTAGATTGCACACAGGTGGACTTTATTGAACTAAATACGTGACTTCTGAAGGTAATTAGTTGCACCAGATCTGATTTAGGGGCTTCATGTAAAGGGGATGGGCTTCACAGCAAATGGGAGGGGCTTCATAGCAAAAGGGGGGTTCATAGCAAATGGGGGGGCTTCACAGCAAATGGGAGGGGATGGGCTTCATAGCAAAGGGGGGGAGGGGGCTTCATAGCAAAGGGGAGGGGCTTCATAGCAAAGGGGAGGGGGCTTCATGTAAAAGGGGAGGGGCTTCATAGAAAAGGGGGTGAATACATATGCACACACCACTTTACCGTAGTTTCGGGGACATTTATTGAAACAAGTAATTTTTTTCATTTCACATCGCGATATTTTGACTATTTTGTATTTGTCCATTACATGAAATCCAAATAAAAATCAATTTAAATTACAGGTTGTAATGTAACTAAATACGAAAAACGTCAAGGGGGAAGAATACTTTTGTAAGTCTGAAGTTTACATACACCTATGTATATATATATATATATACAGACAAATACCTTAGCCAAACACATTTGAAATCAGTTTTACACAAATCCTGACATTTAATCCTAGTAATAATTCCATGTTTTTAGGTCAGTTAGGATCACCACTTTATTTTAAGAATGTGAAATGTCAGAATAATAGTAGAGAGAATGATTTATTTCAGCTTTAATTTCTTTCATCACATTCCCAGTGGGTCAGAAGTTTACATACACTCAAATAATATTTGGTAGCATTGTCTTTAAATTGTTTAACTTGGGTCAAACATTTTGGGTAGCCTTCCACAAGCTTCCCACAGTAAGTTGGGTGAATTTTGGCTCATTCCTCCTGACAGAGCTGGTGTAACTGAGTCAGGTTTGTAGGCCTCCTTGCTCGCACATGCTTTATGCTTTTTCAGTTCTGCCAACACATTTTCTAAGGGATTGAGGTCAGGGCTCTATGATGGCCACTCCAATACTTTGACTTTATTGTCCTTAAGCCATTTTGCCACAACTTTGGAAGTATGTTTGGGGTCATTGTCTATTTGGAAAACCCATTTGCAACCAAGCTTTAATTTCCTGACTGATGTCTTGAGATGTTGCTTCAATATATCCACATAGTTTTCCTCCCTCATGATGCCATCTATTTTGTGAAGTGCACCAGTCCCTCCTGCAGCAAAGCACCCCCCCCAACATGATTCTGCCTCCCCTGTGCTTCACGGTTGGGATGGTGTTCTTCGGATTGCAAGCCACCCCCTTTTTCCTCGAAACATAACGATGGTCATTATGGCCAAACAGTTGTATTTTTGTTTCATCAGTCCAGAGGACATTTCTCCAAAAAGTACGATCTTTGTCCCCATGTGCCGTTGCAAACCGTAGTCTGGCTTTTTTATTTGCGGTTTTGGAGCAGTGGCTTCCTTGAGCGGCCTTTCAGATTATATCGATGTAGTACTCGATTTACTGTGGATATAGATAATTTTGTACCCATGTCCTCCAGGATCTTCACAAGGTCCTTTGTTGTTGTTCTGGGATTGATTTGCACTTTTCGCACCAATGTACGTTCATCTCTAGGAGACAGAACACGTCTCCTTCCTGAGCGGTATGACGGCTGCGTGGTCCCATGGTGTTTATACTTGACAGATCCACTGAATAAAATTATATTTTAAGAGGAGGAAGGAGGAGGAGAAGAGGGACATGGTAACAGCAGGGAGGAGTCAAGACCTTGTGTCGCGATCGTCTAAGGTGGAACCAGGGACCAAAGCGCAGCGTGGTGAGGAGGGGAAGAGGCTGTGACGTGGTGAGGAGGGGAAGAGGCTGTGACGTGGTGAGCGTACATTCTTCTTTATTGTAAGATGTCGCCAACCAAACAATAAACATCAAAACGAAACCGTGACGCCAACGTAGTGCTCACAGGCACCTATACATGGACAACTACCCACAAATACAGGTGGGAAAAAGGCTGCCTAAGTATGGTTCTCAATCAGAGACAACGATAGACAGCTGCCTCTGATTGAGAACCACACCCGGCCAAACACACAGAAATACAAATCATAGAAAAGGGGACATAGAATGCCCACCCAAATCACACCCTGACCAAACCGAAATAGAGACATATAAAGCTCTCTACTGTCAGGGCGTGACACCTTGAAGATATTATCTACCAAGGAAACAGGGACCAGAACATGGTAACAACAGGGAGGAGTCAAGACCTTGAAGATATTATCTACCAAGGAAACAGCAGCTTTGTTCTACCACTCGCTTTTTTAAACACAATGTGACTAATTTCTGTGGCCTGTCACCGCTTTCTCTCTCTCTCAATTCAATTTCAATTTAATGGGCTTTATTGGCATGGCAAATGTGTGTTAACATTGTCAAAGCAAGTGAAGTAGATACTCTCCAAAAGCGAAGTAAACAAAAATGAATAGTAAACTTTACACTCATAGAAGTTCCAAAAGAATAAAGACATTTCAAATGTCATATTATGTCTATATATACAGTGTTGTAACGGTGTACCAATGGTTAAAGTACAAAAGGGAAAATAAATAAACATAAATATGGGTTGTATTTACAATGGTGTTTGTTCTTGACTAGTTGCCCTTTTCTTGTGGCAACAGGTCACAAATCTTTCTGCTGTGATGGCCCACTGGTTTTTCACCCAGTAGATATGGGAGTTTATCAGAATAGGGTTTGTTTTCAAATTGTGTGGATCTGTGCAATTTCAGGGAATATGTGTTTCTAATATGGTCATACATTTGGCAGGAGGTTAGGAAGTGAAACTCAGTTTCCACCTCATTTGTGGGCAGTGAGCACATAGCCTGTCTTCTCCTGAGACTCAGATCGGCCTACGGCGGCCTTTCTCAATAGCAAGGCTATGCTCACTGAGTCTGTACATAGTCAAAGCTTTCCTTAAATTTGGGTCAGTCACAGTGGTCAAGTATTCTGTCACTCTCTACTCTTTGTTTAGGGCCAAATAGCATTCTAGTTTGCTCTGTATTTTTGTTCATTCTTTCCAATATGTTAAGTAATTATCTTTTTGTTTTCTCATGATTTGGTTGGGTCTAATTGTGCTGTTGTCCTGGGGCTCTGTAGGGTGTGTTTGCGTTTGTGAACAGAGCCCCAGGACCAGCTTGCTTAGGGGACTCTTCTCCAGGTTCATCTCTCTGTAGGTGATGGCTTTGTTAAGGAAGGTTTGGGAATCGCCTCCTTTTAGGTGGTTGTAGAATTAACAGATCTTTTCTGGATTTTGATAATTAGTGGGTATCGGCCTAATTCTGCTCTGCATACATTATTTGGTGTTCTACGTTGTACACGGAGTATATATTTGCAGAATTCTGCATGCAGAGTCTCAATTTGGTGTTTGCCCCATTTTGTGAAGTCTTGGTTGGTGAGTGGATCCCAGACCTCACAACCATAAAGGGCAATGGGCTCTATGACTGATTCAAGTATTTTTAGCCAGATCCCTTTGATGGCATAGAATGCCCTTCTTGCTTTGTCTCACAGATCGTTCACAGCTTTGTGGTTGTTACCTGTGGCGCTGATGTTTAGGCCAAGGTATGTATAGTAGTTTGTGTGCTCCAGGGCAACAGTGTCGAGATGGAATTTACATTTCTGATCCTGGAAACTGGACCTTTTTAGAAACACCATTATTTTGATCTTACTAAGATGTCACAGCCCAGGTCTGTCACAGCCCAGGTCTGGCAGAATTTGTGCAGAAGATCTAGGTGCTGCTGTAGGCCCTCCTTGGTTGGTGACAGAAACACCAGATCATCAGCAAACAGTAGCCATTTGACTTCAGATTCTAGTAAAGTGAGGCCATGTGCTGCAGACTGTTCTAGTGCCCTCGGCAATTCGATTATATATATTGAAGAGGGTGGGGCTTAAGCTAAATCCCTTTGAAGGTGAAGACTCAGGTTTTCTGGGTCTCCATGTGTTTGGTTGGACAGGTTTCTCAATTTCTTTCTTAGGTTTTTGCATTCTTCATGAAAATCATTTATCATTGTTGTTCATTTTCTTCGGTTTTCTATTTGAGATTTTTAGATCTGATAGGGAAGCTGAGAGGTCAGATATACTGTTTAGGTTTTCTACTGCCAAGTTTACACCTTCACTTTTACAGTGGAACATTTTGTCCAGGAAGTTGTCTAAAAGGGATTGAATTTGTTGTTGCCTAATTGTTTTTTGGTAGATGTCCATATTACTCTCCTTCCATCTATAGCATTTCTTAATATTATTCAGATCCTTTGGCTTTGGTGCCTCATGATTGAGCAAAGCTCTGTTCAATTAGAGTGTGATTTCGCTGTGATCTGATAGGGGTGTCAGTGGACTGACTGTGAACGCTCTGAGAGACTCTGGATTGAGTTCAGTGATAAAGTAGTCTACAGTACTACTGCCAAGTGATGAGCTATAGGTGTAACAACCATAGGAGTCCCCTCGAAGCCTACCATTGACTATGTACATACCCAGCGTGAGACAGAGCTGGGGGGGGGGGTGTTGTCATTCTCAGATCTGGGTCCTGTCAGTAATTCTCTCTCCCTGAGAGAGGGAGGGGGATAGAGAGAGAGAGAGCGAGAAAGAGCGAGAGAGAGAAATGGAGAAGGGAGAGAGAGAGAGGAGGGGGAGACATGCTGAACATCTTTGTTTTCGTTTACCTTGACGATATCCTGATTTTTTCACCGTCCCTCGAGATTCATGTTCAGCACGTTCGACGTGTACTCCAGCGCCTTTTAGAGAATTGTCTCTACGTGAAGGCTGAGAAGTGCGCCTTTCATGTCTCCTCTGTCACATTTCTCGGTTCTGTTATTTCCGCTGAAGGCATTCAGATGGATCCCGCTAAGGTCCAGGCTGTCAGCGATTGGCCCATTCCCAAGTCACGTGTCGAGTTGCAGCGCTTTCTCGGTTTCGCTAATTTCTATCGGCGTTTCATTCGTAATTTCGGTCAAGTGGCTGCCCCTCTCACAGCTCTTACTTCTGTCAAGACGTGCTTTAAGTGGTCCGGTTCCGCCCAGGGAGCTTTTGATCTCCTCAAGAAGCGTTTTACATCCGCTCCTATCCTTGTTACTCCTGACGTCACTAAACAATTCATTGTCGAGGTTGACGCTTCAGAGGTGGGCGTGGGAGCCATTCTGTCCCAGCGCTTCCATTCTGACGATAAGGTCCATCCTTGCGCTTATTTTTCTCATCGCCTGTCGCCATCGGAACGCAACTATGATGTGGGTAACCGCGAACTGCTCGCCATCCGCTTAGCCCTAGGCGAATGGTGACAGTGATTGGAGGGGGCGACCGTCCCTTTTGTCGTTTGGACTGACCATAAGAACCTTGAGTACATCCGTTCTGCCAAACGACTTAATGCACGTCAAGCTCGTTGGGCGTTGTTTTTCGCTCGTTTCGAGTTCGTGATTTCTTATCGCTCGGGAAATAAGAACACCAAGCCTGATGCCTTATCCCGTCTCTTTAGTTCTTCTGTGGCTTCTACCGACCCCGAGGGGATTCTCCCTGAAGGGCGTGTTGTTGGGTTGACTGTCTGGGGAATTGAGAGACAGGTAAAGCAAGCACTCACTCACACTGCGTCGCCGCGCGCTTGTCCTTAGTAACCTTCTTTTCGTTCCTGTCTCGGTTTTGGTGGCCTACTCAGGAGCGTGACATGCGTCGTTTCGTGGCTGCTTGTTCAGACTGCGCGCAGACTAAGTCAGGTAACTCTCCTCCTGCCGGTCGTCTCAGACCGCTTCCCATTCCTTCTCGACCATGGTCTCACATCGCCTTAGACTTTATTACCGGTCTGCCTTCGTCTGCGGGGAAGACTGTGATTCTTACGGTTGTCGATAGGTTCTCTAAGGCGGCACATTTCATTCCCCTCGCTAAGCTTCCTTCCGCTAAGGAGACGGCACAAATCATCATTGAGAATGTGTTCAGAATTCATGGCCTCCCGTTAGACGCCGTTTCAGACAGAGGCCCGCAATTCACTTCACAGTTTTGGAGGGAGTTCTGTCGTTTGATTGGTGCTTCCGTCAGTCTCTCTTCCGGTTTTCATCCCCAGTCTAACGGTCAAGCAGAAAGGGCCAATCAGACGATTGGTCGCATATTACGCAGCCTTTCTTTTCGAAACCCTGCGTCTTGGGCAGAACAGCTCCCCTGGGCAGAATACGCTCACAACTCGCTTCCTTCGTCTGCTACCGGGCTATCTCCGTTTCAGAGTAGTCTTGGGTACCAGCCTCCTCTGTTCTCGTCCCAGCTCGCCGAGTCCAGCGTTCCCTCCGCTCAGGCTTTTGTCCAACGTTGTGAGCGCACCTGGAGGAGGGTCAGGTCTGCACTTTGCCGTTACAGGGCGCAGACTGTGAGAGCCGCCAATAAACGTAGGATTAAGAGTCCTAGGTATTGTCGCGGTCAGAGAGTGTGGCTTTCCACTCGTAACCTTCCCCTTACGACAGCTTCTCGCAAGTTGACTCCGCGGTTCATTGGTCCGTTCCGTGTCTCTCAGGTCGTCAATCCTGTCGCTGTGCGACTGCTTCTTCCGCGACATCTTCGTCGCGTCCACCCTGTCTTCCATGTCTCCTGTGTCAAGCCTTTTCTTCGCGCCCCCGTTCGTCTCCCCCCGTCCTTGTCGAGGGCGCACCTATTTACAAGGTACGGAAGATCATGGACATGCGTTCTCGGGGACGTGGTCACCAGTACTTAGTGGATTGGGAGGGTTACGGTCCTGAGGAGAGGAGTTGGGTTCCATCTCGGGACGTGCTGGACCGTTCGTTGATTGATGATTTCCTCCGTTGCCGCCAGGGTTCCTCCTCGAGTGCGCCAGGAGGCGCTCGGTGAGTGGGGGGGTACTGTCATGTTTTGTCATTGATTATCATGTCTTGTCCCTGTGCTTCCCTTCTATTCGTTTCCCTCTGCTGGTCTTATTAGGTTCTTTCCCTCTTTCTATCCCTCTCTCTCCCCCTCCCTCTCTCCCTCTCTCGCTCTCTCTCTCTATCGTTCCGTTCCTGCTCCCAGCTGTTCCTCATTCTCCTAACTACCTCATTTACTCTTTCACACCTGTCCCCTATTTTGCCCTCTGATTAGAGTTCCTATTTCTCCCTCTGTTTTCCGCTTCTGTCCTTGTCGGATCCTTGTTTGATGTTTGCTGTTCTGTGTCTTTGTTCCGCCCTGTCGTGTTTTGCCTTCTTCAGATGCTGCGTGTGAGCAGGTGTCTATGTCAGCTACGGCCTGTGCCTTCCCGAAGCGACCTGCAGTCTGTGGTCGCGTCTCCAGTCGTTCCTCTCTACTGACGAGAGGATTTCAGTTTTCCTGTTTTGTATTTACCTAAGATAATATCCAGGATTATCGTTTTTGTTTAAGACTGGAATAAAGACTCTGTTTCTGTTAAGTCGCTTTTGGGTCCTCATTCACCGGCATAACACCTTGTGCTTGATTGATTAATTAAGGTCACTAATTAGTAAGGAACTCACCTGGTTGTCTCGGTCTTAATTGAAAGGAAGAAAAAAAACAGCACACACGCGGCCCTTCGTGGAATCAGTTTGACGCCCTTCGTGTTAAAGGGTTAAAGTCATGAAGGACAGATGGGAAAGATATGAAATGTGTTTTGTATCACGTTCCAATGATAAAACTGGAGGGGGGGCAAGCATGCAATTTCAGAATGTGTGGGGGGGGGCATGTCCCCAGTGATAGTTGTGCCCCGGTGCATATCTGTATTCCATGTATTCCCAGTCATGTGAAATCCATAGAATGAATGTCTTACAATCGACTGATTTCCTTATATGAACTGTAACTCAGTAATATCTTTGACATTGTTGTGTCTATATTTTTGTTCAGTGTAGATTTGTTGCTAACAAACCTGCCAATATGACCACAGAATTAAAAAATATCAGTTGTTGAAATCAGCTGGTGAAACTAGAAACACGTGGGACAGTTTGTGGCGGAGGGAACCGGAGAAATTAATGTTCATCGAAATGCTCCCAAAAAAAGTATCTCTGCAAATAGTGTTGATCGGGGATGATCGGGGACCACTCCAAGGGTATAGATTAGTGTTGATAGGAGACCACTACAAGGGTATAGAATAGTGTTGATAGGAGACCACTACAAGGGTATAGAATAGTGTTGATAGGAGACCACTACAAGGGTATAGAATAGTGTTGATAGGAGACCACTACAAGGGTATAGAATAGTGTTGTTAGGAGACCACTCCAAGGGTATAGAATAGTGTTGATAGGAGACCACTACAAGGGTATAGAATAGTGTTGATAGGAGACCACTACAAGGGTATAGAATAGTGTTGATAGGAGACCACTACAAGGGTATAGAATAGTGTTGATAGGAGACCACTACAAGGGTATAGAATAGTGTTGATAGGAGACCACTACAAGGGTATAGAATAGTGTTGATAGGAGACCACTACAAGGGTATAGAATACTGTTCATAGGAGACCACTACAAGGGTATAGAATAGTGTTGATAGGAGACCACTACAAGGGTATAGAATAGTGTTGATAGGAGACCACTACAAGGGTATAGAATAGTGTTGATAGGAGACCACTACAAGGGTATAGAATAGTGTTGTTAGGAGACCACTCCAAGGGTATAGAATAGTGTTGATAGGAGACCACTCCAAGGGTATAGAATAGTGTTGATAGGAGACCACTACAAGGGTATAGAATAGTGTTGATAGGAGACCACTACAAGGGTATAGAATAGTGTTGATAGGAGACCACTCCAAGGGTATAGAATAGTGTTGATAGGGGACCACTACAAGGGTATAGAATAGTGTTAATAGGGGACCACTACAAGGGTATAGAATAGTGTTGATAGGAGTCCACCACTACAAGGGTATAGAATAGTGTTGATAGGGGACCACTACAAGGGTATAGAATAGTGTTGATAGGAGACCACTACAAGGGTATAGAATAGTGTTGATAGGAGACCACTACAAGGGTATAGAATAGTGTTGATCGCGGACCACTACAAGGGTATAGAATAGTGTTGATAGGAGACCACTACAAGGGTATAGAATAGTGTTAATAGGGGACCACTACAAGGGTATAGTGTTGATAGGAGACCACTACAAGGGTATAGAATAGTGTTAATAGGGGACCACTACAAGGGTATAGTGTTGATAGGAGACCACTCCAAGGGTATATAGGGGTGTATATTTGATAGGAGACCACTCCAAGGGTATAGAATAGTGTTGATAGGAGACCACTACAAGGGTATAGAATAGTGTTGTTAGGAGACCACTCCAAGGGTATAGAATAGTGTTGATAGGGACCACTACAAGGGTATAGAATAGTGTTGATAGGAGACCACTACAAGGGTATAGAATAGTGTTGATAGGAGACCACTACTAAAAGGGTATAGAATAGTGTTGATAGGAGACCACTACAAGGGTATAGAATAGTGTTGATAGGAGACCACTACAAGGGTATAGAATAGTGTTGATAGGAGACCACTACAAGGGTATAGAATACTGTTCATAGGAGACCACTACAAGGGTATAGAATAGTGTTAATAGGGGACCACTACAAGGGTATATTGTTGATAGGAGACCACTCCAAGGGTATAGAATAGTGTTGATAGGAGACCACTACAAGGGTATAGAATAGTGTTGTTAGGAGACCACTCCAAGGGTATAGAATAGTGTTGATAGGAGACCACTCCAAGGGTATAGAATAGTGTTGATAGGAGACCACTACAAGGGTATAGAATAGTTTGATAGGAGTTTACAAGGGTATAGAATAGTGTTGATACAGACCACTCCAAGGGTATAGAATAGTTTGATTACAAGGGTATAGAATAGTGTTTAGGGGACCACTACAAGGGTATAGAATAGTGTTGATAGGAGTCCACCACTACAAGGGTATAGAATAAAGGGGACCACTACAAGGGTATAGAATAGTGTTGATAGGAGACCACTACAAGGGTATAGAATAGTGTTGATAGGAGACCACTACAAGGGTATAGAATAGTGTTGATCGCGGACCACTACAAGGGTATAGAATAGTGTTGATAGGAGACCACTACAAGGGTATAGTGTTGATAGGAGACCACTACAAGGGTATAGAATAGTGTTAATAGGGGACCACTACAAGGGTATAGTGTTGATAGGAGACCACTCCAAGGGTATAGAATAGTGTTAATAGGGGACCACTACAAGGGTATAGTGTTGATAGGAGACCACTCCAAGGGTATAGAATAGTGTTGATAGGAGACCACTACTAAAACACAAACATTCTATGCTGCTAGACAATGTTGTCAAACAGTCAAAATCAATGTCAAAGTTTACCATCCGTTAGTGAACGTGTATCAGTAATATTTTAGTGCTTCTACACCTGTAATTGCTTGCTTTTTGGGGTTTTAGGCTGGGTTTCTGTACAGCACTTTTTATATTTGATTGATAAAACATTTTATCAGTATTCATATTCCTTCATTTGAAAAGACACCGTCACCCTCCCCACACAAACCTCTCTGCAATGTCACAGCTACAGAGAAAGCACACATGTTTCCCAAACCCATGTAAAGTAGCTTGAGGGATATATGTAACGAAAAGAGATATAAAATGCTGCTCTTACCCAGTGTCTTTGGGTTCAATATGGGTCTAAGTTCATTGAAGGCTACCGAGAACACTGCTATCACAAGTATACTGGACAGATAGAGCTGAATAACACTCCCATTGGTAGATGACCAAACAACCAATAAGAGGTCACAAGTATACTGGACAGATAGAGCTGAATATGATGACACGCTTGTAGTTGCAGTTGAGATACCTTTTTTTTTTTTTTTTCTTTCTTTCTGGTACAAATAAAATGTCCGTCAAGGATGAAACACTCCCATTGGTAGATGACCAAACAACCAATAAGAGGTCACAGCAATAGTTGGGTGAAAACACTTTTTTTTTAATACAAGATTTCAACGTACAGTGTCTAGTGGCATAAATAAAACAATGTTATTTAAACACAGGAGAAGAGAAATGCATTTTTCACCATGCATTGTTTACTCAAGCATTCATACATGTGTACAACCCTCTTTTCTAGGTTGGAAGTTCCCTGTGGTCAAGGACAATTGCCAGGCTTTTCCCAACCGCTCCAGATGGAAAACAATTTCCTTCAATCTGCATTTTCTCAGTCTATTTATCATCCCTCTAATTCCTCCCTCCTTCCCCCTGGGGTATCATCCCTCCTTCCTCCTTCCCCCTGGGGTACCATCCCTCTAATTCCTCCCTTCTTCCCCATGGGATATCATCCCTCTAATTCCTCCCTCCTTCCCCATGGGGTACCATCCCTCTAATTCCTCCCTTCTTCCCCATGGGATATCATCCCTCTAATTCCTCCCTCCTTCCCCCTGGGGTATCATCCCTCTAATTCCTCCCTCCCCCTGGGGTACCATCCCTCTAATTCCTCCCTCCTCCCCCCTGGGGTATCATCCCTCTAATTCCTCCCTCCTTCCCCATGGGGTATCAACCCTCTAATTCCTCCCTCCTTCCCCATGGGGTATCATCCCTCTAATTCCTCCCTCCTTCCCCATGGGGTATCATCCCTCTAATTCCTCCCTCCTTCCCCATGGGGTATCATCCCTCCTTCCCCCTGGGGTATCATCCCTCTAATTCCTCCCTCCTTACCCATGGGGTATCATCCCTCTAATTCCTCCATCCTTCCCCATGGGGTATCATCCCTCCTTCCTCCTGGGGTATCATCCCTCTAATTCCTCCCTCCTTCCCCCTGGGGTATCATCCCTCTAATTCCTCCCTCTTCCCTCCTTCCCCATGGGGTATCATCCCTCTAATTCCTCCCTTCTTCCCCCTGGGGTATCATCCCTCTAATTCCTCCCTCCTCCCTCCTCCCCCATGGGGTATCATCCCTCTAATTCCTCCCTCCTTCCCCCTGGTGTATCATCCCTCTAATTCCTCCCTCCCCCTGGGGTGGCTTTCAGAGAGGCTAGCTCTTTGTCATGTGTTTTAGCATGTCAACTGAACGTCTGTCTGATACGTGCAATGTGTTAAGACAAGCCAAATAACTTTCACTGCGCTGTACTTTGGCAACCATTTTGTTTGCGAGTCCCATTTTTATTGGGAACGCGGTGGGGGAAACAGGTATTTCAATTAAAAAACTGACACAAATGAAGGACAAACAGTGTATAATGTCCCCCTGAAACCATTGTGATAACCATATTATTATTGTAATTATTATAATCATCACTATCACTATTGTTACTATCATCAATATTCCAATTGTAAGTACTAATTCACTCATGAATGTAAAAACGAAATGAAAAAAAAAAAAACATTCTCTATAGTGAACAAAATAATATACTAAAATATGCACCTTGAAGGGGGCTTTCGGGAGGCTTTCAGTCAGTCCTTCTTGCTGCATATGAAGAAATTCATTTCTAAGGCTGATTTTGATTTGACACACACACACACACACACACACACACACCAATCTCTACATTTCAAATGGGCAAAAAAAAAGAAGGAAATCTAATAAAATAAAATGAACAACACAGAAATACAGAAAAGCTAAATGAGACGGAGGGCAAACTCTTCCAAAACGTAATGGTTGCTCCACCTGAATGTTTATCCTTCAGGACAGCTATCGTGTTCTAAAAGAATAGAAGAATGTGTTTTTGTTGTTGATGCCATATCTTTCGCAATAACCGTTTTGCTAATATCTGAAATGTAACTTGAAATGAAGCCCAACAGATCAGATATTCTGTCAACAAGGCATTTGAATCAGTTACAAATTAATGACTGCTATTACATGTATATATATTTTTTGCATCGTTTGGAATTCTTCTCCGTTAAGCTTCGCACAAATCAGATCATCATCTCCTCTTAATTTGAGTCAAATGGGAATAAATCCGAATTTGAGAAACACACGTCACTAAAACTTTCACTTACGTCATGTACGATTTTAACACAACATGTACGCTTCACACGTACTTATCTTAGATTAGGATGTAACTCGATTCTTCGCCTAATGAATGAATTGAGCTTAACGCTGAAATGATTACGCCACTTAAAATATACGCAAACCAACAACAAAAAAAAACCTGTCCTTGTACTTCTACTTACCTATTGTTCTATGAATCTCACCTCAAACGTGGATCAAATCTTCATCAATCTCAGTAACTGTCATAAGCAATTATATATTTCTTATGTGACTAACTAACAACCCTGTTGGGATAAACCATCTAGGACTCTTATTGCAGTTTGTTCCTCGTCCTGAAATCAATAGAGCTGAAGTGGCGACATGATCTGTGGACGCAGGGGGGGGGCAAGTTCTTTACATATAACCAATAAACTCCGTCTGTATTTCATGGCGGTGAGTGTGATGGAGGCATTGAACTGAAAGGAGATCTACAAACATCAGATTCAGATCACAATGGGTCATCTGGTCAGATTAATAATACCGGTTTTAGTTCAAGGAGAAAGAATTACGAGCCGGTTATTGTGACAGGAATCAAAATGGCTGACAGATTAGAGCGATGGGATACACTCCTAAATGAAACCTCTACGGACGTACACATACTGACTCATCTATATGGGGAAGCATTAGAAAACCAATTATAACCGAAGCTCATCAATACAAAATAAATCTCTATATTATAATGTATGGCAACATACCAAGCGAGATATACCACCATAGTCCACTCTGTTATATATATATATATATATATATATATATATATATATATACTGATGATTCATTCATTCCAATACTATGGGAGCTTGTTGGATTAGAATGTTATTATTATTATTATTATAATGTCAAACGTGTGAAGAAGGGAGAATTATCTGGATATAGAGACAGAGGTCGGCTTCCATAATAAATGGACACTCAAAAAAGCAACACTTGGTATCTGGCGAAAACAAACTATGTAGGTACATCATCATCATTATGCGTGCACATCATCATCATCATCATCATTATGCGTGTACATCATCATTGATTATGCGTGCACATCATCATCAACATTATGCGTGTACATCATCATCATCATTATGCGTGCACATCATCATTATGCGTGTACATCATCATCATCATTATGCGTGCACATCATCATTATGCGTGTACATCATCATCATCATTATGCGTGTACATCAGCATCATCATTATGCGTGTACATCATCATTATGCGTGCACATCATCATTATGCGTGTACATCATCATTATGCGTGTACATCATCATTATGCGTGCACATCATCATTATGCGTGTACATCATCATTATGCGTGCACATCATCATTATGCGTGTACATCATCATCATCATTATGCGTGTACATCATCATCATTATGCGTGTAGTACATCATCACTCATCTAACCTGCATTGACCACCACCACCACCACCTTACATTATTGCAAAGGGTCACTTTCAAAGTCGTTAGTGAAGAATCTGAACATTAAATAAAATGTGTGATTACATAAAATGGGTCATTCCGACTGTATAACAGGAGGTACATTTCAATTCGACAATATGGCAAAATAAAAAAATTAAAAAATCATTTGAAATAGGTGACCAATGAGAAAAGGTATATAATAAGGAATCAATTCTCTACTCTAAGATTTTACAAATTGCAGTACACTATTCATGTATTTATAGATATTTTTTGTTTTACAATTTGATGCTGTATCAAAAAACGTTGTAAAAAAATTAGATAGAGATTTTAAATCAACCATTTTTTTCTGTGTTTTCTGGTAATCTTGTTATTGGGATATTCCCATTTCTTTCTGTCTCTCTCTAACTCTCCTACCCTCCTCTCAACAATGCCCTTTGTGAATACATGTTGTGTCCCATTCAGGACATTCTCAACGGCCCTAAACTGTTTTACCGCATAAACTGTGAAAAACAAGAGCATCATTACTACATAAAAAAATAAATTACCCCTTGTCTAAAATAAACTGCAGGAGGCTTTTTCCATATCTGATTTACACAAAACGTTGTTTTTTTTGGGACTAAAAATACACAGGCCGATCCATCGTTATTTACAGAAGACACTTGTCGCATCACCATAAAGGCAAAATGGCATTCAAATGGTCAATGTTATGATCATATTCGGATCACGATACTCATTTTAACCCACTTTAAACAAGAATAGTGAAAAGGGCATTGGATTGTGTTATATTTCTCTCTTGAATTATTTTGGGTGGCTTTGGGAAACTCAGGCAAAGTAAAAACAAGAAATCTGGTCATAACCAGGCCAGGGTACCCATCTGGTCATAACCAGGCCAGGGTACCCATCTGGTCATAACCATCTGGTCATAACCAGGCCAGGGTACCCATCTGGTCATAATCAGGCCAGGGTAACCATCTGGTAATAACCAGGCCAGGGTAACCATCTGGTAATAACCAGGCCAGGAACGGTGTACCGTTCCTTTCTGATTGGGGGAAAAAGAGATCCTGCAGGCTATTTCAGTCAGGAGATCTGCTCCACCACCAAAACAATCCTATCTAATCTAATCTAACCTTAAAAATATAAAGTAAAATAATTAAAAAAAATGTAATACTAATTTCTAATTATTCTTTTAGGCTACCCTTGTTATGCTCATCTTGACTAGACATTGTGTGAATAAGGGTAAAAACATACAATTAGTGTTAAAAGGCAAACATTATTGAATCCAAACAGCCACCGCCACATCAATCAACCACTGTGTTTAACTGTCTGCAGGGTTGGCTGTCCCAGATCAACATGATTATGTTGTGTTTGTTTTCATTCATAGAACTCTCTATCTCATCATTAAAAACCTTTTTGTCTGCAGTGTGTTTGTTTATTGTCCTCTTGTATTATTCAAGATAAAAGAAGATTTAAAAAAAGGCAATTAGTTTGATCTTAAAGTCAAGTCAAAAACTGAAGAAAACCAGAACCAAAAGACACAAAATAAAAGAAAAGGCCATTTAGTTTCAAATGGAGAAAAAAGCTGCTGGGACAGGAGGGGCGTGTCTTCTCAATCTAGCTGTTCAGCTGTAAACAATGAGATGACGAGAGACTGAATAGTGTCATTGTTGTGGCTATTGTTGCCGAGGCTACCACCTAGTTCTCCCTCCCTCCCATCGTTCAACTTTAACTCAGCCTTGATTAGATCAGCCCAAAACCCTAGCAACCCAAAATGTCTGAAGTTCATTGCCACTTTGCAGAGCCTCTACCCTCCTCCTCCCACCCCTTATTTCCAAACAGACAACACTGGTGTGAGACGGTTACAAGTCCCCCCTGCTGCCCCTCTCCTCCTCTGGAAGAGCCAGCTAACCTTAGGGTGGCACGTAAGGTGGTGGGGATCTGTAGGGGGTCATGTTCTTTGGACGAGAGCCTTTACCTTCCATGGGGACAGTGAAAGGGGGTGGAGGCTGGTAGGGAGGGGCATTGGGATCCTCATCCCTCAGAGCTGTGTACTCCCCCAGAAGGTCCTGGTTCAGGGGGGTGGTCTCTGGACTGGTCATGTTGGGGTACTCAGGCGGGGGCAGTGGGGGTTTCTCCTCCTGCAGGATGAGCGGCATGGAGGAGGACGGAGGGGGCTTGGAGTCGTCAAGCTCGTCTGCGAAGATGATGGGTACCCCCTTCTTGATGAAGGTAGCCTGGTCCTCGATGGTCAGCTTTCCTTTGCGCTTTTTACGGTAGCAGATCATGGCGATGATGCCGGCGATCAGCAAGATGGCCGCCACCACTACCGCAGGGATGACCGTGTGAAGGTAGACGTCGTCCGTGCTCTGGCGTCCGGCGCCGAGCGCCGGGGTGACGGCCGGGGGTAAAGGAATGGTGATTTCACTCGGCGGCACGAACATGTAGTTCCGGCAGGCGGCTGTCCCTTTGACCTTGATGTCGATGGGTTTGAATTCAGGCTCCATGGTGGAGATGAATGTCTGGGAGGGCCTTCCCTGGGCGTTAGAGATCCTCCTGGACATGGTCTGGATCTTCTCCTTGGGACAGGGGTTCTGCTGGAGGCTGTTGTTGGTCCACTCCACCATGATGGATCCCTTGGTGATGTTTCTCAGGGTGACCGTGCTGCTGTTGCGGTCCCCGAACGAGTACGCCAGTTTCTTGATGAGCAAAATCTTCTTGTGGATGTCGTTGGTCACCTGGTGAGGTTCCCCGTGGAAGCGAGCCTGGAACAAGACCGGGGACTTATCGTTGGGAGCCCAGCGGTTCACACGGACCTCAAAGGCATCGATTGCATTCAGACCGCCTTTATCGGTGGCCTGCATGAAGTACTCGTGCTTCCCGATGTGGTTCGAGTCAGGTAGACCATACAGCAGCTGACTTGTGCTATTAAACTGTATCCAGGAATCATCTCCGACCACTTCGTTGTGGTTCATCCTCAATGTCAACCTCAACTTGTCTGTCGTACCGTCCTCCTTGTCAAAGAAAGTATCGGATGGGATTTTCACTTCAAAATATGTGCCAACGAAGGCATTGACCTGATCGATGGGGTTGCGGAGATCTGGTTTCTCGTTTCTTGGGTCAGGCACGATGGACGACGGGGTAGTGCGCCTGGCTGGTTTGGCTGTGGTGGTCTTGGGCTCCCTTGGCATCGGAGTGGTCTTCGGTCTCTTTGGTTTCTTGGTTGGCTTTCTGGTGGCGACTGTGGTGGGTGGAGGGAGTGTCGGCGTGGATTCCACAACAGTATGCCTGGTCATGGTGGGTTCAATGGAGATGGTACTAGTGGACTCCATCACTCTGGTTGGCAGGGGTGCACCCTGAGTGGGAGTGTGGGAATAAGAGTCTCTGACACGGATCGTGGGCTTCATGGGCAAGGGCACAGGTCCTCTCATGGGTGGGGCAGAGCTGTCTGTGGGGGCAGCAATGGCAGGTGACGATAGGGTGGGAACAATGCGAACGGGGGGCTCGACGACAGACGTTGGGGGAAGCAGAGCTAGAACAGGAGTAGGGGTATTGTTGAGCTGGCGCCTCACCCGTTTTGGGATATGAGGCTTCTTGTTGGCGATGTGCCAACCGACGACCGGATATCCCAACTGAGCCGACATAGTGCCTGCTTTAGCCGGCGCCTGGACGCTACCAATATTAGGGACGTTACTCTGGTCCAGGGAACAGCCCAGCTTCCAGGATAACAGGGCTCCGTTCTCAACCACCTTTTTGGCATTTCCTGGTCCGGCCATGAAGGCGGACATATCGAACAATCTGTTGTTGACCACGGGAAGTATCTTCATGTGCTGCAGCGCCACGCCAGAGAACTTCTTCATCTTGCCCAGCAGCTCCACCCTCTGTCTGGAGCTCATCTTGGTCAGGTCGGCATCCAGAATCACTGTGAGCACCGTCACCGGCTCCTCGTGGCCACAGACGAATGGCTCTACCTCGTTGTTGGAGTTGTTGGACGCTGACTGGATGGCTACCTGGATCGGGTCAGTGTCAGCGTGTTCCTCTGGGTGCACCTCGATGGAGAAGATATCCTGGCTGCCATTGGATGCAGAGACGGAGATATAGTGGACACCCTTGTCCTCACCCAGTGGTAGACCCTGTAGGACGTTTCTCTCCCAGTCCCAGTGCAGCCATGTTGGTAACGTCTCCTTACCTGACTCAGTTATCTGGGGAAAAAAAACAAAAGATAAAGAGTTGATAAGTCTTTTTTGATTCAATTAATAATTTAAGATAAAATACAAGAAAACAACATGAAAAATAATATGTTTACGCTCATAACTTCTGTTCTACTCACAGAATTGACTGTTTTCTTGACTGTGTAACTAGTTTATAAATCATTCAAGATGAACTATGCATAAATCACCATATCCTGGTTGCAAAAATTTGAATCATTTGCCTTATTTTCCGTTTACGTGACAAAACAAGCAAGTATAGTGTAGAGGACCGTTGTATCATCTAAAAAACACTGAAATATATTTTCCATATTAATAAATATAATACATATTATAAATATTGTATTTTCAGTTGTTTGGAGCTGGTGTAAACAAAACGAAAGTAAAAGACAAAACATTTAACTTTAAGAATGGGAAGCATAGAAGTAACACATAGAACAGATCAACCGCTGGTCGTAATATATTAGTTTGTCTTCATTTATTTGGTCAGGCCAGGGTGTGACATGGGAATGTGTTTTGCCCTGGTGGGGTTATCTAGCAAAGTCTATGGCTGTCTGGAATCTCAATCAGAGTCAGGTGATTATTGTTGTCTCTATTGTGTTTGTCTTCATTTGTTTGGTCAGGCCAGGGTGATTGACATGGGTTTATAGGGCTGTTTGGTGTGATTTTGTCTTTGTGTTTTGTTTGCACCAGATAGGGCTGTTTGGGGGTGATTGTTCCCGTCTTTGTGTTTGCACCAGTAGGGCTGTTTTGGGTGATTGTTCCTGTCTTTGGTTTATCTAGATTGTTCCTGTCTTTGTGTTTGTCTGGGTGATTGGTCTTTGTGTTTGTCCTGTCTTTGTGTTTGCACCAATGTGATTGATCCTGTCTTTGTGTTTGCACCAGATGGGGCTGTTTGGTGATGATTGTTTGTCTTTGTGTTTCAGATGGGGCTGGGAACCCGTCTTTGTGTTTGCACCAGATGGGGCTGTTTGGTGGGTGATTGTTCCATATGTGTTTCACCAGATGGGGCTGAGATTGTTTTTGTTTGCACCAGATGGGGCTGTTTGGTGGGTGATTGTTCCTGTCTTTGTGGGTGATTGTTCCTGTCTTTGTGTTTGCACCAGATGGGGCTGTTTCAGTTTTCACATTTCATTATTTTGTAGTTTCTTCATGTATAGTTTTTTCCTTCATTAAAATATCATGAATCATCATCACGCTGCATTTTGGTCCGACTCTCCTTCACCACAAGAGAACCGTTACAGAGAATGACAGATCTATAACTCACATTTCTATGTGAATTTGGTCAATTGCTCCCAAAAGTTACATATTGCAGCCATTAATAACAGAGAAGAGATCTTGTTGTTGTTTTATCTTTTGGGTTTATAAATAATAGGATATGTTATTGTTGTGAGAAGCTGCTACTGAGAAGCTGCTACTGGTGATTTTCTTCACACAATTTCAATTTTTTTCTATTAGACTAGTGCAAAACTAAGTTTCTCTATAAGGTTAAAAGGTGAAATATAGTTAACAATTAACAAGATACAATTAATTTTAAAGTACATCTAGCAGCTGGAGAGCACCTTTACTTGCAGATCTATACATTTACTTGATCATGTGTAAATTACGTGTCCGTATTCGAGCATGGGTAGGATGGTCATCTGAATCAGGGTAAGTTTGGCAGCTTGGGTGAAAGATGAGCGATTACGATAGAGGAGACCAAGTTAGGATGTAACCTTAGTCTGCAGCTTTGATATGTGTGAGAGAAGGACAGTGTACCATCTAGCCATACTCCCAAGTACTTGTAAGAGGTGAGTACCTCAAGCTCTAAACCCTCAGATTTAGTTATCAGAACAGTCGGAAGAGGGGCATTCCTCTTACCAAACCAAACCAAACCATAACCTTTGTTTTGGAGGTTTTCAGAACAAGGTTAAGGGCAGAGACCTTGTTTGACCCTAAGAAAGATTTGTAGTAGAGCGTTTAACACACAATCCGGGGAGGGGCCAGCTGAGTATAAGACTGTATAATCTGCATATAAATGGATGCGAGAGCTTCCTACTGCCTGAACTATGTTGCTGTAAATTGAGAAGAGTGTGGGGCCTAGGATCGAGCCTTGGGGTACTCCCTTGGTGACAGGCAGCGTCTGAGACAGCAGCTGTTCTGACTTTATACACTGCACTCTGAGAGAGGTAATTAGCAATCCAGGCCAAAGACCGCTCAGAGACACCAAAACTCCTTAGCCGGCCCACAAGAATGTAATGGTCTACTGTATAAAAAGCTTTGGCAGTCAATAGAAATAGCAGCACAACATTGCTTAGACTCAAGGGCAATGGTGACATCATTGAGGACCTTTAAGGTTGCAGCGACACATCCATAACCTGACCGGAAACCAGATTGCGTACCAGAGAGAATACTACAGACATCAAGAAAGCCAGTCAGTTGATTATTTACATATTTTTTCAACACTTGATGAACAGGCCACAGACAGAGAACTGCTCCTTAAAGTAACTAACTTTGGCCGGATAGCCTGAGTGCAATTCATTCTCATTTGCCTGAACGAGAGCCAGTCAGCCTGAGTGTGCGTGTGACGATATTTCGAAAAATACATTTCGAGGTGGAGTAACTCTGCCAGATCACGGTCGAACCAGGGGCTGAACCTGTTTGAAATTCTCATTTTCTTTATTGGGGCGTGTTTGTTAACAATACCACTGAAACTATTAAAAAAGAAGGTCCAAGCGTCTTTGACAGAGGGGATCAAGTTTACAGAGGCCAGGTCATGAAGGAAGGCTTGCTCATTAAAGCTTTTTAGCAAGAGTCTATGACAATTCAGGACAGGTCGTTTCACTGAGCAACCATTACGAACATAGTGATCACTGTTTTACAGCTTAAAATTATTACAGAAAACACCAGACTGACACCTATCAGGATTATTTGTGAGGATAACATCAAGGAGAGTAGCCTTTTCTGGGTGTTTGGAGTCATACCTTGTGAGATTGGTATTAATCTGAGAAAGATACAGGGAGTCCCATTGTTTTAGGACTTGGTCAGGTAGTTTAAGCATGTCCCAGTTTAGGTCACCTAGCAGGACACATTCAGAGTGTAAGGGGCCAGGAGAGAGCTTATGGCAGGTCGGGTACAGGCCAGTGCTGATGATGACTGACAAAATCCAGCAACAGTCAAAAATAGTTATTTGGAAAGTTTAATGCTTAAAACTAGCAAATCAAATTGTTTGGGGACAGACTTGGTGGAGACAACTGAGCACTGAAGGTGATCCTTGGTAAATATTGCCACTCCACCACCTTTGGAAGATCTGTCCTGCCGAAAAAGGTTATAACCAGAAAGGTTAACAGTGTTCAAAACAATCTTCCTTAACCAGTCTCAGTAATGACCAACACATCTGGATTGGCGCTGTGAACCCACACTTTCAATTAGGTAATAAGCTTCTAGTGTTGACGTGCAGAAAACACAGGCTTTTATGAGAGCAGAAATCAGTGAAGCAGATATCAGAGCACAAGTCAGAATTGGGGCTAGCAACAGTAGATGGGCCAGGGTGTACATGCACATTTCCACATACCATCAACAGTAATATAATCAAGGCACAGGGGAGGACAGGGAGAGCTCCGCAGTCCTGATTTCAAATCAAATCCAATTATATTGGTCACATGCGCCAGATACAACAGGTGGTTACAGTGAAATGTTTACCTATGACATTTGAATCAAATCAAATCGAAGGTATTTATATAGCCGTTCTTACATCAGCTGATATCTCAAAGTGCTGTACAGAAACCCAGCCTAAAACCCCAAACAGCAAGCAATGTGCAATAGATGACAACGATATCCTATTATAGAGCGATTTAATCAGGTAACATGAATATAAAGCCGGCCAGAAGTGGGTAGAATAGGACGGGAGGCCAACAGCCCGTGTAACTAATAGAGAGTCAGAGTGCCGAGTGTGGGAACAAACATAGTCTGTCCCACGGTTGAGTAAACAAGAACGTTCATAGTCAACAAAGCACATAGGAGTCGTGGGATAAATAGCATTAAGCACAATAAAAAATATATAACGACTTGGGGTTAGCCATTGTAAGTTTGGAAGTAACTCGCACCAACAGTGCGTGTGTGCTAGGGGTGAGTGAAACCTCGGGAAAGAGGGGGGAGTGTGGCGGAGGTACCAGTACCAAAAAGGGGAGACAACCAGGGCAGACGGTGAACAGATCGCCAGCTGGAATCCAAGCAGCAGTGCAGCAGGCAACGGGATTAGATGACACACCCACTTGGGAGAAGCTTTTTTCGGGAGGAAGATGCGTGCAGAAAATCCCAGCTAGCTAGCTAACGTACCTAGCAAATCTCTGTCCACCCTGTCTTTCAACGTGGAAAAGCAGGTCGTTAGCTAGCTATATCTCTGTCCACCCTGTCTTTCAACGTGGAAAAGGAGGTCGTTATCTAGCTATATCTCTGTCCATCCTGTCTTTCAACATGGAAAAGGAGGTTGTTAGCTAGCTATATCTCTGTCCACCCTGTCTTTCAACGTGGAAAAGGAGGTTGTTAGCGAGCTATATCTCTTTAGTTTTGGCGGATGGTCCTTTACGACATTCAAACAAAATTGTCCTGTGGCTGTTGTAATTTGGAGATGGCGAGGAGGATATCTTCTGATGCGATCAAAGCAACAATATCGTTTCTTATTGAGGTCATTTACAATTGGAGTATCCTGGCTGTATATCTGATTTCAAAATAGAGATGAATCCAGGGGCTACTGTGTTGTAATGACTGCTGCACAGAGGGAGGGGGCTTCAACGGCCTATGAATTTGGGTGGGGGAGGCTGGAAAACTCTTCTGCCATTGTTGGGCTCAAGGGCTTTGACACCTCTCACTTCACACTTCAGTGCTAATTGAAGTTGCAGCTTGATCTGTTCAGTCCTAGCAAACTTGGTAGCCTTAACTTAGCATTCTGTCCTAATAAAGTACAATATAACATTGTAATTTATTTTTCTTCTTGGCACTAAAAGTAGCTTCAGACTAAACATTACTCAGTTCCAGGCTGGATGATGTTTTCACGTTTCTTGTTCTTCTTTTGCTGGTCGTTGGTTTGCCAGAGCATTTGCCGTATAGACCTTGGAAATAAGAATCTTGGTAGTAGGAATCCTTCCAGGTAATTTTGTCCGAAATCAGGTTGTAGGTTGGAGTTTTGATTTGGAGTGAAGGTTATGTTGTGGAGGGTAGCATCCTGTGTATACAGTTTAAGTCGGAAGTTTACATACACCTTAGCCAAATACATTTAAACTCAAGTTTTTCACAATTCCTGACATTTAATCCCATTAAATATTCAGTGTTTTAGGTCAGTTATGGTCACCACTTTATTTAAAGAATGTGAAATGTCAGAATAATAGTAGAGAAAGTAATTTATTTCAGTTTGAATTTCTTTCATCACATTCTCAGTGGGTCAGAAGTTTACATATACTCAATTAGTATTTGGTAGCATTGCCTTTAAATGGTTTAACTTGGGTCAAACGTTTCAGGTAGCCTTCCACAAGCTTCCCACGATAAGTTGGTTGAACTTTGGCTCATTCCTCCTGACAGAGCTGGTGTAACTGAGTCAGGTTTGTAGGCCTCCTTGCTCGCACACACTTTATCAGTTCTGCCCACAAACTTTCTATAGGATTGAGGTTAGGGCTTTGTGATGGCCACTCCAATACCTTGACTGTGTGAAAAACAAGTTTTCAATTTCCGACTTCAACTGTACGTCCTGGTGACATAGTGAATGTTATGTTGTGGAGGGTAGTATCCTGTATATGTCCTGGTGACATAGTGTTGTAGAGGGTAGCATCCTGTATATGTCCTGGTGACATAGTGTTGTAGAGGGTAGTATCCTGTATATGTCGTGGTGACATAGTGAAGGTTATGTTGTGGAGGCTAGTATCCTGTATATGTCCTGGTGACATAGTGAAGGTTATGTTGTGGAGGGTAGTATCCTGTATATGTCCTGGTGACATAGTGAAGGTTATGTTGTGGAGGGTAGTATCCTGTATATGTCCTGGTGACATAGTGTTGTAGAGGGTAGTATCCTGTATATGTCCTGGTGACATAGTGTTGTAGAGGGTAGTATCCTGTATATGTCGTGGTGACATAGTGGTGTAGAGGGTAGTATCCTGTATATGTCCTGGTGACATAGTGGTGTAGAGGGTAGTATCCTGTATATGCCCTGGTTAACATAGTGAAGGTAATGTTGTGGAGGCTAGTATCCTGTATATGTCCTTGCGGAGAACATTGAATCTATATTTTTGTAAAAACATGCTGAAAGATGCGATGGCCATCTGCAAGGAGTTTTACATTTACTCCTGAGGTGCTGACCTGTTGCACCCTCTACAACCACTGTGAAGATTATTATTTGACCCTGCTGGTCATCTATGAACATTTGAAAATCTTGGCCATGTTCTGTTATAATCTCCACCCGGCACAGCCAGAAGAGGACTGGCCACCCCTTATAACCTGGTTCCCCTCTAGGTTTCTTCCTAGGTTCAGGCCCTTCTAGGGAGTTTTTCCTAGCCACCGTGCTTCTACACCTGTATTGCTTGCTGTTTGGGGTTTTAGGTTGGGTTTCTGTACAGCACTTTGTGACATCAGCTGTTGTAAGAAGGGCTTTATAAAAACATTTGATTGATTGATTTCTTCAAAATTTGGTTTCTTCAACATGGGGTTTCTTCAACATGGGGTTTCTTCAACATGGGGTTTCTTCAACATGGGGTTTCTTCAACAAGGGGTTTCTTCAACAAGGGGTTTCTTCAACATGGGATTTCTTCAACATGGGGTTTCTTCAACATGGGGTTTCTTCAACATGGGGTTTCTTCAACATGGGGTTTCTTCAACATGGGGTTTCTTCAACATGGGGTTTCTTCAACATGGGGTTTCTTCAACATGGGGTTTCTTACATCTTCTTTTAGCATGGGGTTTCTTCAACATGGGGTTTCTTCAACATGGGGTTTCTTCAACATGGGGTTTCTTCAACATGGGGTTTCTTACATCTTCTTTTAGCATGGTCTAATACAGTTAACATAATAACTTAAAACATTCCATGTGGATGACGGAGAAATACATCACAAGGGGATTGACATTCAAATACATCCCATAAAACAACCACTAACGCGTCCTCTGCTTCTCAACCAGTTAATGTTGCGGCTGATAAATCGTACAGTTGATAAATGATGTAGATACCGGCGTTCCCTAGATGGATCATTAATGGTCTAACCAATACACAGCCAGCACCAGGGGAAGACAGGAAACAGCATATGGGCTTTTCGAATCAAACACACACACACACACACACACACACACACACACACACACACACACACACACACACACACACACACACACACACACACACACACACACACACACACACACACACACACACACACACACACACACACACACACACACACACACACACCTTCTCATTAATGCTCCAACACCTCCTACCGCTGCATCAGAGCAGATGTGGCTATTTTGGAGAGAAACTTTAATAACTATGATGATGGGTAATGTGGTGATGTATCAAAAAAGCTTCTGGGTGCCATCACCCGAAGATGATGAGATGATGTGTGTGTGTGTTCGCGTGTGGGCATGTGTGTATGCGTGTGTGCGTGCGTGTGTGTGATGAGTACACAGCAGTAGGTAGCTGCTCTGCCCCCTTTCTCCCCACTTTAGTAGTGAAGTTAATTAAACCAGGGGGTTGTTAATCTCATCAAAAGACACTAACTCTCCTTACCCAAATGGCACCTTATTCCCTATGTAGTGCACTACTTTTGACCAGAGAAATAGAAGATAGGCTGCCATTTGTGATGCGTTCACTTCCGGTGTGATGAACACTGTTCTGATTTTTGCTCAAAGCCCCCAAACCCACCGTGACATTCAGCATCTCTGTCTATCAGCGTCTCTGTCTATCAGCGTCTCTGACTATCAGTGTCTCTGACTATTAGCACTATCAGTGTCTCTGACTATTAGCACTATCAGTGTCTCTGACTATTAGCACTATCAGTGTCTCTGACTATTAGCACTATCAGTGTCTCTGACTATCAGCACTATCAGTGTCTCTGACTATTAGCACTATCAGTGTCTCTGACTATTAGCACTATCAGCGTCTCTGACTATTAGCACTATCAGCGTCTCTGTCTATCAGTGTCTCTGACTATTAGCACTATCAGTGTCTCTGACTATTAGCACTATCAGTGTCTCTGACTATTAGCACTATCAGTGTCTCTGTCTATCAGTGTCTCTGACTATTAGCACTATCAGTGTCTCTGTCTATCAGCGTCTCTGACTATTAGCACTATCAGTGTCTCTGACTATTAGCACTATCAGTGTCTCTGACTATTAGCACTATCAGTGTCTCTGACTATTAGCACTATCAGTGTCTCTGACTATTAGCACTATCAGTGTCTCTGGCTATCAGCACTATCAGCGTCTCTGGCTATTAGCACTATCAGTGTCTCTGACTATTAGCACTATCAGTGTCTCTGACTATTAGCACTATCAGTGTCTCTGACTATTAGCACTATCAGTGTCTCTGACTATTAGCACTATCAGTGTCTCTGACTATTAGCACTATCAGTGTCTCTGACTATTAGCACTATCAGTGTCTCTGACTATTAGCACTATCAGTGTCTCTGACTATTAGCACTATCAGTGTCTCTGACTATTAGCACTATCAGCGTCTCTGACTATTAGCACTATCAGTGTCTCTGACTATTAGCACTATCAGCGTCTCTGACTATTAGCACTATCAGCGTCTCTGTCTATCAGTGTCTCTGACTATTAGCACTATCAGCGTCTCTGACTATTAGCACTATCAGTGTCTCTGACTATTAGCACTATCAGCGTCTCTGACTATTAGCACTATCAGCGTCTCTGTCTATCAGTGTCTCTGACTATCAGCACTATCAGTGTCTCTGACTATCAGCACTATCAGTGTCTCTGACTATCAGCACTATCAGTGTCTCTGTCTATCAGTGTCTCTGACTATTAGCACTATCAGTGTCTCTGTCTATCAGTGTCTCTGACTATTAGCACTATCAGTGTCTCTGTCTATCAGTGTCTCTGACTATTAGCACTATCAGTGTCTCTGTCTATCAGTGTCTCTGACTATTAGCACTATCAGTGTCTCTGACTATTAGCACTATCAGTGTCTCTGACTATTAGCACTATCAGTGTCTCTGACTATTAGCACTATCAGTGTCTCTGACTATTAGCACTATCAGTGTCTCTGACTATCAGCACTATCAGTGTCTCTGACTATTAGCACTATCAGTGTCTCTGACTATTAGCACTATCAGCGTCTCTGTCTATCAGTGTCTCTGACTATCAGCACTATCAGTGTCTCTGACTATTAGCACTATCAGTGTCTCTGACTATTAGCACTATCAGTGTCTCTGACTATTAGCACTATCAGTGTCTCTGACTATTAGCACTATCAGTGTCTCTGACTATTAGCACTATCAGCGTCTCTGACTATTAGCACTATCAGTGTCTCTGACTATTAGCACTATCAGTGTCTCTGACTATTAGCACTATCAGCGTCTCTGTCTATCAGTGTCTCTGACTATCAGCACTATCAGCGTCTCTGACTATTAGCACTATCAGTGTCTCTGACTATTAGCACTATCAGTGTCTCTGTCTATCAGCACTATCAGTGTCTCTGTCTATCAGCGTCTCTGACTATCAGCACTATCAGTGTCTCTGACTATTAGCACTATCAGTGTCTCTGACTATCAGTGTCTCTGACTATTAGCACTATCAGTGTCTCTGTCTATCAGTGTCTCTGACTATTAGCACTATCAGTGTCTCTGTCTATCAGTGTCTCTGACTATTAGCACTATCAGTGTCTCTGACTATCAGCACTATCAGCGTCTCTGACTATTAGCACTATCAGTGTCTCTGACTATTAGCACTATCAGTGTCTCTGTCTATCAGCACTATCAGTGTCTCTGTCTATCAGCGTCTCTGACTATCAGCACTATCAGTGTCTCTGACTATTAGCACTATCAGTGTCTCTGTCTATCAGTGTCTCTGACTATTAGCACTATCAGTGTCTCTGTCTATCAGTGTCTCTGACTATTAGCACTATCAGTGTCTCTGTCTATCAGTGTCTCTGACTATTAGCACTATCAGTGTCTCTGTCTATCAGTGTCTCTGACTATTAGCACTATCAGTGTCTCTGACTATTAGCACTATCAGTGTCTCTGACTATTAGCACTATCAGTGTCTCTGGCTATTAGCACTATCAGTGTCTCTGTCTATCAGTGTCTCTGACTATTAGCACTATCAGTGTCTCTGTCTATCAGTGTCTCTGACTATTAGCACTATCAGTGTCTCTGACTATTAGCACTATCAGTGTCTCTGACTATTAGCACTATCAGTGTCTCTGACTATTAGCACTATCAGTGTCTCTGACTATCAGCACTATCAGTGTCTCTGACTATTAGCACTATCAGTGTCTCTGACTATTAGCACTATCAGTGTCTCTGACTATTAGCACTATCAGTGTCTCTGACTATCAGCACTATCAGTGTTTCTGACTATTAGCACTATCAGTGTCTCTGACTATTAGCACTATCAGTGTCTCTGAATATTAGGACTATCAGTGTCCCTGTCTATCAGCGTCCCTGACTATCAGCGTCCCTGTCTATCAGCGTCCCTGACTATCAGCGTCTCTGACTATCAGCGTCTCTGACTATCAGCGTCTCTGACTATCAGCGTCTCTGACTATCAGCGTCTCTCACAATCAGTGTCTACACACTGCATGAGGAGAAAAGAGATCTATGTTGTGATGGAGAAGTAGAGGGAGGAACGAAGGAATGATAAATTACAAGATGAGTGAGTGGTGTAGAATCAACAACTAAAGTATCGAAGACATTCTGTACTGTTTACATTAATGACATGCTCTGCCCTAGATCTAGGCCTATGTACACCACCGTTAAACTATCCGTGTCCTCATTTTGACATACAGTATCAGCCTAGTGTTGGAGGAGAGGAGGAGGAGAGGAGGAGGGAAAGGAGGAGGAGATCAGGAGGGAAAGGGGGAGGAGACATGGATAAGGAGGAGGAAGAGGAGGAGAGGTGGATGAGAGGTAAAGGAGAGAAGGAGGAGAGGATGAGGAGGAAGAGAGGAGGATGAGGAGAGGTGGAGGAGAGGGGGGAGGAGAGACTGTTAGGGTGGGTAGCTCGGCAGACCGTTAGGGTTGGTAGCTAGGCAGACAGATAGGGTTGGTAGCTAGGCAGACAGTTAGGGTTGGTAGCTAGGCAGACAGTTAGGGTTGGTAGCTAGGAACCTTTAGGGTTGGTAGCTAGGAACGTTAGGGTTGGTAGCTAGGCAGACAGTTAGGGTTGGTAGCTAGGAACCTTTAGGGTTGGTAGCTAGGAACCGTTAGGGTTGGTAGCTAGACAGACCGTTAGGGTTGGTAGCTAGACAGACCCTTAGGGTTGGTAGCTAGACAGACCGTCAGATGTTTATGAGAGTCTGGTCTCCAAATCCAGCCCATTTTCAAACTGTTAAAACATTTATATATATCACTCTATTCTATTGCTGTTCAGCACTAGAGCAATAGTATTATACCCCAGAGCACAGTCCTAGAATACACCCTTCCTTGTTTTAGTCTCCACTGTCAAACACACTGTGGATAACGGAAGATTATGATATCTATGCTGTGTGTCTGGGAAAAGACTGATAGAATGCAATTCTATGGCAGCACATGTGAGGGAGGGAGAGAGAGCATTTAACAGTAGACTCGTACATTTCCTCAGTGAAAACAATATTTAAGGCAAATGTCAAATCAGCTACTTCTTACAATTTTTTTAGGGGGAAGATCAGCTTTTATATTGCAGATAGATTGTGGCTTCCATCAATTAATAATTTCCAATCCCCCATATTTTTTATGAAAAAATAAATAAATAAATATATATATATATATATATATATATATATATATATATATATATATATATATATATATATATATATATTTTTATGTATATAATTGTCTTTATTATGTTCTCCTAACCCTACCACCCCTCCCCTAACCCAACCCCCTAACCCTAAACCACCCCTCCCCTAACCCTGCCACCCATCCCCTAACCCTACCACCCCTCCCCTAACCCTGCCACCCATCCCCTAACCCTACCACCCCTCCCCTAACCCTACCACCCCTCCCCTAACCCTGCCACCCATCCCCTAACCCTACCACCCCTCCCCAAACCCTACCACGGCTTCTACTTCCAGCCTATTCATACTATATACATTTTACAGACACAGTATATTTTACATTAGTTATATTTTGCTCGTTATTAGTCCCACCTTTCAGCTCCAACGAAACCCCTCGCTTCTATCTCTGAACACAATCCACTTTTTGAATTTCTATTTGCCATATATTTTTTCAACTGTGCTGTGATGTTTCACAAAAGTTCTGAACCTAGGTGCGCGTTTTCTTTTTCTTCTAAAGTTAGGTACCGAATGTTCGCTGGCTGGGTCGCTAGCTAACGTTATGTGTATGATCTTATTCTTCGTATCTCCGTCACATTTGCTTGACTAGTTATAGCCATAGAACCTGGTTGTTATCTACCTGCAGATTCATGCAGGGTAGTAAAGTTATGAGTTGTGATTATTGTCCAAATCAAATCAAATCAAATTTTATTTGTCACATACACATTGTTAGCAGATGTTAATGCGAGTGTAGCGAAATGCTTGTGCTTCTAGTTCCGACAATGCAGTGATAACCAACAAGTAATCTAACTAACAATTCCAAAACTACTGTCTTATACACAGTGTAAGGGGATAAGGAATATGTACATAAGGATATATGAATGAGTGATGGTACAGAGCAGCATACAGTAGATGGTATCGAGTACAGTATATACATATGAGATGAGTGTGTAGACAAAGTAAACAAAGTGGCATAGTTAAAGTGGCTAGTGATACATGTATTACATAAGGATAGCTAGCTACATTTCTTAACAAAAAAGCCTGTCTTAGTCTGCCAGAGCACAGAATTAACTGATGCATTTTTGAAAGCTCGTTGAATATGTCTGGTGTCAGTAAAACGTCAGCAACATCAGCATAATTCAGTTGTTGCCAGCAGCACAGTTATGTGTCTGGAAGTAGCTAGCCATTGATAGCCAGTTAGCTTGGGTGCTTGACTGTAGTTCCAGAAAATGATGTCATGGCTTTAGAAGCTTTTGATGGGGAGGTCAGATAGTTGTGAGGTCAGAGCTTTCAGAACAACTCTACTGATTGGCCAGAGCGTCCACTGTGCGCTCTGAACGCGAAACCACAGATAGAGTAATGATCAGTGAGCTGTTCTCTCTCTCTCTCTCTCTCTCTCTCTCTCTCTCTCTCTCTCTCTCTCTCTCTCTCTCTCTCTCTCTCTCTCTCTCTCCCACTAATTATTTCTCTCTCTCTCTCTCCCTCTCTCTCTCTCTCTCTCTCTCTCTCTCTCTCTCTCTCTCTCTCTCTCTCTCTCTCTCTCTCTCTCTCTCTCTCTCTCTCTCTCTCTCTCTCTCTCTCTCTCTCTCTCTCTCTCTCTCTCTCTCTCTCTCTCTCTCTCTCTCTCTCTCTCAAAGTAGCTGGCTAGTTAGTACGGAACGGTTGTATCAACCCTTAAAGAGATGGGTGGGGCTAAGGCTTAAGAGGGTGTGAACAATGCTGAATGGGTGTAGACAAAGAAGACATCTCCAATAGCAGTACCAAAACATGGAAACACAGTTTCCTCAAAAGTGATTTTACAAGTTGATCAACTTTCAAAGCATAATTACTTTACCATTGTTTCCACAACTGCAGTGCGTGATATATCATTTTGTAGCTCTGAGTCTCTACTTTTATCCAATGTAAAAAACAGAAATTCAAATGACCGAAGAGTCACATATACGGTATATCAACCATTAGAACAGTCTGCAGTAGCCGGCCTCATTCTACTAGAATTTGAAGTCAAATGTCTACCGTTTGCTGACGATCTGGTATTTCTTTCCCCAACCAATGACGCCCTACAGCCTAGATCTTCTGCACAGATTCTGTCAGACCTGGACCCTGACAGTAAATCTCAGTAAGACAAAAGTAATGGTGTTCCAAAACAGGTCCAGTCGCCAGGACCACAAATATAAATTCCATCTAGACACCTTTGCCCTAGAGCACACAAAACTATACATACCTTGGCCTAAACATCAGCGCCACAGGTAACTTCCACAAAGCTGAGAACGATCTGAGAGACAAGGCATCAAAGGAACATGAAATTCGACAAACCAATTAGATCTGTCTAAAAAATAAATTAAAAAGTTATAAATCTCATTGCCATTTACGGTCATGAGCTCTGGGGTCCGCTCACCAACAATAATTCACAAAATGGGACAAACAACAAATTGAGACTCTGCATGCAGTGTACAATGTAAAACACCAAATAATGCATGCAGAGCAGAATTTGGCCGATATTCGCTAATTATCAAAATCCAGAAAACAGCCATTAAATTCCACAACCACCTAAAAGGAAGCGATTCCCAAACCCTCCATAACAAAGCCATCACCTAAAGAGAGATGAAGCTGGAGAAGAGTCCCCTAAGCAAGCTGGTCCTGGGGCTGGGTCTCTGTTCACAAACACAAACACACCCCACAGAGCCCCAGGACAGCAACACAATTAGCCCCAACCAAATCATGAGAAAACAAAAAGATAATTACTTGACACATTGGAAAGAATTAACAAAAAAGCAGAGCAAACTAGATTGCTATTTGGCCCTAAACAGAGAGTACACAGCGGCAGAAAACCTGACCACTGTGACTGACCCAAACTTAAGGAAAGCTTTGACTATGTAAAGACTCAGTTAGCATAGCCTTGCTGTTGAGATAGACCGCCGTAGGCAGACCTGGCTCTCGGGAGAAGACAGGCTATGTGAACACTGCCCACAAAATGAGGTGGAAACTGAGCTGCACTTCTTAACCTCCTGCCAAATTTATGACCAAGTTAGAGACACATATTTCCTTCAGAATTTGAAAACAAATCCAATTTTGATAAATTCCTGTAGCTACTGGGTGAAATACCACAGGGTGCTATGACAGAAAAGGTCAACCAGTGAAGACCAAACACCATTGTAAATACAACCTATATTAATGTTTATTTATTTTCCCTTTTGTACTTTAACTATTTGCCCATCATTATAAAACTGTATATAGACATAATATGACATTAGAAATGTCTTATTCTTTTGGAACTTCTGTGAGTGTAATGTTTACTGTTCATTTTTATTGTTTATTTCACTTTTGTTTATCATCTATTTCACTTGTTTTGGCAATGTAAACATATGTTTCCCATGCCAATAAAGCACTTTGAATTTAATTGAATTTAATTAAATTGAGAGAGAGAGAGAGAGAGAGAGAGAGAGAGAGACTTCAGTTCCCTAGTTTCCTCTCACTCAGGTAACCTATAAGGATGAGTCACAAACTTCCTATAGGCACATGGCATCCTATTCCCTATAGGGCCCTGGTCAAATGTAGCGCATTATGTAGGGGATAGGGTGGCATTTGGGATGGAGAAGACCTGAGGTGACCCTCAACCCAGGAGGCACCAAGCTGTTCTGAACAGTGTAGTCATGAAGCCTTTTCTAAAAGGAACAGGCCACAACAACATTTGCTTGCAGTTACCATAATGAATAGTTATTGAGAAGGCGAACGAAGATGAGAGAGAAAGGAGGAGGAGGAGATGGAGGAGAGGGAGGAGGATGAGGAGAAGGAAGAGGAGGAGGAGGAAGAGGAGAGAGAAATGAGGAGATGGACAAGGGATAAAAGCTACAGAGGCTTGAATGTTGTAGAATAACACACACGCAAACACACACACACACGCAAACACACACACACACACACACACACACACACACACACACACACACACACACACACACACACACACACACACACACACACACACACACACACACACACACACACACACACACACACACACACACACACACACACACACACACACACACAGAGAGTATTAGTGGGTTGTTAGTGGTCTCTTTTTTTTGGCCGTATCACTGGGTATGTCCCAAATGCACTCTATCCCATGTTTAGTGCTACTACTTTTGCTCATGGCTCATAGGGCTCTGGTCTAAAGTAGACCCCGACTGAGTACTCCACTTCTGCCAGGGTTCACAGACTAACGCAGTTTTAGGAATGACTTAGTCAACAGATACATATTTCAGTTGGGGGCTGTTGTGTTGTGTTCACTAAATGAAATACTTATCTTCCCTCAGTGTGTGTTTTAGTCACTCCCTTTTTGATGGAGGAGAGAAAAATAGATTTTACCATGTGGTGTTGAGAATATTTAGCAGTTTTAAAGCTTTTATGATATTCTAGAGAATCTTGCAATTTTATAACGAATTTAATGCAATTCTACAACAACAAAAATTGTGTTTCGCAGTTATACAGCTTATTAACTGCAAATCTATTTATTTTGCCATGAGGTGGAGAGAGATTTTTGCAGTTTTAAAGCTAATTTCCTGCAATTCTACACTTGTGCCATGATTTATGCTAATATGATTGATTTTGTTAGTCTATGGAGGTCAGGGCCCTTGGGCACGTGCCCTGCATGCCCGGTCAGTATTCTGACTGAGACCCCTAGTGAGACCCCGACTGAGACAACGACTGAGACCGCGACAACGACTGACACCGCGACAACAACTGAGACAACGACAACGACTGAGACAACGACTGAGACCGCGACAACGACTGAGACCGCGACAACGACTGAGACAACGACAACGACTGAGACAACGACTGAGACCTCGACAACGACTGAGACCGCGACAACGACTGAGACAACGACAACGACTGAGACAACGACTGAGACCTCGACTGAGACCCCGACTGAGACAACACCTGAGACCCCGACTGAGACCCCGACTGAGACTGAGACTGAGACTGAGACCCCAACTGAGACCCCAACTGAGACCCCGACTGAGACCCCAACTGAGACCCCAACTGAGACTGAGACCCCAACTGAGACTGAGACCCCAACTGAGACTGAGACCCCGACTGAGACCCTGACTGAGACCCCGACTGAGACCCCAACTGAGACCCCGACTGAGACCCCGACTGAGACCCCGACTGAGACCCCAACTGAGACCCCGACTGAGACCCCAACTGAGACTGAGACCCCAACTGAGACCCCAACTGAGACACCGACTGAGACCCCGACTGAGACCCCAACTGAGACCCCAACTGAGACCCCAAATGAGACCCCAACTGAGACGCCAAATGAGACCCCAACTGAGACCCCAAATGAGACCCCAAATGAGACCCCGACTGAGACCCCGACTGAGACCCCGACTGAGACCCCGACTGAGACCCCGACTGAGACCCCGACTGAGACTGCGACAACGACTGAGACCCCGTCTGAGACTGAGACCCCAACTGAGACCCCGACTGAGACTGAGACCCCAACTGAGACCCCGACTGAGACCTCGACTGAGACCCCAACTGAGACTAAGACTGCGACAACGACTGAGACCCCAACTGAGACTGAGACCCCGACTGAGACCCCAACTGAGACCCCAACTGAGACCCCGAATGAGACCCCGAATGAGACAACAACTGAGAACCCGACTGAGACAACAACTGAGAACCCGACTGAGACAACAGCTGAGACAACAACTGAGACAACAACTGAGACTGAGACCCCAACTGAGACTGAGACCCCGACTGAGACCCTGACTGAGACCCCGACTGAGACCCCAACTGAGACATCAACTGAGACAACAACTGAGACAACAACTGAGACAACAACTGAGACATCAACTGAGACAACAACTGAGACAACAGCTGAGACAACAACTGAGACAACAGCTGAGACAACAGCTGAGACAACAACTGAGACAACAACTGAGACAACAACTGAGACATCAACTGAGACAACAACTGAGACAACAACTGAGACAACAACTCAGACAACAACTCAGACAACAACTGAGACCCCGACTGAGACCCCGACTGAGACCCCGACTGAGACAACAACTGAGACAACAACTGAGACAACAACTGAGACCCCAACTGAGACAACAACTGAGACAACAACTGAGACCCCAACTGAGAACCCAACTGAGACCCCAACTGAGACAACAACTGAGACAACAACTGAGACCCCGACTGAGACCCCGACTGAGACCCCAACTGAGACAACAACTGAGACAACAACTGAGACAACAACTGAGACAACAACTGAGACCCCAACTGAGACAACAACTGAGACAACAACTGAGACCCCGACTGAGACAACACCTGAGACAACACCTGAGACAACACCTGAGACAACACCTGAGACCCCGACTGAGACAACACCTGAGACAACAACTGAGACAACACCTGAGACCCCGACAACGACTGAGACCCCGACAACGACTGAGACCCCGACTGAGACAACGACTGAGACAACAACTGAGACCCCGACTGAGACAACAACTGAGACAACACCTGAGACAACAACTGAGACAACACCTGAGACCCCGACAACGACTGAGACCCCGACAACGACTGAGACCCCGACTGAGACCCCGACTGAGACCCCGACTGAGACAACAACTGAGACAACAACTGAGACAACACCTGAGACAACACCTGAGACCCCGACAACGACTGAGACCCCGACTGAGACAACAACTGAGACAACAACTGAGACAACAACTGAGACAACAACTGAGACCCCGACTGAGACCGCGACAACGACAACGACTGAGACCCCGACAACGACAACGACTGAGACCCCAACTGAGACAACAACTGAGAACCCGACAAAGACAACAGCTGAGACAATACCTGAGACAACACCTGAGACCCCGACTGAGACCCCGACTGAGACCCCAACAACGACTGAGACAACAACTGAGACAACTACTGAGACAACGACTGAGAAAACGACTGAGACCCCGACTGAGAGCCCGACTGAGACAACAACTGAGACCCCAACTGAGACACTGACTGAGACCCAGACTGAGACTGAGACTGAGACCCCAACTGAGACTGAGACTGAGACCCCAACTGAGACTGAGACCCCAACTGAGACAACGACTGACTCCCCGACTGAGACCCCAACTGAGACCCCGACTGAGACACTGACTGAGACCCAGACTGAGACTGAGACTCCAACTGAGACCCTGACTAAGACACTGACTGAGACCCCGACTGAGACCCCAACTGAGACCCTGACTGAGACCCTGACTGAGACCCCAACTGAGACCCCTGAGACCCCAACTGAGACCCCGACTGAGACAACAACTGAGACCCCAACTGAGACAACAACTGAGACAACAACTGAGACAACAACTGAGACCCCAACTGAGACAACAACTGAGACAACAACTGAGACCCCGACTGAGACAACACCTGAGACAACACCTGAGACAACACCTGAGACAACAACTGAGACCCCAACTGAGACAACAACTGAGACAACAACTGAGACCCCAACTGAGACAACAACTGAGACAACACCTGAGACCCCGACTGAGACAACAACTGAGACAACGACTGAGACCCCGACTGAGACAACAACTGAGACCCCAACTGAGACAACAACTGAGACCCCAACTGAGACAACAACTGAGACAACAACTGAGACCCCAACTGAGACAACAACTGAGACAACACCTGAGACCCCGACTGAGACAACAACTGAGACAACGACTGAGACCCCGACTGAGACCCCGACTGAGACAACGACTGAGACCCCGACTGAGACAACGACAACGACTGAGACAACGACTGAGACCCCGACTGAGACAACGACTGAGACAACGACTGAGACAACGACTGAGACAACGACTGAGACAACGACTGAGACACTGACTGAGACCCCGACTGAGACCCCGACTGAGACAACGACTGAGACCCCAACTGAGACAACGACTGAGACACTGACTGAGACTCCGACTGACTCCCCCCTCTCTGCTTATGTTGTTTATGCTTGGAGCCGGACCTGGACATGAGCTACATAACACCAGCAGTAGATTGAAGGGCCTCCAAACCCTGGTTGGTTGCTACGCAATTATAACATAACAAATAGAGAGGGAGGCAGGCAGGGAGGCAGGCAGGCATGGAGGGATACACATCTGGATTGAATGAACTGGATATATCTGACCAGAAACACATAAAGAGTCACATATTTCACCCATTTTTATCTGGTCATCCATCCTACTAATACAAGTTTTCCTGCCACGCCGCCAAGCCTAACTGGGTTCAGCGCAAGCCTCTGTGTGTCAGAAAGGGAGGGGTTTCAGGGAAAGAGAGGGAAAGAGGGAAAGAGGAGAAAAAGTGAGTCCTGTCTGGTGACGGGTGGAGAGGAGAGAGAATATACACTGGAAAGAAAAGCAGTCTCACAAGGCAGTTTCCCTAAGGAAGTCTAGGCGACAGGGAAGTCTAGGCGACAGGGAAGTCTAGGCGACATGGAAGTCCAGACGACAGGGAGGTCTAGGTGACAGGGAAGTCGAGGTCGACAGTGAAGTCCGGACGACAGGGAAGTCCAGGCGACGGGGAAGTCTAGGCGACAGGGAAGTCTAGGCGACAGGGAAGTCTAGGCGACAGGGAAGTCTAGGCGACAGGGAAGTCTAGGCGACAGGGAAGTCGAGGTCGACAGGGAAGTCCGGGCGACAGGGAAGTCTAGGCTACAGGGAGGTCTAGGCGACAGGGAAGTCTAGGCCGACAGGGAAGTCCGGGCGACAGGGAAGTCTAGGCGACAGGGAAGTCTGGGCGAAAGGGAAGTCTAGGTCGACAGGGAAGTCGAGGTCGACAGTGTAGTCCGGGCGACAGTGTAGTCCGGGCGACAGGGAAGTCGAGGTCGACAGTGTAGTCCGGGCGACAGGGAAGTCGAGGTCGACAGTGTAGTCCGGGCGACAGGGAAGTCGAGGTCGACAGTGAAGTCCGGGCGACAGGGAAGTCGAGGTCGACAGTGTAGTCCGGGCGACAGGGAAGTCGAGGTCGACAGTGTAGTCTGGGCGACAGGGAAGTCGAGGTCGACAGTGTAGTCCGGGCGACAGGGAAGTCGAGGTCGACAGTGAAGTCCGGGCGACAGGGAAGTCTAGGAGACAGGGAAGTCTAGGCGACAGGGAAGTCTAGGCGACAGGAATATACACTACTGTTCAAAAGTTTTGGGTCATTTAGAAATGTCTGTGTTGTTGAAAGAAAAGCAATTTTTTTTTACCAATAAAATAACATAAAATTGATTAGAAACACAGTGTAGACATGGTTAATGTTGTAAGGTCTTTGTTTCTGGCCATTTTGAGCCTTTAATCGAACCCACAAATAATGCCACTCCAGATACTCTTCTGGTCTAAAGAAAGACAGTTTTATTGCTTCTTTAATCAGAACAACAGTTTTCAGATGTGCTAACATAATAGCAAAAGGGTTTTCTAATGATCAATTAGCCTTTTCAAATTATAAACTTGGATTAGCTAACACAACATGCCACTGGAACACAGGAGTGATGGTTGCTGATAATGGGCTCCTGTACGCCTATGTAGATATTCCATTCAAAATGATCTGTTTCCAGCTACAATAGTCATATACAACATTAACAATGTCTACACTGTATTTCTGATCAATTTGATGTTATTTTAATGGACCTTTTTTTTTTTTGCTTTTCTTTAAAAAATATCTAAGTAACAATTTTTGAAGTGACCGTTTGAACGGTAGTGTACGTCTCAATTTTTGAGAGACGAGCTGATTTCACTGTAACATATTGACAAGTATCTGGACATTTAATTTTCCTTCTGCATCTTTCGGTATTAAAAGGAGTTAAAAAGAGATTTTAGAAATGACAGTTTTTCCTGCGAGTAGCCACGCCTGCGAGTAGCCACGCCTGCGAGTAGCCACGCCTGCGAGTAGCCACGCCTGCATGGTCTTGGAATCATCTAGAGGCTTCTTCTTCTTCTTCTTCCAGCCTGTGTTTCCTAGCTTGATAATTCAAGGTTCACATGTATCCATTTGGTGGCCTAGGTGACCTATTTTAAGAAATGCCATTGGTTTGTTCAGGAAAATGTTTAAGATCTTTGATAGGCTGATGAGGAATTTGTTACAGGAAATAAATCACTGCCACCTGGTGAGGCTAGCATAGGGATAACGTGTGCCAGGTTATCTGATGGGACACAATGTAGCTTACTACCGTGTGACAGTACTTAACAATTTTAATTGGCTGATGCTTAAACTTAACCTTGAAACATGTTCGCAAGTATGGCCCCGTTAATTTTCAGAGAATGAAAGAGAGGCGAGTGGGAGTGTGAAGCCAAAGTAATTACACCAATAATTGTGAATAACTAGGCCTCACTGGATGGCTGTGAGCTTATCCCTTGTGTCCAAGGCCATTACAGCAACTGTGTGAATTGTTATCCATTATACATATGAATACCACATTCATAATACATAATGCATACCACATCTCTCTCTCTCATGCATCTCTGATTTTACACCATAAAACCTTAGATGTTATTATTGGTCTCATGGTAGTCGAACATTGACGATCGCTTTGCTCTACAGCCTTGAGCTTTGGCTACCTGTGTATATGGGTGAGTGCCCATCAGATTTAGTGTCTGTGTGTGTGTGTATGTGTGTGTGCGTGCGCGAGTGTGTGTGTATGTGTGTGTGTGTATATGGGTGTGTGCCCATCAGATTTAGTGTGTGTGTGTGTGTGTGCGTGCGCGAGTGTGTGTGTGCTTGTCCTTTATTGTGTACGTGTGTGTAAAAAAAGCAGGCTCTACTCTTTAGAACATGGCGATAGGGCTTGGCAATAGGGCTTGGCGATAGGGCTTGGCGATAGGGCTTGGCAATAGGGCTTGGCGATGGGGCTTGGCGATGGGGCTTGGCGATAGGGATTGGCGATGGGGCTTGGCGATAGGGCTTGGCGATAGGGCTTGGCGATAGGGCTTGGCGTTAGCATTCTTTAGCCCAGCTGTCAGGGTCCATATTCCCAATATGCAAAAGTACTCATGGTTTGGTGTATTGTACCAGGGACTTTTTAACATGTGTTTGACAGGGCAGAAAAATCCCGTTAATATATGACTACACCCGAAGACTGGAAGACAGATTGTTATCATGGGAATAAGTGCTGGGGTCATGCATTTCAAACATTTGGCATGTTTCACAATCAATCACAGACCAGCGTCTGTGGGGAGTCTGGGGCCCTCGTGGAAAGACATGGACAGATTACATTTACATTTAAGTCATTTAGCAGACGCTCTTATCCAGAGTGACTTACAAATTGGTGCATTCACCTTATGACATCAGATGACAACAGATAACTAACTACAATCTAGCCACTGTCTCAACGCTAGTCTTAGTACAGGAATGTTTTTCACATGTGACATTGTCAATATGCTGTAGAATTACAGTACCAGTCAAAAGCTGTCAACAAGGCGAAGGCCGGCTACTTTGAAGAGTCTCAAATATAAAATACATTTTTGATTTGTTTAACTTCTTGGTGATGGGGGGGGGCAGTATTTTTCGGTCCGGATGAAAAGCGTGCCCAAATTCAACTGCCTGCTACTCATCCCCAGAAGATAAAATATGTATAGTATTAGTATATTTGGATAGAAAACACTCTGACGTTTCTAAAACTGTTTGAATAATGTCTGTGAGTATAACAGAACTTATTAGCAGGCGAAACCCAGAGGACAAACCATTCTGATTTGTTTTTTCACTCTCTTTTCAATGAGTTTTCATTGGGAATCCAGATTTCTAAGGGACCATCTTGCAGTTCTTATCGCTTCGACTGGATGTCAACAGTCTTTAGAAATTGGTTGAGGTTTTTCCTTTGTGTAATGAAGAAGTACGGCCATCTTGAACGAGGGTCACTTGAAGTGTACTGTTAGACACTACAGTGGTAGGTGTACTGTTAGACACTACAGTGGTAGGCCTGATTACCAACAACGACGAGACAGCCTACAGGGAGGAGGTGAGGGCCCTCAGAGTGTGGTGTCAGGAAAATAACCTCACACTCAACGTCAACAAAACAAAGGAGATGATTGTGGACTTCAGGAAACAGCAGAGGGAGCACGCCCCTATCCACATCAAAGGGACAGTAGTGGTGAGGGTAGTAAGTTAAGTTCTTCGGCGTACACATACCGGACAAACTGAATTGGTCCACCCACACAGACAGCGTTGTGAAGAAGGCACAGCAGAGACAGCGGAGCCATTCTGGAGAGACTTGCACACATCTTCACCACACACACCTCCTCCCCTTTTTCTTGTCTCAACACTTTTAAATTGTATTCCAGATAAATTATTTTTCACACAAACAGTATTTTAGATGCTTTTCTCTGACAGCGTGACTTAATAATCAACTAGGCCGATAACTGTGGGCTTCCCAAATAGGCATAGGCCTACAAGCTTGTGATTTTAAACAATCCAAACATTTTTTATTTTTTTTAAGAAGCTAATGATCCTTGATTCCTCTGTGGCTAAGTCATGCTTTCTGGTGAAGGATTTGGAATGAGATGATATATGTCTGTATAGACGGGAGTTTTAATTTCCATTTACTTCCTGAATGGATCCACCACTATGTCATCTCTCTCCTGTTCTATTAGACCCACCACTATGTCATCTCTCTCCTGTTCTATTAGACCCACCACTATGTCATCTCTCTCCTGTTCTATTAGATCCACCACTATGTCATCTCTCTCCTGTTCTATTGGATCCACCACTATGTCATCTCTCTCCTGTTCTATTAGACCCACCACTATGTCATCTCTCTCCTGTTCTATTAGACCCACCACTATGTCATCTCTCTCCTGTTCTATTAGATCCACCACTATGTCATCTCTCTCCTGTTCTATTAGATCCACCACTATGTCATCTCTCTCCTGTTCTATTAGACCCACCACTATGTCATCTCTCTCCTGTTCTATTGGTTTTCATATCAACGTTCTTTCTATTAGACCCACCAAAATGTCATCTCTCTCCTGTTCTATTAAACCCACCCTAGTTGTTGCATCTTTAGTTTCCTCCTCTTTCTAAGCATCGAACAGAGATGTTCATCTCTGCCACATACTGTATATCAAACTGCTATCAGGTGTGCTGTTTAGAATGGTGTTTTCCCCCAGGCGTGCTGTTTAGAATGGTCCCCCAGGCGTGCTGTTTAGAATGGTGTTTTCCCCAGGTGTGCTGTTTAGAATGGTGTTTTTCCCCAGGTGTGCTGTTTAGAATGGTGTTTTTCCCCAGGAGTGATGTTTAGAATGGTGTTTTCCCCCAGGTGTGCTGTTTAGAATGGTGTTTTCCCCCAGGTGTGATGTTTAGAATGGTGTTTTCCCCAGGTGTGCTGTTTAGAATGGTGTTTTTCCCCAGGTGTGCTGTTTAGAATGGTGTTTTCCCCCAGGTGTGCTGTTTAGAATGGTGTTTTCCCCCAGGTGTGCTGTTTAGAACGGTGTTTTTCCCCCAGGTGTGATGTTTAGAATGGTGTTTTTCCCCAGGTGTGCTGTTTAGAACGGTGTTTTCCCCCAGGTGTGCTGTTTAGAATGGTGTTTTCCCCAGGTGTGATGTTTAGAATGGTGTTTTCCCCCAGGTGTGCTGTTTAGAATGGTGTTTCCCCCAGGTGTTCTGTTTAGAATGGTGTTTTCCCCAGGTGTTCTGTTTAGAATGGTGTTTCCCCCAGGTGTGCTGTTTAGAATGGTGTTTTCCCCAGGTGTTCTGTGTGTTCTGTTTAGAATGGTGTTTTCCCCCAGGTTTGTTTAGAACCCCAGGTGTGATGTTTAGAATGGTGTTTTTCCCCAGGTGTGCTGTTTAGAATGGTGTTTCCCCCAGGTGTTCTGTTTAGAATGGTGTTTTCCCCAGGTGTTCTGTTTAGAATGGTGTTTTCCCCCAGGTGTGCTGTTTAGAATGGTGTTTCCCCCAGGTGTTCTGTTTAGAATGGTGTTTTCCCCAGGTGTTCTGTTTAGAATGGTGTTTTCCCCAGGTGTTCTGTTTAGAATGGTGTTTTCCCCAGGTGTTCTGTTTAGAATGGTGTTTTCCCCCAGGTGTGCTGTTTAGAATGGTGTTTTCCCCCAGGTGTGCTGTTTAGAATGGTGTTTTTCCCCAGGTGTGATGTTTAGAATGGTGTTTTCCCCCAGGTGTGCTGTTTAGAATGGTGTTTTCCCCAGGTGTTCTGTTTAGAATGGTGTTTTCCCCAGGTGTTCTGTTTAGAATGGTGTTTTCCCCAGGTGTGTTGTTTAGAATGGTGTTTTCCCCCAGGTGTGCTGTTTAGAATGGTGTTTTCCCCAGGTGTGCTGTTTAGAATGGTGTTTTCCCCAGGTGTGCTGTTTAGAATGGTGTTTTCCCCAGGTGTGCTGTTTAGAATGGTGTTTTCCCCAGGTGTTCTGTTTAGAATGGTGTTTTCCCCAGGTGTGCTGTTTAGAATGGTGTTTTCCCCAGGTGTTCTGTTTAGAATGGTGTTTTCCCCCAGGTGTGCTGTTTAGAATGGTGTTTTCCCCCAGGTGTGATGTTTAGAATGGTGTTTTCCCCAGGTGTGTTGTTTAGAATGGTGTTTTCCCCAGGTGTGTTGTTTAGAATGGTGTTTTCCCCCAGGTGTGCTGTTTAGAATGGTGTTTTCCCCAGGTGTGCTGTTTAGAATGGTGTTTTCCCCAGGTGTGCTGTTTAGAATGGTGTTTTCCCCAGGTGTTCTGTTTAGAATGGTGTTTTCCCCAGGTGTGCTGTTTAGAATGGTGTTTTCCCCAGGTGTGCTGTTTAGAATGGTGTTTTCCCCAGGTGTTCTGTTTAGAATGGTGTTTTCCCCCAGGTGTGCTGTTTAGAACGGTGTTTTCCCCCAGGTGTGATGTTTAGAATGGTGTTTCCCCCAGGTGTTCTGTTTAGAATGGTGTTTTCCCCCAGGTGTGCTGTTTAGAATGGTGTTTTCCCCCAGGTGTGCTGTTTAGAATGGTGTTTTCCCCCAGGTGTGCTGTTTAGAATGGTCCCCCAGGTGTTCTGTTTATAATGGTCCCCCAGGTGTTCTGTTTATAATGGTCCCCCAGGTGTTCTGTTTAGAATGGTCCCCCAGGTGTTCTGTTTAGAATGGTGTTTTCCCCCAGGTGTGCTGTTTAGAATGGTGTTTTCCCCCAGGTGTTCTGTTTAGAATGGTGTTTTCCTGCTAATTGCATTTTGGCAAATATTTGAATATGATGTTTTATTGGCTGGTTCATTAACACTTGTTCTATGATGAAGCACCACCACAATGTAAATGTGACTTGTGTCATTCTGTGCAACGTGGTGGACATGGGTTATGGACACAATCCATATGGGGCCGGTACATTTCTTAAATGGACGTTAAATTAAAATCTTCCCAGTCACATTGTCTGGAAACCCTGAAACACACACACACACACACACACACACACACACACACACACACACACACACACACACACACACACACACACACACACACACACACACACACACACACACACACACACACACACACACACACACACACACACACACACACACACACACACACACACACACACACACACACACACACACACACACACACACACACACACACACACACACCTCGGGGGCCTCAGTAATGATTGATTTGGGTTTCTCACCTTCACCATGTTCCTGGTATGGTCCGTCTTCACCGGAACCTTCATCTGAAACACCCGGCCAACCACAGCAGACGAGTCAGGGAATCCTGACACTCCCCTTGCTCCTACTGCAGACTGCTGAACTGCATCCGCCACCGGATCCAAGGCCTCCACCGACTGGAAGTCTGACAGTATGGAGGAGTGCATGGAGGCCTCCAGCTCCCCGGGTCCGTCCACCATCATGTCCCCCAGCACCTCCACCTGTCCCTGGGATTGATCCAGTGGCCAGGCCCCTTGAGCCAGAGTTACCATGAGAGCCAGTAGCAGCAACACACTAGCCCTGCAACCCAAGGCTAAGCTCCCCAGACCAGGCATCCACGCTCTAGCCTCCTCCGTCGCTCGACACTCTCCTCTCTGTTTATTGGGCATTCTTTGTCTTTTGTTAACTATCTCTCACACAAAGGAGGATGTCCCCTGGAGAGGACAGCATGCAACCCAACCACACACCGACAGACACAAAGCTGATCCTACCCGACCCAACCTCCGCTTTTCTTTTCAATAGGGGCTCCTTCTCTCTCTCTCTCTCTGAGAGTCCCCTCTCCTTTGATTTCTCTCTCTCCTTTTCTCCTCCCCGCTCCTCTTGTTTCCCTTGTTCCTTTGTCAGAGGCTCTTCAGTGGTTCGTAGATCCCATTGTTAACCGAGCATTTGAGACCTGTAGAAAGAGTAGAAACAGGGATTCATTAAGACATTCTTTAAATACCAGGAGGAGTTTTAAAACTGCTAGACAGGCTCAATATTTAACCTCAACTTTAAACACCTCGGAGTTCATTCTCTCTCTATCACCTTAAGAGTTAATTATCTGTAGTCTACACAAATCCCATTGTCAATTACATTCCAGGCAACAATGTGCATGCTTCCTATCGTTATGTAGCTATAGCAACATAATCCCATGTGTGTAGCTATAGCAACATAATCTCCGGAGTGTAGCTATAGCAACATAATCCCAGGTGTGTAGCTATAGCAACATAATCCCAGGTGTGTAGCTATAGCAACATAAACCCAGGTGTGTAGCTATGGCAACATAATCAGACTAACATTCAAACTGAAAGAAACAACTTTCAACTCAAGGAGGATAGGAGGGGGGGGAGAAGGAGACGAAAACACATCTCTCTCTAGTTCTGTCTATACCTGATTCTAACATGTAGCCTTTGTTGTGATCTTTCAAAAATATCTGATAATTAGATGATTAAGACACATTGTGATCTGATTGTGGTCAGATCTTATAAGTGTAAACAGACAAGATCGGGTCAAGATCAGGGCAAAAGGGTGCATGTTAACGGAAGATATAAACAGAGCTTCTGTCTCCCTCTGTCTCTCATTCGCTGTCTCTCATTCGCTGTCTGTCTTTCCTTCTCTCTCTCTCTCTCTCTCTCTCTCTCTCTCTCTCTCTCTCTCTCTCTCTCTCTCTCTCTCTCTCTCTCTCTCTCTCTCACGCTGTCTCTCCATCGTTCCCCCTTTCTTTGTCTCTGTGTCTCTCCCACGCTGTCTCTCCATCGTTCCTCCTTTCTTTGTCTCTGTGTCTCGCTCTGTGAATTCACCAAGTCATTACAGCCAGAACAGCCCTGTCTTCCCCTCTAAAGGCAGAAAGACCCTGCCTCCCTCCCATTGACTAGTGAAACATGGTGAAACAGGGGTCACCTTACAATACCAGCCCAGCTCAACTGAAGCTTTTCTTGGAAGTGCTGAGATGAATGCATGACTTTTCCATTGTATCGGCCTGGCTGGTGAGCTCAACTCAGGGCTGTTATTCACACATGACTTTCATGAGGGGGAGGGAAGGAGAAGGGGATGGAGCAACAGAGACGAGAAGCTGCCTAAAATGCTGTGTGTGTGTGTGTGTGTGTGTGTGTGTGTGTGTGTGTGTGTGTGTGTGTGTGTGTGTGTGTGTGTGTGTGTGTGTGTGTGTGTGTGTGTGTGTGTGTGTGTGTGTGTGTGTGTGTGTGTGTGTGTGTGTAGAGTAGGTGGGGCAGCTCCACATATCTATACAACACACAGCTCATTTCCCTGGAGGGCTCAGCCCCTCTCTACTGGGAGGGAAACAACTGAACCAACCAGAGAGGTGGGAGAGGGAACAACACGTGTGAGAGAGGGAGAGAGAGGGGGAGAATTGGAAGGAGAGGGAGAGAGAGGTGGGAGAATTGGAAGGAGAGCGAGAGAGAGAGAGGTGGGAGAATTGGAAGGAGAGCGAGAGAGAGAGAGGTGGGAGAATTGGAAGGAGAGCGAGAGAGAGAGAGGTGGGAGAATTGGAAGGAGAGCGAGAGAGAGGTTGGAGAATTGGAAGGAGAGCGAGAGAGAGAGAGGTGGGAGAATTGGAAGGAGAGCGAGAGAGAGAGAGGTGGGAGAATTGGAAGGAGAGCGAGAGAGAGAGAGGTGGGAGAATTGGAAGGAGAGCGAGAGAGAGAGAGGTGGGAGAAGGAGAGAGAGAGAGGTGGGAGAATTGGAAGGAGAGCGAGAGAGAGGTGGGAGAATTGGAAGGAGAGGGAGAGAGAGAGGTGGGAGAATTGGAAGGAGAGCGAGAGAGAGATGGGAGAATTGGAAGGAGAGCGAGAGAGAGGTGGGAGAATTGGAAAGAGAGCGAGAGAGAGGTGGGATAATTGGAAGGAGAGGGAGAGAGAGGTGGGAGAATTGGAAGGAGAGCGAGAGAGAGGTGGGAGAATTGGAAGGAGAGCGAGAGAGAGGTGGGAGAATTGGAAGGAGAGCGAGAGAGAGGTGGGAGAATTGGAAGGAGAGGGAGAAAGAGGTGGGAGAATTGGAAGGAGAGCGAGAGAGAGGTGGGAGAATTGGAAGGAGAGGGAGAGAGAGGTGGGAGAATTGGAAGGAGAGCGAGAGAGAGGTGGGAGAATTGGAAGGAGAGGGAGAGAGAGGTGGGAGAATTGGAAGGAGAGCGAGAGAGAGGTGGGAGAACTGGAAGGAGAGGGAGAGAGAGGTGGGAGAATTGGAAGGAGAGGGAGAGAGAGGTGGGAGAATTGGAAGGAGAGGGAGAGAGAGGTTGGAGAATTGGAAGGAGAGCGAGAGAGAGAGAGGTGGGAGAATTGGAAGGAGAGCGAGAGAGAGGTGGGAGAACTGGAAGGAGAGGGAGAGAGAGGTGGGAGAATTGGAAGGAGAGGGAGAGAGAGGTGGGAGAATTGGAAGGAGAGGGAGAGAGAGGTGGGAGAATTGGAAGGAGAGCGAGAGAGAGAGGTTAGGAGAGATTTGGAAGGCGAGAGAGAGAGAGGTGGGAGAGATTTGGAAGGCGAGCGAGAGAGAGAGGTGGGAGAGATTTGGAAGGAGAGCGAGAGGTTATGAGAGATTTGGAAGGAGAGCGAGAGGTTAGGAGAGATTTGGAAGGAGAGAGAGAGGTGGGATAGATTTGGAAGGTGAGAGAGAGAGAGGTGGGAGAGATTTGGAATGCGAGAGAGGTGAGAAGGAGAAGAAAAGAGAGAGATGAGAGGAACACAAACGAGCATTGGGAAAGGCAGAAGTGGAAGAAACAAGAGAAAGGTGAGCGAGAAAGACCTAGTCATATTTTAATTTTATTTTTTGACCTTTATTTAACCAGGCAAGTCAGTTAAGAAGAATTTCCTATTTTCAATGACGGCCTAGGAACAGTGGGTTAACTGCCTGTTCAGGGGCAGAACGACAGATTTGTACCATGTCAGCTCAGGGGTTTGAACTTGCAACCTTCCGGTTACTAGTCCAACGCTCTAACCACTAGGCTACCCTGCCACCTCCACACTCTAACCACTAGGCTACCCTGCCACCTCCACACTCTAACCACTAGGCTACCCTGCCACCTCTACACTCTAACCACTAGGCTACCCTGCCACCTCTACACTCTAACCACTAGGCTACCCTGCCACCTCTACACTCTAACCACTAGGCTACCCTGCCACATACACTTATGTGTTGATTATTCCCCAGAAGAGAGGAGAATGTAACTCAGCCTAAACAACAAGTCAAGGGTTCCTAAATCCACCAGAACGCCATGTTGTTTCCTAAGCTCTGCTTGGTCCTGTCATTTACTGCACAAAGCCAAGTTCTGAATTAAATCAACAGAATGCAAAAGATTCCATTTGAAAATGTTCAAGTTAAACAACAGTGCAGAATCGAAGGAAATACCAACTAAAAATAAGTTGTTTTTTGGGGGGCAGAAAGTGACAGATATGAGGCCTAATGCATAAGATGTATTATCATAGAAAACAACAAAAAGCAGTAGTCTGTTTTGAGAACACAATCACTGAAAACTGCAGTGAAACCTTCTGCCCTCTGTCATTGTGTGAAATGAAGTCGAAGCCACACAGGATTCCAGAATCAGAATCCCTGCAGTTAAAACCTTCTGCCCTCTGTCATTGTGCAGTTAAAACCTTCTGCCCTCTGTCATTGTGTGAAATGAAGTCGAAGCCACACAGGATTCCAGAATCAGAATCCCTGCAGTTAAAACCTTCCGCCCTCTGTCATTGTGTGAAATGAAGTCGAAGCCACACAGGATTCCAGAATCAGAATCCCTGCAGTTAAAACCTTCCGCCCTCTGTCATTGTGTGAAATGAAGTCGAAGCCACACAGGATTCCAGAATCAGAATCCCTGCAGTTAAAACCTTCTGCCCTCTGTCATTGTGTGAAATTAAGTTGAAGCCACACAGGATTCCAGAATCAGAATCCCTGCAGTTAAAACCTTCTGCCCTCTGTAATTGAGTGAAATGAAGTTGAAACCACACAGGATTCCAGAATCAGAATCCCTGCAGTTAAAACCTTCTGCCCTCTGTCATTGAGTGAAATGAAGTTGAAACCACACAGGATTCCAGAATCAGAATCCCTGCAGTTAAAACCTTCTGCCCTCTGTCATTGAGTGAGCTCCCACTCAGCCCAGTCAAAACTATTCGCTGCTCTGGCCCCCCAATGGTGGAACAAACTCCCTCACGACGCCAGGACAGCGGAGTCAATCACCACCTTCCGGAGACACCTGAAACCCCACCTCTTTAAGGAATACCTAGGATAGGATAAGTAATCCCTCTCACCCCCCCCCCTTAAGATTTAGATGCACTATTGTAAAGTGACTGTTCCACTGGATGTCTTAAGGTGAATGCACCAATTTGTAAGTCGCTCTGGATAAGAGAGTCTGCTAAATGACTTAAATGTAAATGTTAAATGATGAAGTTGAAACCACACAGGATTCCAGAATCAGAATCCCTGCAGTTAAAACCTTCTGCCCTCTGTCATTGAGTGAAATGAAGTTGAAACCACACAGGATTCCAGAAAAACCAGTTTCTGCCCTCTGTCATTGAGTGAAATGAAGTTGAAACCACACAGGATTCCAGAATCAGAATCCCTGCAGTTAAAACCTTCTGCCCTCTGTCATTGAGTGAAATGAAGTTGAAACCACACAGGATTCCAGAATCAGAATCCCTGCAGTTAAAACCTTCTGCCCTCTGTCATTGAGAGAAATGAAGTTGAAGCCACACAGGATTCCAGAATCAGAATCCCTGAAATCATATCATCCGTCATTGTTGATAACAGGTAAGCTACTGTGTCCACAAAAGGTACAGACCCTCGCTCCTCCTTCAGAAACTCCCTCTAGTATTCAGCCTGAACAATATGCCTGATGGAACAGAGAGTGGCCTGATGGAACAGAGAGTGGCCTGATGGAGTAGGGAGTGGCCTGATGGAACAGAGAGTGGCCTGATGGAGTAGGGAGTGGCCTGATGGAACAGAGAGTGGCCTGATGGAGTAGGGAGTGGCCTGATGGAACAGAGAGTGGCCTGATGGAACAGAGAGTGGCCTGATGGAGTAGGGAGTGGCCTGATGGAGTAGGGAGTGGCCTGATGGAGTAGGGAGTGGCCTGATGGAGTGGCCTGATGGAGTAGGGAGTGGCCTGATGGAGTGGCTGATGGAGTAGGGAGTGGCCTGATGGAGTGGCTGATGGAGTAGGGAGTGGCCTGATGGAGTGGCCTGATGGAGTAGGGAGTGGCCTGATGGAGTGGCCTGATGGAGTAGGGAGTGGCCTGATGGAACAGAGAGTGGCCTGATGGAGTAGGGAGTGGCCTGATGGAGTAGAGAGTGGCCTGATGGAGTAGGGAGTAGGGAGTGGCCTGATGCACCAGGGAGTGGCCTGATACACCAGGAAGTGGCCTGATACACCAGGAAGTGGCCTGATGGAGTAAGGAGTGGCCTGATGGAGTAGGGAGTGTCCTGATGGAGTGGCCTGTTTCTCCCCCATACCTGGGAGAGTGGCCTGATGGAGGTAGAGAGTGGCCTGATGGAGTGGCCTGTTTCTCCCCCATACCTGGGAGAGTGGCCTGATGGAGTAGGGAGTGGCCTGATGGAGTAGAGAGTGGCCTGATGGAGTGGCCTGTTTCTCCCCCATACCTGGGAGAGTGGCCTGATGGAGTAGAGAGTGGCCTGATGGAGTAGAGAGTGGCCTGATGGAGTGGCCTGTTTCTCAACCATACCTGGGAAAGTGGCCTGATGGAGTAGGGAGTGGCCTGTTTCTCCACCATACCTGGCAGAGTGGCTTGATGCACCAGGGTGGACCAGGGAGTGCCCTGATGGACTCGCCCGGCAGACTGGCCTGATGGACTGGCCCGGCAGAGTGGCCTGATGGACTGGCCTGGCGGAGTGCCCTGATGGACTGGCCCGGCAGAGTGGCCTGATGGACTGGCCCGGCAGAGTGGCCTGATGGACTGGCCTGGCAGAGTGGCCTGATGGACTGGCCTGGCAGAGTGGCCTGATGGACTGGCCTGGCAGAGTGGCCTGGCAGTATTAAAGAATTTCAGATCTGCTTCCCAAATGGCACCCTAGTCCCTATATAGTGCACTACGTAGGGTGCCTTTTAGGGATTAAAGCCAGAACTGTCTCCTCTCTGGTAGTCTAGCAGATTGATAAAGAGCTCCTTTCAGCACTCGGAGAAGTGAAGGGGGCTATTCAGAGGGTAAAATGTCCGTTTTCACATAGCTGCATTCCACTCTTGATCAACCAACCCTTCACCTGTCACCCCGGTACAAGGAGAGACCTGAGACTGGGTAGTGTAAACCGGCAGACCGTCAGACAGGCATCGACGATCACCCACCCCCCCAAAACTGATTCGGAGTCCGCAGTGCGTCCCAAATGCCACCCTATTCTCTATGTAGTGCACTAGTTTTGATCAGGGTCCAAAGGGCTTTGGATGTAGGGGATATACAAATAGGGTACCGATTGGTACGCACACAGAGCCGGAGCCTGAACCTGAGCTGGCTGTGAGCTCTGGGCCGTGGAATGGAATGGACTTTGGCTTCCTGAGAGATGTCTCATCAAAAGGGGGGTAAGATCAGAGGGGGTCTACAGGCACACAGACCTGGGCTCTGGCAGTACCATCCACACTGACTCACTGGGCCTTTGTGAAGGAGAGAGACCGAGAGACAGACCGAGACGAGAGACCGAGAGAGAGACAGAGACGACAGACCGAGAGAGAGAGAGACAGAGACCGAGAGACAGAGAGAGACCGAGAGACAGAGAGAGACAGATAGACAGACAGAGACCCAGACAGACAGAGACCCAGACAGACAGAGACCCAGACAGACAGACAGACACCGAGACCGAGACAGACAGACACCGAGACCGACAGACAGACAGACACCGAGACCGACAGACAGACAGACACTGAGACAGACAGACACCGAGACAGCCAGACACCGAGACAGCCAGACAGACAAACACCGAGACAGACCGAGACCCAGAGACACAGAGACAGACCGAGACCCAGAGACACAGAGACAGACTGACAGAGAGACACAGAGACAGACTGAAAGAGAGACACAGAGACACAGAGACAGAGAGACACCGAGACCCAGAGACACAGAGACAGAGAGACACCGAGACACAGAGACCCAGAGACACAGAGAAAGACTGACAGAGAGACACAGAGACAGACTGACAGAGAGACACAGAGACAGACTGACAGACTGACACAGAGACACAGAGACAGACTGACACAGAGACACAGAGACAGACTGACAGAGAGACACAGAGACACAGAGACCCAGAGACACAGAGACAGACTGACAGAGACCCAGAGACACAGAGACAGACCCAGAGACCCAGAGACACAGAGACAGACTGACAGAGAGACCCAGAGACACAGAGACAGACTGACAGAGAGACCCAGAGACAGACTGACAGAGACCCAGAGACCCAGAGACACAGAGACACAGAGACCCAGAGACACAGAGACACAGAGACACAGAGACCCAGAGACCCAGAGACACAGAGACACAGAGACCCAGAGACCCAGAGACCCAGAGACACAGAGACACAGAGACACAGAGACACAGAGACAGACTGACAGAGAGACCCAGAGACACAGAGACAGACTGACAGAGAGACCCAGAGACAGACTGACAGAGAGAGAGGCCAGTTCTGAAGGCTGATACAGTCCACTGCCCAAAGCTCAGAGATTAAGATTTAAATAGAGGTGGTTGCTAGGAGTGGTGTGTGTAGATGCCTGGGAGGGGGAATGAAAGGTGAGTGGGAGAGGTGAGGAGTGGACTGGTCTGAACCAAGTCACAACATGGAGAGGTGAGGAGTGGACTGGTCTGAACCAAGTCACAACATGGAGGGGTGAGGAGTGGACTGGTCTGAACCAAGTCACAGCATGGAGAGGTGAGGAGTGGACTGGTCTGAACCAAGTCACAACATGGAGGGGTGAGGAGTGGACTGGTCTGAACCAAGTCACAACATGGAGAGGTGAGGAGTGGACTGGTCTGAACCAAGTCACAACATGGAGAGGTGAGGAGTGGACTGGTCTGAACCAAGTCACAACATGGAGAGGTGAGGAGTGGACTGGTCTGAACCAAGTCACAACATGGAGGGGTGAGGAGTGGACTGGTCTGAACCAAGTCACAACATGGAGGGGTGAGGAGTGGACTGGTCTGAACCAAGTCACAACATGGAGGGGTGAGGAGTGGACTGGTCACAACATGGAGGGGTGAGGAGTGGACTGGTCTGAACCAAGTCACAACATGGAGGGGTGAGGAGTGGACTGGTCACAGCATGGAGGGGTGAGGAGTGGACTGGTCTGAACCAAGTCACAACATGGAGGGGTGAGGAGTGGACTGGTCTGAACCAAGTCACAACATGGAGAGGTGAGGAGTGGACTGGTCACAGCATGGAGGGGTGAGGAGTGGACTGGTCTGAAAGACAAAATGCCTGAACCAAGTCACAACATGGAGAGGTGAGGAGTGGACTGGTCTGAACCAAGTCACAACATGGAGAGGTGAGGAGTGGACTGGTCTGAACCAAGTCACAACATGGAGAGGTGAGGAGTGGACTGGTCTGAACCAAGTCACAACATGGAGAGGTGAGGAGTGGACTGGTCACAGCATGGAGGGGTGAGGAGTGGACTGGTCACAGCATGGAGGGGTGAGGAGTGGACTGGTCACAACATGGAGAGGTGAGGAGTGGACTGGTCTGAACCAAGTCACAACATGGAGAGGTGAGGAGTGGACTGGTCACAGCATGGAGAGGTGAGGAGTGGACTGGTCTGAACCAAGTCACAGCATGGAGAGGTGAGGAGTGTACTGGTCTGAACCAAGTCACAACATGGAGAGGTGAGGAGTGGACTGGTCACAGCATGGAGAAGTGAGGTGTGGAATGATCACAGCATGGAGAGGTGAGGAGTGGACTGGTCACAGCATGGAGAGGTGAGGAGTGGACTGGTCACAACATGGAGAGGTGAGGAGTGGACTGATCACAGCATGGAGAGGTGAGGAGTGGACTGGTCACAGCATGGAGAGGTGAGGAGTGGACTGGTCTGAAAGACAAACTGACTGAACCAAGTCACAATATGGAGAGGTGAGGAGTGGACTGGTCTGAACCAAGTCACAACATGGAGAGGTGAGGAGTGGACTGGTCTGAACCAAGTCACAACATGGAGAGGTGAGGAGTGGACTGGTCACAGCATGGAGAGGTGAGGAGTGGACTGGTCTGAAAGACAAACTGACTGAACCAAGTCACAATATGGAGAGGTGAGGAGTGGGCTGGTCTGAACCAAGTCATAGCATGGAGAGGTGAGGAGTGGACTGGTCACAGCATGGAGAGGTGAGGAGTGGACTGGTCACAGCATGGAGAGGTGAGGAGTGGACTGGTCACAGCATGGAGAGGTGAGGAGTGGACTGGTCACAGCATGGAGAGGTGAGGAGTGGACTGGTCACAGCATGGAGAGGTGAGGAGTGGACTGGTCACAGCATGGACTGGTCTGAAAGACAAACTGACTGAACCAAGTCACAATATGGAGGGGTGACTAGTTCCCAGTCTGAACAAGCATGGAGAGGTGAGGAGTGGACTGGTCACAGCATGGAGAGGTGAGGAGTGGACTGGTCTGAAAGACAAACTGACTGAACCAAGTCACAACATGGAGGGGTGACAGGTAGTTCCCAGTCTGAACCAAGTCACAATATGGAGAGGTGAGGAGTGGACTGGTCACAACATGGAGAGGTGAGGAGTGGACTGGTCTGAAAGACAAACTGACTGAACCAAGTCACAACATGGAGGGGTGACAGGTAGTTCCCAGTCTGAACCAAGTCACAACATGGAGGGGTGACAGACAGTTCCCAGTCTGAACCAAGTCACAACATGGAGGGGTGACCGATAGATCCCGGTCTGAACCAAGTCACAACATGGAGGGGTGACAGGTAGTTCCCAGTCTGAACCAAGTCACAACATGGAGGGGTGACAGACAGTTCCCAGTCTGAACCAAGTCACAACATGGAGGGGTGACAGACAGTTCCTGGAGGCGCCATGGTAACACCTTTGTCCAGCGTGGAATGAGGCCGGGGGACTAACTGTGGCTTTAGAATAGAAGGGACAGACAGGCTTTAGAATTACTAAAATGACTCATGTCCACTCCAGAATATTCTAACGACACATTCTAGCCACTCTGAATGTTCTAACAACACATTCTAGCCACTCTGAATGTTCTAACAACACATTCTAGCCACTCTGAATGTTCTAACAACACATTCTAGCAACTCTGAATGATCTAACAACACATTCTAGCCACGCTGAATGTTCTAACAACACATTCTGGCCACTCTGAATGTTCTAACAACACATTCTGGCCACTCTGAATGTTCTAACAACACATTCTAGCAACTCTGAATGATCTAACGACACATTCTAGCCACTCTGAATGTTCTAACAACACATTCTAGCCACTCTGAATGTTCTAACGACACATTCTAGCCACTCTGAATGTTCTAACGACACATTCTAGCCACTCTGAATGTTCTAACGACACATTCTATTCTTAAACTACTAGCACACAGCTTGGACACCCATGTATACCCCACAAGACATGCCACCAGAGGTCTGTTTAAACTACTGGCACACAGCTCAGACACCCATACATACCCCACAAGACATGCCACCAGAGGTCTGTTTAAACTACTGGCACACAGCTCAGACACCCATACATACCCCACAAGACATGCCACCAGAGGTATGTTTAAACTACTGGCACACAGCTCAGACACCCATACATACCCCACAAGACATGCCACCAGAGGTCTGTTTAAACTACTGGCACACAGCTCAGACACCCATACATACCCCACAAGACATGCCAGCAGAGGTATGTTTAAACTACTGGCACACAGCTCAGACACCCATACATACCCCACAAGACATGCCACCAGAGGTATGTTTAAACTACTGGCACACAGCTCAGACACCCATACATACCCCACAAGACATGCCACCAGAGGTCTGTTTAAACTACTGGCACACAGCTCAGACACCCATGTATACACCACAAGACATGCCACCAGAGGTCTGTTTAAACTACTGGCACACAGCTCAGACACCCATACATACACCACAAGACATGCCACCAGAGGTCTGTTTAAACTACTGGCACACAGCTCAGACACCCATACATACCCCACAAGACATGCCACCAGAGGTCTGTTTAAACTACTGGCACACAGCTCAGACACCCATACATACACCACAAGACATGCCAGCAGAGGCCTGTTTAAACTACTGGCACACAGCTCAGACACCCATGTATACCCCACAAGACATGCCACCAGAGGTCTGTTTAAACTACTGGCACACAGCTCAGACACCCATGTATACACCACAAGACATGCCAGCAGAGGCCATGACTACATGGAACTCTATTCCACATCAGGTAACTGATGCAGCAGTAGAATCAGATTTAAAAACTGATAAAAAATACACCTTAGGGAACAGCGGGGACTGTGAAGACACACACACACACACACACACACACACACACACACACACACACACACACACACACACACACACACACACACACACACACACACACACACACACAAATTCACATGGGTTTTGTATTGTAGATGTGGAGGAGTGGCCTGAGGGTGCACACATAGAAGTTGTGAATTCTGTAATGAAAGTATTGTAAAGTTTGTTTTAAAACTGTATAATTGCCTTAATTTTGCTGGACCCCAGGAAGAGAAGCTGCTGCCTTGGCAGGAACTAATGGGGATCCATAATAAACCCCAGGAAGAGTAGCTGCTGCCTTGGCAGGAACTAATGGGGATCCATAATAGGAAGAGTAGCTGCTGCCTTGCCAGGAACTAATGGAGATCCATAATAAACCCCAGGAAGAGTAGCTGCTGCCTTGGCAAGAACTAATAGGGATCCATAATAAACCCCAGGAAGAGTAGCTGCTGCCTTGGCAAGAACTAATGGGGATCCATAATAAACCCCAGGAAGAGTAGCTGCTGCCTTGGCAGGAACTAATGGGGATCCATAATAAACCCCAGGAAGAGTAGCTGCTGCCTTGGCAAGAACTAATGGGGATCCATAATAAACCCCAGGAAGAGTAGCTGCTGCCTTGGCAGGAACTAATGGGGATCCATAATAAACCCCAGGAAGAGTAGCTGCTGCCTTGGCAGGAACTAATGGGGATCCATAATAAACCCCAGAAAGAGTAGCTGCTGCCTTGGCAGGAACTAATGGGGATCCATAATAAACCCCAGGAAGAGTAGCTGCTGCCTTGGCAGGAACTAATGGGGATCCATAATAAACCCCATGAAGAGTAGCTGCTGCCTTGACAGGAACTAATGGAGATCCATAATAAACCCCAGGAAGAGTAGCTGCTGCCTTGGCAAGAACTAATGGGGATCCATAATAAACCCCAGGAAGAGTAGCTGCTGCCTTGGCAGGAACTAATGGGGATCCATAATAAACCCCAGGAAGAGTAGCTGCTGCCTTGGCAGGAACTAATGGGGATCCATAATAAACCCCAGGAAGAGTAGCTGCTGCCTTGGCAGGAACTAATGGGGATCCATAATAAACCCCAGGAAGAGTAGCTGCTGCCTTGGCAAGAACTAATGTGGATCCATAATAAACCCCAGGAAGAGTAGCTGCTGCCTTGGCAAGAACTAATGGGGATCCATAGTAAACCCCAGGAAGAGTAGCTGCTGCCTTGGCAGGAACTAATGGGGATCCATAATAAACCCCATGAAGAGTAGCTGCTGCCTTGGCAGGAACTAATGGGGATCCATAATAAACCCCAGGAAGAGTAGCTGCTGCCTTGGCAAGAACTAATGGGGATCCATAATAAAGCCCAGGAAGAGTAGCTGCTGCCTTGGCAGGAACTAATGGGGATCCATAATAAACCCCAGGAAGAGTAGCTGCCGCCTTGGCAGGAACTAATGGGGATCCATAATAAACCCCAGGAAGAGTAGCTGCCGCCTTGGCAGGAACTAATGGGGATCCATAATAAACCCCAGGAAGAGTAGCTGCCGCCTTGGCAGGAACTAATGGGGATCCATAATAAACCCCAGGAAGAGTAGCTGCCGCCTTGGCAGGAACTAATGGGGATCCATAATAACCCCAGGAAGAGTAGCTGCTGCCTTGGCAGGAACTAATGGAGATCCATAATAAACCCCAGGAAGAGTAGCTGCTGCCTTGGCAAGAACTAATGGGGATCCATAATAAACCCCAGGAAGAGTAGCTGCTGCCTTGGCAGGAACTAATGGGGATCCATAATAAACCCCAGGAAGAGTAGCTGCTGCCTTGGCAGGAACTAATGGGGATCCATAATAAACCCCAGGAAGAGTAGCTGCTGCCTTGGCAGGAACTAATGGGGATCCATAATAAACCCCAGGAAGAGTAGCTGCTGCCTTGACAGGAACTAATGGGGATCCATAATAAACCCCATGAAGAGTAGCTGCTGCCTTGACAGGAACTAATGGGGATCCATAATAAACCCCAGGAAGAGTAGCTGCTGCCTTGACAGGAACTAATGGGGATCCATAATAAACCCCAGGAAGAGTAGCTGCTGCCTTGGCAGGAACTAATGGGGATCCATAATAAACCCCAGGAAGAGTAGCTGCTGCCTTGACAGGAACTAATGGGGATCCATAATAAACCCCATGAAGAGTAGCTGCTGCCTTGACAGAAACTAATGGGGATCCATAATAAACCCCAGGAAGAGTAGCTGCTGCCTTGACAGGAACTAATGGGGATCCATAATAAACCCCAGGAAGAGTAGCTGCTGCCTTGGCAGGAACTAATGGGGATCCATAATAAACCCCAGGAAGAGTAGCTGCTGCCTTGGCAGGAACTAATGGGGATCCATAATAAACCCCAGGAAGAGTAGCTGCTGCCTTGGCAGGAACTAATGGGGATCCATAATAAACCCCAGGAAGAGTAGCTGCTGCCTTGGCAGGAACTAATGGGGATCCATAATAAACCCCAGGAAGAGTAGCTGCTGCCTTGGCAGGAACTAATGGGGATCCATAATAAACCCCAGGAAGAGTAGCTGCTGCCTTGGCAGGAACTAATGGGGATCCATAATAAACCCCAGGAAGAGTAGCTGCTGCCTTGGCAGGAACTAATGGAGATCCATAATAAACCCCAGGAAGAGTAGCTGCTGCCTTGGCAAGAACTAATGGGGATCCATAATAAACCCCAGGAAGAGTAGCTGCTGCCTTGGCAGGAACTAATGGGGATCCATAATAAACCCCAGGAAGAGTAGCTGCTGCCTTGGCAGGAACTAATGGGGATCCATAATAAACCCCAGGAAGAGTAGCTGCTGCCTTGGCAGGAACTAATGGGGATCCATAATAAACCCCAGGAAGAGTAGCTGCTGCCTTGGCAGGAACTAATGGGGATCCATAATAAACCCCAGGAAGAGTAGCTGCTGCCTTGGCAGGAACTAATGGGGATCCATAATAAACCCCAGGAAGAGTAGCTGCTGCCTTGGCAGGAACTAATGGGGATCCATAATAAACCCCAGGAAGAGTAGCTGCCGCCTTGGCAGGAACTAATGGGGATCCATAATAAACCCCAGGAAGAGTAGCTGCCGCCTTGGCAGGAACTAATGGGGATCCATAATAAACCCCAGGAAGAGTAGCTGCTGCCTTGGCAGGAACTAATGGGGATCCATAATAAACCCCAGGAAGAGTAGCTGCTGCCTTGGCAGGAACTAATGGGGATCCATAATAAACCCCAGGAAGAGTAGCTGCTGCCTTGGCAGGAACTAATGGAGATCCATAATAAACCCCAGGAAGAGTAGCTGCTGCCTTGGCAAGAACTAATGGGGATCCATAATAAACCCCAGGAAGAGTAGCTGCTGCCTTGACAGGAACTAATGGGGATCCATAATAAACCCCAGGAAGAGTAGCTGCTGCCTTGGCAGGAACTAATGGGGATCCATAATAAACCCCAGGAAGAGTAGCTGCTGCCTTGGCAGGAACTAATGGGGATCCATAATAAACCCCAGGAAGAGTAGCTGCTGCCTTGACAGGAACTAATGGGGATCCATAATAAACCCCATGAAGAGTAGCTGCTGCCTTGACAGGAACTAATGGGGATCCATAATAAACCCCATGAAGAGTAGCTGCTGCCTTGACAGGAACTAATGGGGATCCATAATAAACCCCAGGAAGAGTAGCTGCTGCCTTGACAGGAACTAATGGGGATCCATAATAAACCCCAGGAAGAGTAGCTGCTGCCTTGGCAGGAACTAATGGGGATCCATAATAAACCCCAGGAAGAGTAGCTGCTGCCTGTTTCGTGCTTTTGTTTTCTTCTTCTAAAATATTAGAATTTATGAGGCCAGCAAACATATTCTTCACACGCTAAGAATGTATTTCCTCCAACGTGACAATGAAAAAAGTACCTCTCACAGGAACCAAAACAAGCTGATGCCGTTTCCCACTGTATGCTCTTTCTCTGTGCCTGATTGGTCCAGAATGAGGAGAAATCTGCACATCCCTGTGCCTGATTGGTCCAGAATGAGGAGAAATCTGCACATCCCTGTGCCTAATTGGTCCAGAATGAGGAGAAATCTGCACATCCCTGTGCCCGATTGGTCCAGAATGAGGAGAAATCTGCACATCCCTGTGCTTGATTGGTCAAGAATGAGGAGAAATCTGCACATCCCTGTGCCTGATTAGTCCAGAATGAGGAGAAATCTGCACATCCCTGTGCCTGATTGGTCCAGAATGAGGAGAAATCCGCACATCCCTGTGCCTGATTGGTCCAGAATGAGGAGAAATCCGCTTCTACACCTGCATTGCTTGCTGTTTGTGGTTTTCGGCTGGGTTTCTGTACAGCACTTTGAGATATCAGCTGATGTACGAAGGGCTATATAAATACATTTGATTTGAAGTGTCAAGTGTGGGACATGACCTTAGAGACTTACCCAGAAAGTCTCAGTGTTGTAATCATTGCCAAAGGTGTTTCTAACATGTATTGACTCAGAGCGTTGAATACTTATCTAATCAAGATTTAATTCCAAAAATACGGAACATCTTTCTTCCACTGACAGATTATTTTGTGTAGATTGTTAACAGAAAATTACAATTAAATCCATTATATTCCCACTTTGTAACACAACAAAATGTGTAAAAAGGGGTGTGAATACCTTCTGAAGGCTCTGTATCAGTCAAGGGGTGTGATTACTTTACATTTACATTTACATTTAAGTCATTTAGCAGACGCTCTTATCCAGACTTCCTGAAGGCTCTGTACCAGTCAAGGGGTGTGAATACCTTCTGAAGGCTCTGTACCAGTCAAGGGGTATGAATACTTTCTGAAGGCGCTGTACATAGAGAGTTCTGTTGATCTGTTCTAGTGCAGGTCTATGCAGGGGCATTTGGTTTGCCTGGCCTGGATTGTAAACGCATTGTCATCATGCCTATGACCCGTGACTGAAAGGTCATCCTGCTTGAGTTTAGTTTATTTAGATACCCATTAGTCCATCAGGGAACTTCCTGGGTTCCTATTCCTGGGTTCCTATTCCTGGGTTCCTGCTCTATACAGAGATTCCACAGATAATTCTAATTTCTAGATTCTAGATTCTAGATTCTAATTTCCAGAATAACTCATGTCATGCTCAAGGTATTTATACACTGGGAGAAATGTATTCTACTTTGAAAAATGGAAACGCAGCATCATAATGTTATGTTCGTGTAATGTGTTCTCCTGTGTACTGTGACTAGAATTTGTTTGATCTGTGTGTATTATTTTATAATTGTACGTATTACTGAGCACCGTTGGAGCTCATAAGAACATGAGCATTTTGCTACACCTGCGATAACATCTGCAAAATATGTGTATGCTGAGACCAATAAAATTAGATTTGATACTGAATAAATATATACAGTAGGGCACAAAATTATTTAGTCAGCCACCAATTGTGCAAGTTCTCCCACTTGAAAAGATGAGAGAGGCCTGTAATTTTCATCATAGGTACACTTCAACTATGACAGACAAAATGAGGGAATAAAATCCCAAAATCACATTGTAGGATTTTTAATGAATTTATTTGCAAATTATGGTGGAAAATAAGTATTTGGTCACCTACAAACAAGCAAGATTTCTGGCTCTCACAGACCTGTAACTTCTTCTTTAAGAGGCTCCTCTGTTCTCCACTCGTTACCTGTATTAATGGCACCTGTTTGAACTTGTTATCAGTATAAAAGACACCTGTCCACAACCTCAAACAGTCACACTCCAAACTCCACTATGGCCAAGACCAAAGAGCTGGCAAAGGACACCAGAAACAAAATTGTAGACCTGCACCAGACTGGGAAGACTGAATCTGCAATAGGTAAGCAGCTTGGTTTGAAGAAATCAACTGTGGGAGCAATTATTAGGAAATGGAAGACATACAAGACCACTGATAATCTCCCTCGATATGGGGCTCCACGCAAGATCTCACCTCGTGGGGTCAAAATGATCACAAGAACGGTGAGCAAAAAATCCCAGAACCACACGGGGGGACCTAGTGAATGACCTGCAGAGAGCTGGGACCGAAGTAACAAAGCCTACCATCAGTAACAAAGCCTACCATCAGTAACAAAGCCTACCATCAGTAACAAAGCCTACCATCAGTAACAAAGCCTACCATCAGTAACAAAGCATACCATCAGTAACAAAGCCTACCATCAGTAACACAGCCTACCATCAGTAACAAAGCCTACCATCAGTAACAAATACCATTACATTTACCATTTAAGCCTACCATTTACCATCAGTAACACAGCCTACCATCAGTAACACAGCCTACCATCAGTAACATTTACATTTACATTTAAGTCATTTAGCAGAAGCCTACCATCAGTAACAAAGCCTACCATCAGTAACAAAGCCTACCATCAGTAACAAAGCCTACCATCAGTAACAAAGCCTACCATCAGTAACAAAGCCTACCATCAGTAACACAGCCTACCATCAGTAACACAGCCTACCATCAGTAACATTTACATTTACATTTAAGTCATTTAGCAGAAGCCTACCATCAGTAACAAAGCCTACCATCAGTAACAAAGCCTACCATCAGTAACACAGCCTACCATCAGTAACACAGCCTACCATCAGTAACACACGACGCCGCTGTTCCCAGAGGCTCATCCTTCAGCTGCTCAAGAAAACAAGTGGTCCCCATTTTGTTTTGTCTGTTTTTCAAATCCCAGGATGTAGCTTAGCTTTATAAACAAAGCATTCCTGTCCTGTCTGACAGACAACATGTTCTTACTGGAGGTACACATACTGTATAGGTGACAATCCCCCCCCCCGTTGTATCATCCTGTTCCATCAGTATAAATAAACATAATTACCCGCTGAACTCAGTGTCATCTAATGATGATGCCATAATTTGTGTTTTTTGGACGGTAGCCTAATGGTGCTTGTAAGCAGGCAGAGATGAACGTCTCGGAATTCAAAAAACAACCAATTCACACGGGGGACATGGAACGGGGACGACTGAGGCAAAATGTGAGAAACTAATTTAGGCCTCGGCCTGCTTTTAGCCCTAATGCTTTAGAATAACTATCCTGCTTTAAAAAAAAACACTTTGGTGGAGTTGATGATAGAGACTGTACAGTAATTCATTTTCACAGGCTACTTCAAACCACGTCTCATCTATCCTAGATTAAACGCCTAACTTTACTGCTTGAATGAATGAGTGTAAAACCAGTGAAAAGGACAGCTTGTGGCATAATGGAGCATTTTAATGGAGAGCTGTTGCTGTCCGAAAGATGGAAAGCAGAGTAGTGAAAACCAGAACCCTTAAAAAAAGGGACAGGTCAACCTAAAAACAACGTTTGTCTGATGTTTTCGGACGTCAAAAGCGGTCTTATATTTTAGATTAAATCCACGTCCCATTCTGTGGAGCAGTCCACCCAGCTATGTCCAGACATATTTCAGTTTATTCCTGTTTTTTGTTGTTGTCTAGGCTACTTAACCACAACACGAGGCTAACTGTCACTGTGGATAGTGTGATATCTGGGGGAAGCTTGAAGCCACTTGAGATAATACATTAGAAAGATGACATCATCAGACTCCACCTCCAGCCATCTCTATCATTAAACCTAACATGACATCATCAGACTCCACCTCCAGCCATCTCTATCATTAAACCTTACATGACATCATCAGACTCCACCTCCAGCCATCTCTATCATTAAACCTAACATGACATCATCAGACTCCACCTCCAGCCACTTCTATCATTAAACCTAACATGACATCATCAGACTCCACCTCCAGCCATCTCTATCATTAAACCTAACATGACATCATCAGACTCCACCTCCAGCCACTTCTATCATTAAACCTAACATGACATCATCAGACTCCACCTCCAGATGACATCATCACCTCCAGCCATCTCTATCATTAAAACTAACATGACATCATCAGACTCCACCTCCAGCCATCTCTATCATTAAACCTAACATGACATCATCAGACTCCACCTCCAGCCATCTCTATCATTAAACCAGCCTTACAATGATGGCAAAAAAACAACATATGAGAGTGCGCTGACCCTGGTGCTAGTGGAGGGACAGCTGACCCTGGTGCTAGAGGGGGTACAACTGGAGGTTAAATGTTTGAATGGGGTACGGGACTATAAAAAGTTTGGGAAACACGGCTGTAGACGGTCAGACAGATGAGAGGAGATGACAACACAGGCCTATTTTGGCAAGCCCCGTCCGCTAGGAGACTGCATACCCAGTGTAATTAGGCTAACCCGTCATCCGACTAGACTCACTGACTGGTGGAATTCCTACACTAGCCAATGGGATGAGGCCTTCCTGACCTGTCAGAGCCTCACCCAATCAACACACCACATGCCCTTTCAACGTCTCCCAATAGAACCAGAGACACAGCTGATACCTGTTCTATTAATGGCAGTAGGCAGGCAGGGTGAGAAGACAGGGAGGCATTCCTATAACAGGACAACATAGAGAGAACGTTGAGAAGAGGGAGAGCTAAGCAGACAGGCGACAAGGCCAGGGAGGAATGGTGCCACACAGACACTCAGAACATCTCTTCAAAAAGGAAGATTAGCATACATCTAGGTTCTGATTACTGGCCTAAATATCCTGTTTCATAGAGCATCTGTATTTAGTCCAGAACAAGGACTACATTTAATCTGGTTCCAGATTAAATAAGTATTTTAACTCTACAGGTCAACGGAATAGTTCTAGGAAGAAGACGACAGGCCAAATCATCCTTCTGGTTCAAAATTGGGCTCCCGAGTGGCGCAGCGGTCTATGGCACTGCCGTCTCTGGTTCGTATCCAGGCTGTATCACATCCGGCTGTGATTGGGAGTACCACAGTGCGGCATGGAATTGGCACACCTTCGTCCGGGTCTGGCCGGGGTAGGCCGTCATTGTAAATAAGAATTTGCCTAGTTAAATAAACGTAAAATAAAAAAGTATTAAACAAATATTTAAAAAATAAAATTGAACATCCTCTTAGTTCAACTGAACATACTGTAGGAGAGCATCCTCTTAGTTCAACTGAACATACTGTAGGAGGAGAGCATCCTCCTAGTTCAACTGAACCTACTGTAGGAGGAGAGCACCCTCTTAGTTCAACTGAACATACTGTAGGAGGCTGTAGGAGGAGAGCATCCTCTTAGTTCAACTGAACATACTGTAGGAGGCTGTAGGAGGAGAGCATCCTCTTAGTTCAACTGAACCTACTGTAGGAGGGTGTAGGAGGAGAGCATCCTCTTAGTTCAACTGAACCTACTGTAGGAGGAGAGCATCCTCTTAGTTCAACTGAACATACTGTAGGAGGAGAGCATCCTCGTAGTTCAACTGAACATACTGTAGGAGTCAGTAGGAGGAGAGCATCCTCTTAGTTCAACTGAACCTACTGTAGGAGGCAGTAGGAGGAGAGCATCCTCTTAGTTCAACTGAACATACTGTAGGAGGAGAGCATCCTCTTAGTTCAACTGAACCTACTGTAGGAGGCAGTAGGAGGAGAGCATCCTCTTAGTTCAACTGAACCTACTGTAGGAGGCAGTAGGAGGAGAGCATCCTCTTAGTTCAACTGAACCTACTGTAGGAGGCTGTAGGAGGAGAGCATCCTCTTAGTTCAACTGAACCTACTGTAGGAGGCTGTAGGAGGAGAGCATCCTCTTAGTTCAACTGAACATACTGTAGGAGGAGAGCATCCTCTTAGTTCAACTGAACCTACTGTAGGAGGAGAGCATCCTCTTAGTTCAACTGAACCTACTGTAGGAGGAGAGCATCCTCTTAGTTCAACTGAACATACTGTAGGAGGAGAGCATCCTCTTAGTTCAACTGAACCTACTGTAGGAGGAGAACATCCTCTTAGTTCAACTGAACATACTGTAGGAGGAGAGCATCCTCTTAGTTCAACTGAACCTACTGTAGGAGGCAGTAGGAGGAGAGCATCCTCCTAGTTCAACTGAACATACTGTAGGAGGAGAGCATTCTCTTAGTTCAACTGAACCTACTGTAGGAGGAGAGCATCCTCTTAGTTCAACTGAACATACTGTAGGAGGGTGTAGGAGGAGAGCATCCTCTTAGTTCAACTGAACCTACTGTAGGAGGAGAGCATCCTCTTAGTTCAACTGAACCTACTGTAGGAGGAGAGCATCCTCTTAGTTCAACTGAACATACTGTAGGAGGCAGTAGGAGGAGAGCATCCTCCTAGTTCAACTGAACATACTGTAGGAGGGTGTAGGAGGAGAGCGTTCTTCCACCATATGTGTGCACCATAATGTTGTGTGTATCTCCATGCCAAGAAACGTAATAACAAGCTATTCTTAGCAACACTCCAATGAGTCTGTGAATTATGAAGGAAGAAATGGGAGAGGATGGACCAGGCGGCGTCTCTTGGAACACAAAGACAATAAATAACCAGGGTTGGTGGTTGAACTGTAGAACTATAGAACACAAAGACAATAAATAACCAGGGTTGGTGGTTGAACTGTAGAACTATAGAACACAAAGACAATAAATAACCACGGTTGGTGGTTGAACTGTAGAACTATAGAACACAAAGACAATAAATAACCACGGTTGGTGGTTGAACTGTAGAACTATGGAATTGTAGAGCCAACAAAACTATAGGAACAAGTGAATCTTCTTGAAACTGCTGGTCATCCCTCTATATGGTGCTCGTGTGATGAGGGGTTGGGATACAAAAGCTAAAGACAATGTTTCCGTAGACTGTACGGTAAATCGATCCCTTTAAGACAGAAGCTATTACGAAACTAAATTAAAATAATTATTAGAACAGTAGTGCAGAGAGTGTCGTTTCACATTAAACCATTTTCAAAAAAGTGTGCCTGCAACAGGCTGGAACTTCATACCCTCATGTCCCTAAATGTCCCATAGTCCCTTATTCTACCTGCTAAACTACTGGTCAGGTGAAACCACATATTCCTAACTAGAATTGTAAGTACGGCGTCCAGCTCCAGTATCAAAAGTAGCATCACAAATTTGAATTAAAAATATATTTCAAACAAATACATTAAATGCATGTTGAAATATATCTTCCAAAATATTTCCAAATATATGTTTATATATATTTACCAAATATATCGATAAATAGATTGTTTAAAGTATTTTAAAATATATTAAATACATTTTTAACATATACAGTATCATGTATCTTAGAAAACCCATTTAAAAACGATTTAAAATATAAACATAATATATGAATAATAATAAATAATAATATATGCCATTTAGAGGACGCTTTTATCCAAAGCGACTTACAGTCATGTGTGCATACATTCTACGTATGGGTGGTCCCAGGAATCGAACCCACTACCCTGGCGTTACAAGCGCCATGCTCTACCAACTGAGCTACAGAAGGACCATACATGAAGTTGGAAGTTTACAGACACTTATGTTGGAGTCATTAAAACTAATTTTTGGGCCAAAATTCACCCAACTCATTGTGAGAAGCTTGTGGAAGGCTACCCGAAACATTTGACCCAAGTTAAACAGTTTAAAGGCAATTCTACCAAATACTAATTGAGTGTATGTAAACTTCTGACCCACTGAGAATGTGATGAAAGAAATAAAAGCTGAAATAAATAATTCTCTCTACTATTATTCTGACATTTCACATTCTTAAAATAAAGTGGTGATCCTAACTGACCTAAGACAGGGAATTTGTACGAGGATTAATCAGGAATTGTGAAAAACTGAGTTGTAATGTATTTGGCTAAAGGTTTATATAAACTTCCGACTTCAACTGTATCTTTCCTCCGTATGGGAAGCAGTTGTCAACAATCAAAACATATTTTCTAATTTGGCTTAGATCAAAGGTTTCCTGGGGCAGCAGGGTAGCCTAGTGGTTAGAGCGTTGGACTAGCAGCCGGAAGGTTGCAAAATCAAATCCCCGAGCTGTCGTTCTGCTCCTGAACAAGGCAGTTAACCCACTGTTCCTAGACCAGTTAACCCACTGTTCCTAGACCAGTTAACCCACTGTTCCTAGACCAGTTAACCCACTGTTCCTAGACCAGTTAACCCACTGTTCCTAGACCAGTTAACCCACTGTTCCTAGACCAGTTAACCCACTGTTCCTAGACCAGTTAACCCACTGTTCCTAGACCAGTTAACTCACTGTTCCTAGACCAGTTAACCCACTGTTCCTAGACCAGTTAACCCACTGTTCCTAGACCAGTTAACCCACTGTTCCTAGGCCGTCATTGAAAATAAGAATTTCTTCTTAACTGACTTGCCTCATTAAATAACACTCTAAAACATTTTTTGTATGGAATCTAGCATCGGCCAAAGTCCTAGTAGGCCCAGGTACATGTCTGATTTCTTATACATTAAGCCTTGTGGTTTTGGCCATTGATATACGATATATAATGAAGGCAGAGGAGCAGAGACATAGGAAGACACAGGCTATGCAGATCTTAAACATGGATAGTTTCAGAGACTGAAACAAACATCTAGGAGCAGAGCATAGGACACGAGGCAGTATTCGCTGCCGAAACTGCTTCAACAAAAGCACTGAGTAAAGGGTCTGAATACTTCTGTTAAATGTGATATTTCAGTGTTTTTTTTTTGTGTTTTTTTTAAATACATTTGCAAACATTTCTAAAAACCTGTTTTTTGCTTTGTCATTATGGGGATTGTGTTTAGATTGATGAGGGGGGGGGGACTATGTAATCCATTTTAGAATAAGGCTGTAACATAACAAAAATGTGGAGAAAGACGAGGGGTCTGAATACTTTCACAATGTTCTGTATGCAAGGCTTAATTTAAACACGAAGGAGGTGGAGAAAAATCTGAGAGCAGTATTAGTACATACACAAACCGTTTCTTAATGATCTCAAGGCCTAAAAATCCTTCTTTAATCTGTCTCCTTACCCTTTTATCCAAACGGATTGAGGTGAATTTAACAGATGACATCATCACTGAGGGATCATAACTGATCTCCTGGATTCACCTGGTCAGTCTAGGTCTTGGAAAGAGCAGGTGTTCCTAATGTTTTGTCCACTCAGTGTATAGTCCCAGGCTCATGGTGGTGTATGGGCCAATTTACATATAGTCTTCTAAGTACACTTGTGGAACTGTTCATCCCATTATGTATAGAAAGACCCACATAACCATATATGGTTATGCCAATGTCACACATTGGCCTCATTATTTATACACGGCCCATAAGCAGTGCAGCATCAGTGGCAGTCATTGTGTGTAATCACCATGTTCTCAGCCTTCTGGGTAACCATACAGCCTCTTTAGACACACGCATGTACAAACGCACACACACCGCACGCGCACACCACACACACACACACACACACACACACACACACACACACACACACACACACGCACCCACCCACACACACGCACGCACGCACGCACGCACCACACACCCCACACACACACACACACAAACCCCACACACACACACACACACACACACAAACCCCCCACACACACACACAAACCCCACACACACACACACACAAACCCCACACACACACACACAACACCCCACACACAAACCCCACACACAAACCCCCCCCACACACACACACACACACACACCACACACCCCACACACACACACACACACCACACACACACACACACGCACAAACAAGCACATGCACACACCACACACACACACACCCCACACACACACACCACACACACACACACACACACACACACACACACACACACACACACACACACACACCCCACACACACCACAACTCATATAGCCTCAATGGAGAAACCGAGATCAGAGAGGAGAATGGAGTGTAATAATGCCTTGGTAGAATATCACACTGATGATACACAGGATACATGTATCTCAGTCTGTAGTCATAGCAGCAGTCATGAGGAGTGAGTGGAATAAAGGTTTTCATGTCTGTTACTTGCTGGAGTATCGTCTTTTATGAGATAATATCCTAGTCTACTTTATCGCTGTCTGTATTATTCAAGAAACTGGCCTACCTTCCTGTTCGAAATTGTATCACAGATTTAGTATTAGCTAAACAGTTTAGTGAATATCCCCAGTTCTCCTAGTCCAGTAATCTACCCCAGTGTTCCTAGTCCAGTAATCTACCCCAGTTTTCCTAGTCCAGTAATCTACCCCAGTGCTCCTAGTCCAGTAATCTACCCCAGTGCTCCTAGTCCAGTAATCTACCCCAGTGTTCCTAGTCCAGTAATCTACCCCAGTTTTCCTAGTCCAGTAATCTACCCCAGTGCTCCAAGGCCAGTAATCTACCCCAGTGCTCCTAGTCCAGTAATCTACCCCAGTGTTCCTAGTCCAGTAATCTACCCCAGTGTTCCTAGTGCTCCTAGTCCAGTATTCTACCCCAGTGTTCCTTGTCCAGTAATCTACCCCAGTGCTCCTAGTCCATTGCTCCTAGTCCAGTAATCTACCCCAGTGTTCCTAGTCCAGTAATCTACCCCAGTGCTCCTAGTCCAGTAATCTACCCCAGTGTTCCTAGTCCAGTAATCTACCCCAGTGTTCCTGGTCCAGTAATCTACCCCAGTGCTCCTAGTCCATTGCTCCTAGTCCAGTAATCTACCCCAGTGTTCCTAGTCCAGTAATCTACCCCAGTGCTCATAGTCCAGTGTTCCTAGTCCAGTATTCTACCCCAGTGCTCCTAGTCCAGTAATCTACCCCAGTGCTCCTAGTCCAGTAATCTACCCCAGTGCTCCTAGTGCTCATAGTCCAGTGTTCCTAGTCCAGTAATCTACCCCAGTGCTCCTAGTCCAGTAATCTACCCCAGTGCTCCTAGTCCAGTAATCTACCCCAGTGCTCCTAGTCCAGTGCTCCTAGTCCAGTAATCTACCCCAGTGCTCCTAGTCTAGTAATCTACCCCAGTGTTCCTAGTCCAGTAATCTACCCCAGTGTTCCTAGTCCAGTAATTTACCCCAGTGTTCCTAGTCCAGTAATCTACCCCAGTGTTCCTAGTCCAGTAATCTACCCCAGTGCTCCTAGTCCAGTAATCTACCCCAGTGTTCCTAGTCCAGTAATCTACCCCAGTGTTCCTGGTCCAGTAATCATCCCCGAGTGCTCCTAGTCCATTGCTCCTAGTCCAGTAATCTACCCCAGTGTTCCTAGTCCAGTAATCTACCCCAGTGCTCATAGTCCAGTGTTCCTAGTCCAGTATTCTACCCCAGTGCTCCTAGTCCAGTAATCTACCCCAGTGCTCCTAGTCCAGTAATCTACCCCAGTGCTCCTAGTGCTCATAGTCCAGTGTTCCTAGTCCAGTATTCTACCCCAATGCTCCTAGTCCAGTAATCTACCCCAGTGCTCCTAGTCCAGTAATCTACCCCAGTGCTCCTAGTCCAGTGCTCCTAGTCTAGTAATCTACCCCAGTGTTCCTAGTCCAGTAATCTACCCCAGTGTTCCTAGTCCAGTAATCTACCCCAGTGTTCCTAGTCCAGTAATTTACCCCAGTGTTCCTAGTCCAGTAATCTACCCCAGTGTTCCTAGTCCAGTAATCTACCCCAGTGTTCCTGGTCCAGTAATCTACCCCAGTGCTCCTAGTCCATTGCTCCTAGTCCAGTAATCTACCCCAGTGTTCCTAGTCCAGTAATCTACCCCAGTGCTCATAGTCCAGTGTTCCTAGTCCAGTATTCTACCCCAGTGTTCCTAGTCCAGTAATCTACCCCAGTGCTCCTAGTCCAGTAATCTACCCCAGTGCTCCTAGTGCTCATAGTCCAGTGTTCCTAGTCCAGTATTCTACCCCAGTGTTCCTAGTCCAGTAATCTACCCCAGTGCTCCTAGTCCAGTAATCTACCCCAGTGCTCCTAGTCCAGTGCTCCTAGTCCAGTAATCTACCCCAGTGCTCCTAGTCCAGTAATCTACCCCAGTGTTCCTAGTCCAGTAATCTACCCCAGTGTTCCTAGTCCAGTAATCTACCCCAGTGTTCCTAGTCCAGTAATCTACCCCAGTGTTCCTAGTCCAGTAATCTACCCCAGTGCTCCTAGTCCAGTAATCTACCCCAGTGTTCCTAGTCCAGTAATCTACCCCAGTGTTCCTGGTCCAGTAATCTACCCCAGTGCTCCTAGTCCATTGCTCCTAGTCCAGTAATCTACCCCAGTGTTCCTAGTCCAGTGCTCTAGTCCAGTGCTCATAGTCCAGTGTTCCTAGTCCAGTAATCTACCCCAGTGCTCCTAGTCCAGTAATCTACCCCAGTGCTCCTAGTCCAGTAATCTACCCCAGTGCTCCTAGTGCTCATAGTCCAGTGTTCCTAGTCCAGTATTCTACCCCAATGCTCCTAGTCCAGTAATCTACCCCAGTGCTCCTAGTCCAGTAATCTACCCCAGTGCTCCTAGTCCAGTGCTCCTAGACCAGTAATCTACCCCAGTGCTCCTAGTCTAGTAATCTACCCCAGTGTTCCTAGTCCAGTAATCTACCCCAGTGTTCCTAGTCCAGTAATTTACCCCAGTGTTCCTAGTCCAGTAATCTACCCCAGTGCTCCTAGTCCAGTAATCTACCCCAGTGCTCCTAGTCCAGTAATCTACCCCAGTGCTCCTAGTCCAGTAATCTACCACAGTGTTCCTGGTCCAGTAATCTACCCCAGTGTTCATAGTCCAGTAATCTACCACAGTGTTCCTAGTCCAGTAATCTACCCCAGTGCTCCTAGTCCAGTAATCTACCATGGTGTTCCTGGTCCAGTAATCTACCCCAGTGTTCATAGTCCAGTAATCTACCCCAGTGCTCCTAGACCAGTAATCTACCCCAGTGTTCATAGTCCAGTAATCTACCCCAGTGCTCCTAGTCCAGTAATCTACCCCAGTGCTCCTAGTCCAGTAATCTACCCCAGTGTTCCTAGTCCAGTGCTCCTAGTCCAGTAATCTACCACAGTGTTCCTAGTCCAGTAATCTACCCCAGTGCTCCTAGTCCAGTAATCTACCACAGTGTTCCTAGTCCAGTAATCTACCCCAGTGCTCCTAGTACAGTAATCTACCCCAGTGTTCCTAGTCCAGTGCTCCTAGTCCAGTAATCTACCACAGTGTTCCTAGTCCAGTAATCTACCCCAGTGCTCCAAGTGCTCCTAGTCCAGTAATCTACCCCAGTGCTCCTAGTCCAGTGCTCCTGGTCCAGTAATCTACCCCAGTGCTCCTAGTCCAGTAAATCTACCCCAGTGCTCCTAGTCCAGTAATCTACCCCAGTGCTCCTAGTCCAGTGCTCCTGGTCCAGTAATCTACCCCAGTGCTCCTAGTCCAGTAAATCTACCCCAGTGCTCCTAGTCCAGTAATCTACCCCAGTTCTCCTAGTCCAGTAATCTACCCCAGTGCTCCAAGGCCAGTAATCTACCCCAGTGTTCCTGGTCCAGTAATCTACCCCAGTGTTCCTAGTCCAGTAATCTACCCCAGTGCTCCTAGTCCAGTGCTCCTAGTCCAGTAATCTACCCCAGTGCTCCTAGTCCAGTAATCTACCCCAGTGCTCCTCGTCCAGTAATCTACCCCAGTGCTCCTCGTCCAGTAATCTACCCCAGTGCTCCTAGTCCAGTAATCTACCCCAGTGCTCCAAGGCCAGTAATCTACCCCAGTGTTCCTGGTCCAGTAATCTACCCCAGTGCTCCTAGTCCAGTAATCTACCCCAGTGCTCCTAGTCCAGTAATCTACCCCAGTGCTCCTAGTCCAGTAATCTACCCCAGTGTTCCAAGGCCAGTAATCTACCCCAGTGCTCCTAGTCCAGTGTTCCTAGTCCAGTAATCTACCCCAGTGCTCCTAGTGCAGTAATCTACCCCAGTGCTCCTAGTCCAGTAATCTACCCCAGTGCTCCTAGTCCAGTAATCTACCCCAGTGCTCCTAGTCCAGTAATCTACCCCAGTGCTCCTAGTCCAGTAATCTACCCCAGTGCTCCTAGTCCAGTAATCTACCCCAGTGCTCCTAGTCCAGTAATCTATCCCAGTGCTCCTAGTCCAGTAATCTACCCCAGTGCTCCTAGTCCAGTAATCTACCCCAGTGCTCCTAGTCCAGTAATCTACCCCAGTGCTCCTAGTCCAGTAATCTACCCCAGTGCTCCTAGTCCAGTAATCTACCCCAGTGCTCCTAGTCCAGTGTTCATAGTCCAGTAATCTATCCCAGTGCTCCTAGTCCAGTAATCTACCCCAGTGTTCCTGGTCCAGTAATCTACCCCAGTGCTCCTAGTCCAGTAATCTACCCCAGTGTTCCTAGTCCAGTAATCTACCCCAGTGCTCCTAGTCCAGTAATCTACACCAGTAATCTTCAGCAAACTGACCGTGGGCCACTATGTTTCTTTAAACACACGTTTTAAATCAACTTGTGAATTTGATTGAATATAGCTATGACCCCCCCACTTATAACTTAATGCAGATTATTATAAATGATTCAACAGAGGTAACAAGTTGTCCAGTGTTGGAAATCCTCACCGGTACCCTAGTTTCAGGAAAGAAACCTTATTCGCTGCTGCCATTGCTCACACACACACACACACACACACACACACACACACACACACACACACACACACACACACACACACACACACACACACACACACACACACACACACACACACAGCTGCTGCCAAATTCACAAAGAAGTGTCTCAGAGTAGGAGAACTGATACAGGATCAGGTCTCCTTATTCATTATGATTTAAAAGGATTAGGCTAACAGGGTAAAACTGATCCTACATCAGAAATCCTACTCCTAGTCCGAGACGCTTTGTGAATACAGGTCCTTTTCCGACAAATTAGCCAACCTCGACTGCTGCTGTTGCTGCCATGACGATGACACAAACACACACAAACACAAACACGGAGATGTGCGTGTGTGAATGTGTTAGCCAAAACAAAATCCAGCTCCTTACACTACAAATAAAGAGGATCTCCCTTTCCTCAACTTTGTTCAGACGATCTAGAGCTAGGCTGCGAAGGCAGTGCAAATGATGTGGTAATCAGCCCTAATGAAACGATGATATCGGAAAACACACATCTCGGATAGAGTGAAGAATGAACAAAGCAACAACACAAAATGCCATGCTGATCCTCAACAAGGGTGACCCCTCAGGGGTGACCCTCCAAGTTTGCTGATGACACAACAGCGTTAGGCCTGATCACAGACAACGTACAGGGAGGAGGTCAGAGACCTGGCCGGGCGGTGCGGTGCCAGGCCAACAACCTCTAACCTCAACGTGAGCAAGACAAAAGGAGCTGATCGTAGACTACAGGAAAAAGGCTGGGCCGAACAGGCCCCCATTAACCTCAACGTGAGCAAGACAAAAGGAGCTGATCGTAGACTACAGGAAAAAGGCTGGGCCGAACAGGCCCCCATTAACCTCAACGTGGCTGTAGTAGAGTTTCATGCCCCTGGACCAAAGTCACCCAGAAAGTTGTGAGGAGGGCACGACAAAAAACCTTTTCCACCTCAGGACACAGAAAAGACTTGTGGTGCACAGTGGAATGAAAAGGGTAACGACACCCCAAAAATGTAACATTTCTCTATTTTTCCCTGACGTGGTCTCCTGATGTGATTTAATCCTATTGTGTGTGTTTTTTTATGTTATAAACTTGTGATTTTATCAGTGAAAACCTGACAAAACAGAATCCTGAAGAGAAAAAACTGAATCCGGTAAAAAAAATCTAACAGATTTCATAGAAAGTCAGACAGACAGGCAGGCAGGCAGGCAGACAGACAGACAGACAGACAGACAGACAGACAGAGACAGACAGAGACAGACAGAGACAGACAGAGACAGACAGAGACAGACAGAGACAGACAGAGACAGACAGAGACAGACAGAGACAGACAGAGACAGACAGAGACAGACAGAAGACAGACAGACAGACAGACAGACAGACAGACAGACAGACAGACAGACAGACAGACAGACAGACAGACAGACAGACAGACAGACAGACAGGCAGCAGGCAGGCAGGCAGGCAGGCAGGCAGGCAGGCAGGCAGGCAGGCAGGCAGGCAGGCAGGCAGCTGAGACAGACAGACAGCTTGGCAGACAGACAGCTTGGCAGACAGGGCAGTTGGTGAAGGAATGGATACACACACACGGTTTGTAGGGGACAGTTGTTTGACAACTGGCATCTTCGTACCCCTCTTCAGTCACAGTAGAATTGCACCTAGAACACTGAAACACCCTGCTAAACCCTAGTTAACCTCACATCTAGAACACTGATACACCCTGCTAAACCCTGCTAAACCCTGCTAAACCCTAGTTAACCTCAGCAGAACACTGATACACCCTGCTAAACCCTGCTAAACCCTAGTTAACCTCAGCAGAACACTGATACACCCTGCTAAACCCTGCTAAACCCTGCTAAACCCTGCTAAACCCTAGTTAACCTCAGCAGAACACTGATACACCCTGCTAAACCCTGCTAAACCCTAGTTAACCTCACATCTAGAACACTGATACACCCTGCTAAACCCAAGTTAACCTCACATCTAGAACACTGATACACCCTGCTAAACCCAAGTTAACCTCAGCAGAACACTGATACACCCTGCTAAACCCTAGTTAACCTCAGCAGAACACTGATGCACCCTGCTAAACCCTGCTAAACCCTAGTTAACCTCACATCTAGAACACTGATACACCCTGCTAAACCCTGCTAAACCCTGCTAAACCCTAGTTAACCTCATTAGAACACTGATACACCCTGCTAAACCCCAGTTAACCTCACATCTAGAACACTGATACACCCTGCTAAACCCCAGTTAATCTCATTAGAACACTGATACACCCTGCTAAACCCCAGTTAACCTCACATCTAGAACACGGATAAACCCTGCTAAACCCTGCTAAACCCAAGTTAACCTCACATCTAGAACACTGACAAACCCTGCTAAACCCTAGTTAACCCAAGTTAACCTCACATCTAGAACACTGACAAACCCTGCTAAACCCTGATCACCTCAAATCTGGAGCAACTCGCTAATGGGTTTCCATCTTTAAGATCATTTAGATTTGTGGATCTTAAATTAAGGTTAATGTTTATGACTTTTTTAAAGCAAGATGCAATAGCGGTGTTATCTGACCAGTTAGGAGCGAGGAGTTAGGAGCGAGGGAGATAGGAGCAGGGGAGATAGGAGCGAGGGAGATAGGAGCGAGGGAGATAGGAGCGAGGAAGTTAGGAGCGAGGAAGTTAGGAGCGAGGGAGATAGGAGCAGGGGAGTTAGGAGCGGGGGAGTTAGGAGCGAGGGAGATAGGAGCGAGGGAGTTAGGAGCGGGGGAGTTAGGAGCGGGGGAGTTAGGAGCGGGGGAGTTAGGAGCGAGGGAGTTAGGAGCGAGGAGATAGGAGCGAGGGAGATAGGAGCGAGGGAGTTAGGTTGCGAGGGAGATAGGAGCGAGGGAGATAGGAGCGGGGAGTTAGGAGCGAGGGAGATAGGAGCGGGGAGTTAGGAGCGAGGGAGTTAGGAGCGAGGGAGTTACAGAATATTGCAGTAGGACTGCAGTTGTTGCATTCAAGACAATGATGGAAATCTCTGTGTGTGTGTGAGATGTATGAGTGTGTGTGAAATGTATGAGTGTGTGTGTGTGTGTGTGCTAATCTGCAGGAGCAGAGAAAACAGTTTGCCATGTTCCCTTTAAAGCAAGGGGATGACAATAGAATTGAGCTTTAAAATAACCAGGGAAAGATAGTCTTCCCCCTTTCTCATTGAGTTGTGGTGGGAGGCGGTCTACAAGACTAACTCCATTGAAACAGCTGCTTTGTTTAGTGTGTACTGGCCTACAGACAGATACAGTGGGAAGGGTTTAGACATGCCATGGAGGAGTGAAGAGGCCCGGGGGCAACGCAACAGAGACTACAGATGGATGGGTGGATTACTGCAACTTTAAAAGGCCATCTCTCTCTCTCTCTCTCTCTCTCTCTCTCTCTCTCTCTCTCTCTCTCTCTCTCTCTCTCTCTCTCTCTCTCTCTCTCTCTCTCTCTCTCTCTCTCTCTCTCTCTCTCTCTCTCTCTCTCTCTCTCTCTCTCTCTCTCTCTCGCTCTCTCTCTCTCGCTCTCTCTCTCTCTCTCTCTCGCTCTCTCTCTCTCTCGCTCTCTCTCTCTATATAAAACTATTTATTTTAACATTTTATTTGTTGTATGTTTGTTCTCTAAAAGGTTTTGGAGAAGGAGAACACACATTTCTGTGAGTGCTGTTTGCTAGTGCTTCCAAAAGTAGCTATGACAAAAACACGTTAGGCTTTCACTTCAGAAAACACGTTAGGCTTTCACTTCAGAAAATACGTTAGGCTTTCACTTCAGAAAACACGTTAGGCTTTCACTTCAGAAAATACGTTAGGCTTTCACTTCAGAAAACACGTTAGGCTTTCACTCTCAACTGTGTTTTTGCAAACAAACTCTTCCCTTTGAAAAACCACAAAACTATTTATTTTAACATTTTATTTGTTGTATGTTTGTTCTCTAAAAGGTTTTGGAGAAGGAGAACACACATTTCTGTGAGTGCTGTTTGCTAGTGCTTCCAAAAGTAGCTATGACAAAAACACGTTAGGCTTTCACTTCAGAAAACACGTTAGGCTTTCACTTCAGAAAACATCACAAGAGGAACTACAGCAGAAGGCCTTTTAATGTAGAAAACACACCTGGTATGTTTGAACTGGGAGAGAGGCCACAACCTGCCCTAGCTAGCAGGAAATGTGTGTGTGTGTGTGTGTGTGTGTGTGTGTGTGTGTGTGCGTGCGTGCGTGCGTGCGTGCGTGCGTGCGTGCGTGCGTGCGTGTGTGTGTGAAATGGAATGCTTTGGGGCGAGCTGAAGAGAACAAACTTAACATTTCTGAACTGCCAAAGAGTCCACCTGGAATGCTATCTGGTACTCTGACAGAAAAGACCCCTCTCAGAACACAGAAACATGGTATAGAAGGTGTAGGATACACATTATAGGCTGGGTGGTGAACTGTGTCCTTGTTGTTAGGCATCAAAGTGTTACGTGATATCTGAAACTATTATACTGATATGAACCTAGTAGTTAGATCTCTGTGTAACTTAGTAGTTAGATGTCTGTGTAACTTAGTAGTTAGATCTCTGCGTAGCCTAGTAGGTCGATCTCTGTGTAACCTAGTAGTTAGATATCTGTGTAACCTAGTAGTTAGATCTCTGTGTAACCTAGTAGGTCAATCTCTGTGTAACCTAGTAGCTTAGATCTCTGTGTAACCTAGTAGCTTAGATCTCTGTGTAACTTAGTAGTTAGATCTCTGTGTAACCTGGTAGTTAGATCTCTGTGTAACCTAGTAGTTAGATCTCTGTGTAACCTAGTAGTTAGATCTCTGTGTAACCTGGTAGTTAGATATCTGTGTAACCTAGTAGCTTAGATCTCTGTGTAACCTAGTAGTTAGATCTCTGTGTAACCTAGTAGCTTAGATCTCCGTGTAACCTAGTAGCTTAGATCTCTGTGTAACCTAGTAGCTTAGATCTCTGTGTAACCTAGTAGTTAGATCTCTGTGTAACCTAGTAGGTTAGATCTCTGTGTAACCTAGTAGCTTAGATCTCTGTGTAACCTAGTAGCTTAGATCTCTGTGTAACCTAGTAGCTTAGATCTCTGTGTAACCTAGTAGGTCGATCTCTGTGTAACCTAGTAGTTAGATCATTTGAAACAATAATGTATGTTCAGTAACAGACACAAACACTAAGAGAGAAAACAATCCATTCTAAAAACTAAATCTAATGTAGCTCGACGAAGCACCATGGCTTTTAGCTGCTTTAGACTACACTGCTATTAGGCCTACTGTAACAATGCTTCTTGTAAGGGCAGGGTTGAAGAGAGAACCTCTGTGTCTGTAGATGTGGTACATCTGGGAAGCAGACATGATGTGTGATGTGTCACTAGAGTGGCCACGGTCTTAGCCATCATATAATAGCTGAGGTGCTGATGTCCTATCGCCACTAATCAAACAAGGTCTCTGTCGTCACACATCGGATGTGCTGCTTCAGTTGCCAGAGTCAGGGTCAACTCTGCCTGGCAGCCGGCCCTAGTTTACACACCCAGCCCTGGTTTACACCCCAAGCCCTGGTTTACATACCCAGCCCTGGTTTACACACCCACCCCCTGCCCTGGTTTACACACCCAGCCCTGGTTTACACACCCAGCCCTGGTTTACACCCCAGCCCTGGTTTACACCCCAAGCCCTGGTTTACACACCCAGCCCTGGTTTACACCCCAAACCCTGGTTTACACACCCAGCCCTGGTTTACACCCCCAGCCCTGGTTTACACACCCACCCCCAGCCCTGGTTTACACCCCCAGCCCTGGTTTACACCCCCAGCCCTGGTTTACACCCCCAGCCCTGGTTTACACACCCACCCCCAGCCCTGGTTTACACCCCCAGCCCTGGTTTACACACCCACACCCAGCCCTGGTTTACACACCCACACCCAGCCCTGGTTTACACACCCAAACCCAGCCCTGGTTTACACACCCAGCCCTGGTTTACACACCCACCCCCAGCCCTGGTTTACACACCCAGCCCTGGTTTACACACCCAGCCCTGGTTTACACCCCCAGCCCTGGTTTACACCCCCAGCCCTGGTTTACACACCCAGCCCTGGTTTACACACCCAGCCCAAGTTTACACACCCAGCCCTGGTTTACACCCCCAGCCCTGGTTTACACACCCACCCCCAGCCCTGGTTTACACACCCACCCCCAGCCCTGGTTTACACCCCACCCCCAGCCCTGGTTTACACCCCAAGCCCTGGTTTACACCCCCACACCCAGCCCTGGTTTACACACCCAGCCCAAGTTTACACACCCAGCCCTGGTTTACACCCCCAGCCCTGGTTTACACACCCACCCCCAGCCCTGGTTTACACACCCACCCCCAGCCCTGGTTTACACACCCACCCCCAGCCCTGGTTTACACCCCAAGCCCTGGTTTACACCCCCACACCCAGCCCTGGTTTACACCCCCAGCCCTGGTTTACACCCCCAGCCCTGGTTTACACACCCACCCCCAGCCCTGGTTTACACCCCCAGCCCTGGTTTACACCCCCACCCCCAGCCCTGGTTTACACATCCACCCCCAGCCCTGGTTTACACCCCAGCCCTGGTTTACACCCACCCCCAGCCCTGGTTTACACACCCACCCCCAGCCCTGGTTTACACCCCCAGCCCTGGTTTACACACCCACCCCCAGCCCTGGTTTACACCCCCAGCCCTGGTTTACACCCCCACCCCCAGCCCTGGTTTACACATCCACCCCCAGCCCTGGTTTACACCCCCAGCCCTGGTTTACACACCCACCCCCAGCCCTGGTTTACACACCCACCCCCAGCCCTGGTTTACACACCCAGCCCTGGTTTACACACCCAGCCCTGGTTTACACACCCAGCCCTGGTTTACACACCCAGCCCTGGTTTACACACCCAGCCCTGGTTTACACACCCAGCCCTGGTTTACACACCCAGCCCTGGTTTACACACCCACCCCCAGCCCTGGTTTACACACCCACCCCCAGCCCTGGTTTACACCCCCAGCCCTGGTTTACACACCCATCCCCAGCCCTGGTTTACACACCCACCCCCAGCCCTGGTTTACACACCCAGCCCTGGTTTACACACCCAGCCCTGGTTTACACACCCAGCCCTGGTTTACACACCCACCCCCAGCCCTGGTTTACACACCCAGCCCTGGTTTACACACCCTCCCCCAGCCCTGGTTTACACACCCAGCCCTGGTTTACACATCCACCCCCAGCCCTGGTTTACACACCCACCCCCAGCCCTGGTTTACACCCCCAGCCCTGGTTTACACACCCATCCCCAGCCCTGGTTTACACACCCACCCCCAGCCCTGGTTTACACACCCAGCCCTGGTTTACACACCCAGCCCTGGTTTACACACCCAGCCCTGGTTTACACACCCACCCCCAGCCCTGGTTTACACACCCAGCCCTGGTTTACACACCCTCCCCCAGCCCTGGTTTACACACCCAGCCCTGGTTTACACATCCACCCCCAGCCCTGGCTTCCAGGTTACACACCAATCCCAGCCCTGGCAATGCCCACCAACACAGGCTAGTCAAATCAGTAGGAAGACCACCACCCCCCCCAGTAAATGGTTGTGAGTCAGCAATACAGGGATAGTCTCTTTCTAAGATTTAAACATTACAACACCTTCCTTCCAGGTGAAAATCAATCTAGACATTTCAATCCTTTGAACGTCACTCTGTCTCTCCAACGTAAGCAAGAAAGGCCTCAACCTAACGCTGCCGCGGTGCAGTTCGGTGAGTCATCTCAGGCAGCATTGTGACTACTGATGTTTTGATTGAAGGAATGCGTGTTGTCATCTGTGTTCTGTGAGGAGGCTTTCACAGTAAACACAGGGCCCGGTTCTATCTGACCTTCACTAACCTAACATAACAACATAACTGAGACACGAAAAAAAACTTTCTTTCTGGTCCTGAAGAGACAAAATAAAAAACTGTTAGGGTCTCCAATCCACTAAATGTGGAGTGTCGCCTTGTTAACGTCGCACCACAGACTCTCTTTAACACCTGAATCATCACTAGCTCTTTTAAACTGATGCATGCTGGGTCTTTCTCTGTGTCTGGTGTGTCTGGATGAAAGCCTTCACTTAAGCTGTGTCAATGTGTGAGTTTGTTTGAACCAATAGAGGACTGTGTGTATGTGCGTGTCTGTCCACACGTGCGTAACCTATGTGTATGTTGGGGGGGGGGGGTGACAACGAATGACTGAGTAAAGTAAAACTCTCAAATAGAGGACATTGTTCCTCGTTTTAAGTGTAAAGAGACACAGGTCAGTGTGAAAGCAGAGCTGTTTAACTGTGAGAAGTAGCACATAGCCCTGTCCTCTGCTGCTACATCTCTATTGACGAGGCAACGTACCAAACGGGACTCTATTTCACTCTACAGCGCCATTTGGGATAGAAGCAGAGGCTCATGTCTGCCAGGTGGAGGAGGACATTGCTTAGCCCCTGTCAGAGAACAGAGAATAAGCATGGCTGGTCTATACTACTCAACCTACCATGGGTCCCAATAATAGAATATAACTTTATTGTCCATCCAGGATAGAGTTACACAATAAGAATATAACTTTATTGTCCATCCAGGATAGGGTTACACGATAAGAATATAACTTTATTGTCCATCCAGGATAGGGTTACACGATAAGAATATAACTTTATTGTCCATCCAGGTTAGGGTTAGACGATAATAATATAACTGTATTGTCCATCCAGTTACACGATGAGAATATAACTTTATTGTCCATCCGGAATAAGGTTACACGATAAGAATATAACTTTATTGTCCGTCCAGGATAGGGTTACACGATAAGAATATAACTTTATTGTCCATCCAGGATAGGGTTACACAATAAGAATATAACTTTATTGTCCATCCGGAATAAGGTTACATGATAAGAATATAACTTTATTGTCCACCCGGAATAAGGTTACACGATAAGAATATAACTTTATTGTCCATCCGGAATAAGGTTACACAATAAGAATATAACTTTATTGTCCATCCGGAATAAGGTTACATGATATGGGCCATTCTTTTTTTTTCTTTTTTATAAAATATTGCGATTTGACTTGCAACACATATCAAAACACCAGGGTGAACTGTTGAAATCGAAGACATTAGGCCTTTTCACAGAGCATTATGCTTAGCACCAGGCTAGACTGGCCCCCGGGGTACATTTTCCCCAGGCTAACCTGTCCCCAGGCTATCTTCTCCCCCAGGCTAGACTGGTCCTGGGCTAACCTGTCCCCAGGCTATCTTCTCCCCCAGGCTAGACTGGCCCTGGGCTAACCTGTCCCCAGGCTATCTTCTCCCCCAGGCTAGACTGGCCCTGGGCTAACCTGTCCCCAGGCTATCTTCTCCCCCAGGATAGACTGGCCCTGGGCTAGCTTAGCATGTGTTCACACAAGCATTTGTTAACCCTGGGCTAAGTATTCACACTGGTATTCCGAAGCCCTAGAATAAACGGACAAACAAAACACCCGACATGTTATCTCACATATACATGACCAATGTTCTAAACAATAAGGTATTTATTAAGACGTGAAGTCCTCTGCTTCGGGCCAATCTATTTCCAACAGTGACGGTTTGTATAAACCTTGCTGTCTACCTGTCCGACATCAGAAAGAAATGTTTCACTTTTTTTTTTTTTATGTTGGTCTCGTCCCTGTACAGAGAATGCTGTCAACAGTATTATTATCATGGATATATCAAATTAAATGTCAATTGAAAAGGTATGAAAACAGAGGGAAATGGAGCGTTTTCTGCCCTTCCAGCTGTAGAGTTTGTAGCTTTAGTTTTTTTTTAAGTGAGAAGACAGCCTGCATAGCAACCACTTTCGTAAGTCATAGCAACCAATGTTTTCGCACAACTTAAAATATTTTGGTTTCTGTCCTCAAAATGGAAGGATTAGATGATATAAATTGACTTATCAAACATAATGCACAAAACATATTATAGCCATCACCAGCATATGTCAATTCAGTGAAGGTGCTGCTTTTGTGATTGAACACATTCTCTGTGTTGTTTTCGACCTCCATTTCACACCGGCTATTTTGGCACCGTGTTTTTTTTTAGGGCTAACCCTGCTCCAGAGCACGGCCTGATAGCACCGGTTGGTGCTATCCCACTTTACAATGTACAAGTGTGATCACACTCGCTTAAGCCCTGGGCTAAGGTGCAGTGTGGAACGTGCCTATTAAAAAGCAAAAAGATGAAAGCAGCTTTGTTCCTTGTTTGGACCAAAATCGGGGTTTGACTGCATGACCTAACAGAACAGCATGCAAACTAATAGTGACTAAGAGAAAAGAGGAGGGGCTGAGCTGTTTGAGTGACAGGGGGGCGGGGCTTGTGTGTGTTTCGGGGAAGTAGCCGCAAGAGAAGTGAAGAAAAAAAGAGTCAACTAATAAAAATGTACTTTACGCACAGCTGAGTGACATTAGAACATGTTGAATGTGATAAGGATATCTTGGGATAAGGATATCTTGGGATAAGGATATCTTGGGATATAGATATCTTGGGATAAGGATATCTTGGGATAAGGATATCTTGGGATAAGGATATCTTGGGATAAGGATATCTTGGGATAAGGATATCTTGGGATAATGATATCTTGGGATAAGGATATCTTGGGATAAGGATATCTTGGGATAAGGATATTGTGGGATAATGATATCTTGGGATAAGGATATTGTGGGATAATGATATCTTGGGATAAGGATATTGTGGGATAATGATATCTTGGGATAAGGATATCTTGGGATAAGGATATCTTGGGATAATGATATCTTGGGATAATGATATCTTGGCATAAGGATATCTTGGGATAATGATATCTTGGTATAAGGATATCTTGGGATAAGGATATCTTGCGATAAGGATATATTGGGATAAGGATATCTTGGAATAAGGATATATTTGGATAAGATGAGGCCCAGAATCACACAACTACCCGCCCTGACACCCCACATGATACCCACTCCTGACACCCCCCTCCTCCTGACACCCCCTCCACCTGACCCCCCCCCCCCTCCCCTCGTGACACCCCCTCCTCCTAACACGCCCCTCCTCCTAAAACCCCCTCCTCCTGACACCCCCTCCTCCTGACACCCCCTCCCCTCCCCTCCTGACACCTAGTTCACCACACACACACACACACGCCTCCACTTCAACAAACAGGGCCATTCAGAGACATCAAAAAGCACCTCTATGCATTGACTGTGTGCAGTGCTGTGGAATTAAACATCTCACTACACGACTCCTGTTGAGCTTGTCACTGTTGACAGAGGCTCATGCTAAAAGCTGCTCTCAGTTAAAGAATATTAGTTATGGCGGATTATCTATAGAGAGAATGATGAGATCAGATAATATAGGATAAGATGGTTGTAATGACTCCTAAACACACAATCAGGACGTTACAAATAGACACAATGACAATAGACGAGAATAACACCGATCGAGCACATGTCTGCTTTAACAACTAGCCACTTCTTATAGGTACCGTATGGAAGTTTAGCCTAGTTAGCTAGGCTAATTTTTAACGTCAAAATGTTGGGTTTGAGTGTTGACTGCATGCTTCAATAGACCTTTCAGAGTTGTGTAGCTTTTGTTTTTCTATAAAAGAAGAAGGATGAATCATTTTTTTTTAAAGAGAACAATTGTAGATGTCTGAAAATGCTTTATCCACATTTTTGTTAAGTGGGAGACAAAGAAAAGCCTTCTGTCAGATTGATGTCTCAACCATGGTTGAGTAGGCCTCAGCCTACTTTTACAGCTACAATGAACACACTGTTTGGAATACCAGAGCAAATGCAAACTATTGCTGCTTTAGCCAATATCGGTCCCGCCTTTGTGCTTAGTCTGCCTATAAAAAAAAAGCACACTGTCCACTAATCATTTTGAAAAAGGTATTGAATAAACCTAAGTTCAGGTATTAAAAATAAATGTAAAAATGTTTTGAAGGAATATTGATTAGCAGAGACAGATAAAATTTTAAAAAATCTATAAAATGCTTTGGCCATAAACTGTTTAGCCTACAGTACAAAGTAAACAACAACATGTTTACATCAGGCCTTGGAAAACAAACCAGTAGGGACAATAGAAGCATCACATTATTTTTTCCCTGAAATGAAAAATATGAAGCATATGAAACTACTTCTTCCTTTAGAAACCTGCTGTATGATGTCAAATATTGTCTGTAAATTGGAAAAGAAACACACGCGACAAAATAATGATGTCTGTTTCCAACATTAGGGCTGTTTTTCTTTGACTGGGGGGGGGTGTATATGGTTACATATCAGGATATTTATGACGATATATCGTATCGTATCTTTTTGACAATATCGCAATATTATTTTTTTGTAATAGTTGGATGTGTCTGAAACAAAACTCCAGCATTTTTCCTTCATAGCTTGTTCTCCGTGTTCCTTTCTAAAGTAGGGAGATAATTCGTTTACAGCCATTTTATTTCCACGATTAATCATTTTCTCATGGCTCTCTCTCTCTCTCTCTCGTCCCTCTGCAGCAGACATATGCTTAGCAATACATGTATGTTCGGAACATCGAATCGCAATGAAATCACAGTATCGAATCGCAATACATATAGAATCGTGAGGTCCCTGGCAAATCCCACCCGTCTGTTGTCCCAAAGAAGTCACGTTCGCTGCGTGTTTTGTTTCCTTGCTACGATACTAACGAGTTTCCCAATACTGGTATCGTCCCGGCCCTACAAACAAGTCTGTCTGTGCACCATTTGAAAAGTCCTATTACCTACAGAACGAGTCCTATCCTAACCTACAGAACGAGTCTTATTACCTACAGAACGAGTCCTATTACCTACAGAACGAGTCCTATTATCTACAGAACTAGTCCTATTACCTACAGAACGAGTCATATTACCTACAGAACGAGTCATATCCTAACCTACAGAACAGATCTTATTACCCACAGAACTAGTCCTATTATCTACAGAACTAGTCCTATTATCTACAGAACTAGTCCTATTATCTACAGAACTAGTCCTATTATCTACAGAACTAGTCCTATTATCTACAGAACGAGTCCTATTACCCACAGAACTAGTCCTATCCTAACCTACAGAACGAGTCCTATTACCTACAGAATGAGTCCTATTACCTACAGAACGAATCCTATTACCTACAGAACGAGTCCTATTACCTACAGAATGAGTCCTATTACCTACAGAACGAGTCCTATTATCTACATAACGAGTCCTATTACCTACAGAACGAGTCCTATTACCTACAGAACGAGTCCTATTACTTACAGAACGAGTCCTATTATCTACAGAACGAGTCCTATTACCTACAGAACGAGTCCTATTATCTACAGAACGAGTCCTATTACTTACAGAACGAGTCCTATTATCTACAGAACGAGTCCTATTACCTACAGAACGAGTCCTATTACCTACAGAACTCCAGTTTGAATCCTCCTTTTAAATCAATACAACATGTTTTACCTAGAAGCATCAAGGCGGCAGGTAGCCTAGCGGTTAGAGCGTTAGACCAGTAACCGAGAATCTGTCGATATGCACTAGAGAAAGGCACTTAGACCTAACCCTAATTGCCCAAGGGTTGTCATTGATAATGGCAGACCTTGGCAGTCACCCCTCTCTCCGGGGGTGACTCAGGGAGAGGTAGTGCATGAAACAACCAACCGACCAAACAAAACATGTCCAATTCACACGTATTAATACACACGTGTGCATGTGCGAAATCAGACAAATATAAGAACCCACTATTATGTAATTATATAAAAGGGTTCGGGCAGAATATATATATATTTTTTTCACCCAACGAAATGACCCTCAAGCAACCCTTTTAGTTGGAAGAATACAGCTACGGTACCTTTTCAAACTATTACGAAAGTCGTACAACTTTATGTTCTGAAAAGAGTGAGGGAAAGGGGATGCAAGTACTTCCACATTATTACAGGTGGAGCTACATGTTACATGTGTTGCTATTGCTTCACTTTCCTACTGAAATGTCCGAATCTCCCTTCTTTTACTTCTGGATCCAGTAGCTTTGTTGTTTTCTATTGCTTCACTGCAACACTGCAGACTGATCATTAAAGGGGCATGCATGATTCGCTCCTGAACCTATTGCTTCACTGCAACACTGCAGACTGATCATTAAAGGGGCATGCATGATTCGCTCCTGAACCTATTGCTTCACTGCAACACTGCAGACTGATCATTAAAGGGGCATGCATGACTCGCTCCTAAACCTTTCCCCATACCATGTAAGACAACCCACCGCAGGTTATTTACAGGCAACAGAGCAGGAACATGGTTAGGTTAGGCTCCAGACGGCTGCTGCAGCTGAAGTGTGGACTATTACACAGCCCTGTGTGTACTTCAGCAGACGAAGGCAGTGAACCAAATAGCACCCTATATCTTATATAGTGCACTACTTTAGACTGGGGCCCTGGTCAAAAGTAGTGCACTATATAGGGAATAGGGTGGTATTTAGGACGCATTGAGAAAGTGGTGCTGCCTAAGAAGACCGCTGCTACCGCTCACAGAAATATAAACAAGACAACAGCTGCTACCGCTCACAGAAAGATAAACAAGACAACAGCTGCTACCGCTCACAGAAATATAAAACAAGACAACAGCTGCTACCGCTCACAGAAAGATAAAACAAGACAACAGCTGCTACCGCTCACAGAAAGATAAAACAAGACAACAGCTGCTACCGCTCACAGAAAGATAAAACAAGACAACAGCTGCTACCGCTCACAGAAATATAAACAAGACGACAGCTGCTACCGCTCACAGAAAGATAAAACAAGACAACAGCTGCTACCGCTCACAGAAAGATAAAACAAGACGACAGCTGCTACCTCTCACAGAAATATAAAACAAGACAACAGCTGCTACCGCTCACGGAAAGATAAACAAGACAACAGCTGCTACCGCTCACAGAAAGATAAACAAGACAACAGCTGCTACCGCTCACAGAAATATAAACAAGACAACAGCTGCTACCGCTCACAGAAAGATAAAACAAGACAACAGCTGCTACCGCTCACAGAAATATAAAACAAGACAACAGCTGCTACCGCTCACAGAAAGATAAAACAAGACAACAGCTGCTACCGCTCACAGAAAGATAAAACAAGACAACAGCTGCTACCGCTCACAGAAATATAAACAAGACGACAGCTGCTACCGCTCACAGAAAGATAAAACAAGACAACAGCTGCTACCGCTCACAGAAAGATAAAACAAGACGACAGCTGCTACCTCTCACAGAAATATAAAACAAGACAACAGCTGCTACCGCTCACGGTAATATAAACAAGACAACAGCTACTACCGCTCACAGAAAGATAAACAAGACAACAGCTGCTACCGCTCACAGAAATATAAACAAGACAACAGCTGCTACCGCTCACAGAAAGATAAACAAGACAACAGCTGCTACCTCTCACAGAAATATAAACAAGACAACAGCTGCTACTTCTCACAGAAATATAAAACAAGACGACAGCTGCTACTTCTCACAGAAATATAAAACAAGACGACAGCTGCTACTTCTCACAGAAAGATAAAACAAGACGACAGCTGCTACCGCTCACAGAAATATAAACAAGACGACAGCTGCTACCGCTCACAGAAAGATAAAACAAGACGACAGCTGCTACCGCTCACAGAAATATAAAACAAGACAACAGCTGCTACCGCTCACAGAAATATAAACAAGACGACAGCTGCTACCGCTCACAGAAATATAAACAAGACGACAGCTGCTACTTCTCACAGAAAGATAAAACAAGACGACAGCTGCTACCGCTCACAGAAAGATAAAACAAGACAACAGCTGCTACCGCTCACAGAAATATAAACAAGACGACAGCTGCTACCGCTCACAGAAAGATAAAACAAGACAACAGCTGCTACCGCTCACAGGAAGATACAGGCTGCATCACATCCGGCCGTATAGTACTACATGATGTACTAGGGTAATGTAGAGGTGGTACTACTATATTACTACATGATGTACTAGGGTAATGTAGAGGTGGTACTACTATATTACTACATGATGTACTAGGGTAATGTAGAGGTGGTACTACTATATTACTACATGATGTACTAGGGTCATGGAGAGGTGGTACTACTATATTACTACATGATGTATCACCTGGAGAGGTGATACTACTATACAGGATGTATTAGGGTCATGGAGAGGTGATACTACTAATCTGTGTGTTGTTTGCAAGTGAGACATGTATTGTGGTCCGAACGGCAGTCTATTCCCTCCTACATAAAGCACTACGTTTGACCAGAGCCCCCTATGTGTTGTAAAGAGAATAGGGGTGTCGATTGGGACATGTGCACTGTTTTCAGTGTCCAGAATGCATTGCAAGTCACTACTAAAAGCACTTCCCATTGATTATTTAATTACAGAGCAGCTCTGAGGCACTACATCAATGTTGTTTCATCAAATAGTGAAGGTATAGAAATGAATGGGGCGGCAGGGTAGCCTAGTGGTTAGAGCGTTGGACTAGTAACCGAAAGGTTGCAAGTTCGAGTCCCTGAGCTGACAAGGTACAAATCTGTCGTTCTGCCCCTGAACAAGGCAGTTAAACCCACTGTTCCTAGACCGTCATTGAAAGTAAGAATCTGTTCTTAACTGACTTGCCTAGTAAAATAAAGATAAAATAAAATGGCCACACTAAATACCTTATCTTGTTTCCAGATGTAAAAAACAAACATAGAAAGTGGAGAGCCATAAATAAATAAAACAATTTAAACATCTGAAAAGAGGACATAATTGTATAAAGTCTTGTCTCTCATTTATATAATCTATAGCGTAGTAAACGTAAAATAACACCTGAAAATAACACCGTAAAATAACACCTAAACGTAGTAAACACCTGAAAATAGATCCCCTACATACTGGTCTTGACGATAAGGAGAAGAAAAAGGGAAAAAAATGAACTAACCCTAATCTTAACCACACCGCTAACCTTACGCCTAACCCCTAACCATTAAAAACAAAAAGTCAAATGTTTTGTTTTCATGAATTTTTTACAATACATAGCCAATTTTGACTTTGTGACTGTAGTAACTAATGGAAGCCGTTGTACCTGTTGTTCACACATGTATTTGCCCTCTCATTGGCTAGAATGGTCCCACCTGATCTTGCCTCTTCCCAGCTGGGTTCCATTTTTTGAAGATATTTACTTGAATCGTTAGAGCGGCCCACTACAGCGTCTTGTTAATATAATGGATAATCTATGGTGTCACGTTGTTAATGTCCAAAAGAAGTCACAAGCTCTCTCCATTTCCCCTAAAAACACGGAACTTCCAGTTGTTGGGGATTCGGCAAAGGCTAGTCAATATGTAACTGCTGTTGTTCATTATTATAAACTGAGGGGTTTTCAAGCCCTGAATGCTGATTGGCTGACAGCCGGAGACACAGTATATTGGGGAGGCAGGGTAGCCTAGTGGTTAGAGCGTTGGACTAGTAACCGAAAGGTTGCAAGTTCAAATCGCCCAGATGACATTCTGCCCCCTGAACAAGCCAGTTAACCCACTGTTCCTAGACCAGTTAACCCACTGTTCCTAGACCAGTTAACCCACTGTTCCTAGACCAGTTAACCCACTGTTCCTAGACCAGTTAACCCACTGTTCCTAGACCAGTTAACCCACTGTTCCAAGACCAGTTAACCCACTGTTCCTAGACCAGTTAACCCACTGTTCCTAGACCAGTTAACCCACTGTTCCTAGACCAGTTAACCCACTGTTCCTAGACCAGTTAACCCACTGTTCCTAGACCAGTTAACCCACTGTTCCTAGACCAGTTCCTAGACCTAGACTGTTCCTAGACCACTGACTTGCCTAGTTAAATAAAGGTAAAATATCAGACCGTATACCATTGGAATCACCTTTCTCTTTTTTTTACTGCACTAATTTCATTGGTAACCAGTTTATATTAGCAATAAGGCACCTTGGGGGTTTGTGGTATATGAACAAGTATACAATGGCTAAGGGCTGTATCCAGGCACTCCACAATGCGCTGTGGGTAAGAACAGCCCTTAGCTGTGGTATATTGGTCACACCCCCTCAGGCCTTATTTTAAACCCCTGAGGTGCCTTATTGCTATTATAAACTGGTTACTAAAGTAATTGGAGCAATAAAAACATGTTTTGTCATACCCATGGTATATGGTCTCGTATACCACAGCTGTCAGTCAAATCAGCATTCGGGGCTGGAACCACCCAGGTTCTAATGCTTCATTAGAAACAGCTTATGCTTCAGAATGCAGTGCCACTCCTAACAGGCAAACCGCCAAGGTTTCAAGTATCTATGACTAAATAGGTTATGAATAATTTTGGACCAACACCTCCCAGTGAATCAGAACAATAAACAAACGTACAATGGTCTATTTGGGTCATTTAAAAAATAATCTATTTATATTCCTAAGTGTTTTAGTGTACCTCAGGGAAAAAACACTCAGATAGGTCACGTAAAAATACCAGAGAGACTCACACACAAATACCTCGAAAGATTAAAAAAAACACAAAAAAAACAAGTGTGATGTTATCAAGAAAACATGTTTGTTTTAAAGGACCAGACAAACATATTGAAACCAAAAGGGTTTTCTAAAGAATGAACGTGTGGTATGGTCGTAGCCTTCATAAATGTTTCCCTGCCATATGGTGGTCTGTCCTCACACAGAGAGACAGCTTTTTCCGCGTTCGGGCCATACAGAGATTAGAGATACACCCCCCCCCTCAGCTGGAAGGTTTCAAACGTCTCCATGGAGAAGGGAGACGTGAGTCAAATATTAAAAACACGTCCCCCGGTAAAAACAATTATAACACACTTTTATTATTGAACCAAACCGTGTGGCATTTTGATGTGAATCAAACAGTAGCAGTATCGAGATAACTGCGTTACATTGTAAGATTGCAGTAAAAAAAATGTTACAGTGCGGTGATGCACAGAATCTAACGCATCCGGACTCATATTTTGATTCAACGTTACCCCAAACTGTTCTCTCACAACGCAAGAAAAGCCCATGTGTGCAAACAAATAGCTGTAACCTACATTAAATAAATAGCTACTGGCTCCACTAGCCTGCCTTAATGTGGAAGTGGATCTAGACACCTAATAAATGTTTTGAGCAAATCGGTGGCTATAGTGCAATAACATTGGGCAGAATAAGATCAACTAGTAGGATTTATTCATATAAACTACATCTATATTTTCAATGAAGAAGGTGGGAAAAGTATTAATGAGTCTACTCAGCTAATCTAACCTAACATGATATAACGTATGGTTAATGTAATGAGATCTAGTAAACTATTAGACTGTATAGTAGGCTAAGGGTAACCAACATTTCCAAGGCAGGCCATGAAAAGTAGAATTGCAAATAATGCTGAAATAACAAAAAGTTAAATCTCTAGCCATAACTTCACCTTTGCAAATCTCGCCGTACAGTCCTAGTAATTCAGTCGGATACCGATATAACTAATAGTAACAGCATAGAAACCCACGATAATCGGGTTAAATAAATAGTGTTATTATCTAACTACATACAGTACGTTAGCGCATACCATCTCGTACAGGCACCACATATATCCTTGCACATGTGCACCTGTTTTTAGGCCAGTTTGAGAGCCATGAAACGGGCCGGCAGCTGCGAAGGGCAACACAGTGAGGTCTGAAATAGCAGCAGGCAGAGAAGACAAGGTTTTAATAGCGATCTACTGCGGAGGACCCACCTCGGCCAATGCTAGATAGCTACAGACAGATATCTGGCTATGGCTTGGGCAAGTTTTGTGCCGTTCTGTAGCTTAATAACAATGCACCAATTAGCTATCCGTATATACACTTACCCGATTTGCATTCACCGAATTCACGTTAGTTTGCTTGGCTAAATGTGTAAATGATCAAACGGAATGGCATGTTGACTTGGCCGTTCCTCTCCTGTTTGTATCCACAGAAGGGAGAATAAGAATGATCGCTCTCTCTTTCTCCTCGAGTCCCTATTCTCAAACACTTTCACTGACAGAGCCGGCAGACTAGATCAGTAGATCCAAGAAACATCAACGCCACATAGAAGAAGACAGGAGCAGAGATAGTTTTTTCTATGGTTTTTTTTTGTTTGTTTGTTTTTTTAAATATGAAGCCTTTAATTATATATCGGAAACTGACCTTTTAATCTGTGGCATATATTATATTCCTTGAAATCCTCTTCTTTGTAGAAGGACTGAAAAGAAGAACCAGCGGTAACGACCCAGGTGAAGAGAGAGAACTCCTTCTCTGGACGTCTCCAAACAAGTATTAAAGGTGTTCCCGCTGTCGTCTCTGCTAGATGGTAGTGAGTCTCCACAGGAAGCTTGTGTTCGGGTCCACCACCCTGCAGAAACCCCCAGCCTACCCTACTAAAAAAACGCACCACCGGTATTTGATTACAAGTCCTATTCTTACTTGCCTTCTCTGCGCTGGTAGGTAGGCTGCTTCTGAAAATCAAGTTAACAACAAACAAAAAAATAATAAGAAAAACCGAAGGATAACAAGCCCAGGGCAATCACATGACGGGCTAAGTAGCAAAACCACCTCCCCGATCAGCTAGAGAGGTCTACACTCATTTAGCCAGCTCTATCCCTCCCTCTCTTTCTCCCTCTCTTTCTCTCTCTCTCTCCCTCTCTATCTCTCTGTCTCTCTGTCTCTCTCTCTCTGTCTCTCTCTCTCTCTCTCTCTCTCTCTCTCTCTCTTTCTCTTTCCCTGAGACGCACACAAATGTCTCCTAGCTACGTCTTTGAGCTGTGTCCGAGGAGCCAGAGCCAGCCCTTTAGGAATGAATTCTCCTCCACTCCACTGGCCTGAGTGGGAGGGAGGTAGCGTCTAGATTTACTCCGCCCCAAATTGTCTCTCCACCTTATTTCCACCGTTCTCTAAAATAGTCTGACATTTAAGCAGTAGCCTAGTGGAAAATAATCATTGAGAAATATGCATAGTATTTCAGACCGTTACCACAGTGACTCAAACACATGAACATGATTAGCCTAGAATAGGATTGAATAGAATAGAATACAGTAGAATATAATAGAATGGAAACCAAAGATTCCATTCAATTACATGTGATTATTAATAATGAATAATCCAATCGATCAGTCAACCATTGAATCAATCAAATGTATTTACCAAACCCTTTTGACAACAGTTGGCACTATTAAGAACCCAAATGAACTGTGAAATGACTATTGTTAAATTGTTAAAAAAACCTCTTAAGGATCAGCCCCTTTTTTCAATTTTCGCCTAAAATGACATACCCAAATCTAAATGCCTGTAGTTCAGGCCCTGAAGCAAGGATATGCATTTGCTTGGTACCATTTGAAAGGAAACACTTTGAAGTTTACGAAAATTTGAAAGGCTTGTAGGAGAAAATAACGCATTAGATCTGGTAAATGATAATAGAAAGAAAAAACCAACCATTTTTTTTCTTTGTTTTGTACCATCATCTTTGCAATGCAAGAGAAAGTCCATAATGTATTATTCCGGCCCAGGTGCAATTTACACATTGGCCACTAGATGGCAGCAGTGTATGTGAAAAGTTTATCTGATCCAATGAACCATTGCATTTCTGTTAAAAAATGTGTATCAAGCCTGCCCAAATGTGCCCAATTTGTTTATTAATAACTTTTCATTTTCAAAACTGCACTCTCCTCAAACAATAGCATGGTATTCTTTCACTGTAGTAGCTACTGTAAATTGGACAGTGCAGTTAGATTAACAATAATTTAAGATTTCTGCCCATATCAGATATGTCTATGTCCTGGGAAATGTTATTGTTACTTACAACCTCATGCTAATCGCATTAGCCTATGTTAGCAGGGACAGTTCACGAATCCTGAATACGTTTTTTAATATAATATGTTTGTTGTACAGTCCACAGATATATGAGTAAAAACGTTTCATGTAAATACAGATTGACATTTTACGGGCACTCTTGTACAGAGCAATTTACAGGAGAAATTAGGGTTAAGTGCCTTGCTCAAAGGCACATCAACCGATTGGTCACCTAGTCAGCTCAGGGATTTGAACCAGTGATGCTTCAATACTCAATGCTCTTAACCGCCCACAGATGGCATATAACAAATATGACAAAGGAGTAGGCCTAAAGTAGGATTTATTCACCACTAGCTGCTATAATTCTGACCCAATAACAGTTATTTTTCACCATATTTCGAACCTAATAAACGTTTTTATTCACCATAATTCTGATCCAATCATATTTCTTATTCACCATGACTCTGATCCAATCACATTTCTTATTCACCATGACACTGATCCAATCACATTTCTTATTCACCATGACTCTGATCCAATCACATTTCTTATTCGCCATGACACTGATTCAATCACATTTCTTATTCACCATGACTCTGATCCAATCACATTTCTTATTCACCATACAGCTGACAGCCCATGTTGTTGAGATGAGACATATTTTGGTTTAAGAAGTAAAAAATACTTATTTTAGGAGTGTGATCTGCTGGCTATTTGTTTTAGTGATGTAATTTATTTCTCGCTAGCTAGTCTGTGTTGTTACTGTGCAGTCAGTCTGTGGAAATTGATTGGCTCACGTGAGGACAAGACAATCAAAAATAATTTGATTGAGGTCGCGTTCCCCTGCTCAACCAATGATTGCGTGCAATGCCATCGACTGTGTTATCGATTGACAGATTGCCATAACATATGATGTGGTTAACTGATATGTAAAATACAAGTCCTGGCATTGTAAGATTTGGCAGGTGTCAGCAATGCCTGAGCAGATGAACGTGCCCTGAATCTTCTCTGGTGTTTGATGGGAATTCTTGAAAGAGTGTCTGGAGCTAAGAACATGGTATGTGATTCAAAATTATGCAATGCGCTCTGGAATCTGTGCCAGATTAACCGCAAGAAATTAGCTTTAAAACTGCAAAAATGACTCTCCGCCACATGGCAAAACGTATAGAATTGCAGGAAATTAACTTTGTCTCTGCAGTCAAGAGGGGAGAGACTAAAGTGTTTAAGGGCCTCCCCAAAAAAGTTAGGGCCGGCCCTGAATCAGTTACCCAACCAAGAAAGGGCCCCCCAGTTACCCACGTGGGCCACCTATCTCCTCTCCTCCCCCCCATCTGATGATTAGCAGATCGAGCAGCATTGAGATTGGGCTCGTGTGATTGGTGGTTGCTGTAAAAAAAATATATATATCTATATATACATTTCCATGTTTCTCTGCCTGGGGCCCCTACGGTCTTGGGCCCCCTACGGTCTTAGGGCCCCTACGGTCTTGGGCCCCCTACGGTCTTGGGCCCCGGGGGCTTCTATTAAACCGCCACATTATTCGGGCCATGTAAGGAATAATTTGTCATTTTCTCTGTACTAGACTGCCTGATAATGTAAATCATATCCTACAGAACAGGGGATTGCCCGCCTGTAGTTTAACATAGGCTACTGTTTCTGCTATATTATACTAATGTACTCCATCACAACGTGAACTAGATCACATTATAATGTCATGTGTGTAGACTGCAGAGCACTTCCTGTTTAGTTTTAACCAAGGCCACCGCATTTGTCATTTACCATCAGGGACAATTGTCTGTATATTATCTCAGGTCTAGGCTGGATCGTTTCTGAGGTTATGCTCAATGTTAATTCACATGAAAGGCACTGTCTCGGAGAGAGTTATGTACGTACAGAATGTAATAATGACAGATAATAAGATAACGTGAAAGAGAAAGCAACATGTAAAACATGCAGGTCTCACTGTGACACTGTGAACGATCCATCTGAAAGGGTCTAATAACAAGTGACCAGGAAATCAACCGATTGGTCACCTAGTCAGCTCAGGGATTTGAACCAGTGACGCTTCAATACTCAATGTTCTTAACCGCCCCCAGATGGCATATAACAAATATGACAAAGGAGTAGGCCTAAAGTAGGATTTATTCACCACTAGCTGCCATAATTCTGACCCAATAACAGTTATTTTTCACCATATTTCGAACCTAATAAACGTTTTTATTCACCATAATTCTGACCCAATCATATTTCTTATTCACCACGACCCTGATCCAATCATATTTCTTATTCACCATGACTCTGATCCAATCATATTTCTTATTCACCATGACACTGATCCAATCATATTTCTTATTCACCATGACTCTGATCCAATCATATTTCTTATCCACCACAACTCTGATCCAATCACATTTCTTATTCACCATGACACTGATCCAATCACATTTCTTATTCACCATGACTCTGATCCAATCACATTTCTTATTCACCATGACACTGATCCAATCATATTTCTTATTCACCATGACACTGATCCAATCATATTTCTTATTCACCATGACTCTGATCCAATCATATTTCTTATCCACCACAACTCTGATCCAATCACATTTCTTATTCACCATGACTCTGATCCAATCACATTTCTTATTCACCATGACACTGATCCAATCACATTTCTTATTCACCATGACTCTGATCCAATCACATTTCTTATTCACCACAACTCTGATCCAATCACATTCCCTTATTCACCATGACACTGATCCAATCACATTTCTTATTCACCATGACTCTGATCCAATCACATTTCTTATTCACCATGACACTGATCCAATCACATTTCTTATTCACCATGACTCTGATCCAATCACATTTCTTATTCACCATGACTCTGATCCAATCACATTTCTTATTCACCACAACATATTATTATTCCAGAGAACATTACAGTTTGCCAGGCTTCAAATCCTATTATCTAGGTTTTTTTTGTCTTTTTAAGATGCAGGTATTAGTGAACAATGACTGAGTCCCAAACGACACCCTGATCTCTATATGGTTCTTTACTTTGGACCAGAACCAGGGTTTATAAGGCCCATAGGGAACTGGGACTCATAGGGACCCATAGGGTGTAACGTCGTTCTTCGTTTGTAGAAAGAGAGTCGGACCGAAATGCAGCGTGGTGGTTACTCATGTCTTTAATGAAGGAAAAAAGAGATACATGAAATAACTATACAAATACGAAAACAAGAAACGGAACGTGAAACCTAATTACAGCCTATCTGGTGAAACTACACAGAGACAGGAACAATCACCCACGAAATACAAAGCGAAACCAGGCTACCTAAATACGGTTCCCAATCAGAGACAACGAGAATCACCTGACTCTGATTGAGAATCGCCTCAGGCAGCCAAGCCCATACAAGCACCCCTACTCAGCCACAATCCCAATAATACAAAAACCCCAATACGAAATACAACAACATAAACCCATGTCACACCCTGGCCTGACCAAACATATAACGAAAACACAAAATACAATGACCAAGGCGTGACATATAAGGCCCATAGGGAACTGGGACCCATAGGGCTCTGGTCAAACTATAGAGGGTGTATGGTGGTGTTTGGGATACATGAAATCTGTTTTGCCTCAAGAGAATGTATTGTCACACATAAAGTGATGATTCTGTAATTCTCATTATAAGAAAATATGGTTAATAGCGCAGTATTGGAAGAGATAATATAATGAGGACTTCCTGGATGAAAGCTTTTCGTAGTATGTCAAGTTATGAATTGGCAATTTTGATGGAGAACATCATTGTATACTCAAAGCCAAACCCAGGTACATACATTGACCAACAGCTATAGGTACTTGTATAAATGAACATAAACCTCATAGGATAATTTGTCTTGCAGTAGCATATTATAGCCACATTATCACCCCAGACATTGCTTAATGTGTTTGAGAGTGTTCTGGTGCTAATTATAATGTATCAGACAGATATTTACATGGTCAAAATCTGAGTGAGGGTGTGTGTTTTCTACTTCGGAGCACCATTGACCCAGTCAGTTAAATAGCCTCCCCAGGACATCTCAGTAAATATGCTGTCTCCCTTATTAATATTGCATCTCAACCTCATAAAAATGGGACACAAAACACTGAAAGGAGGAGGGGAACTGGGAGCAGAGAGAGAGAGAGAGAGGGGGGGAGAGAGAGAGAGAGAGAGAGAGAGAGAGGGGTGGAGAGAGAGAGAGAGAGAGAGGGAGGGGGGGGTGGAGAGAGAGAGAGAGGGGGTGGTGGAGAGAGAGAGGGGGGTGGAGAGAGAGAGAGAGATATAGAGAGAGAGAGAGAGAGAGAGAGAGAGAGAGGGGGTGGAGAGAGAGAGAGAGAGAGAGGGGGTGGAGAGAGAGGGGGGGTGGAGAGAGAGAGAGAGGGGGGTGGAGAGAGAAAGAGGGGGTTGGAGAGAGAGAGAAAGAGAGAGAGGGGGGGGAGGAGAGAGAGAGAGGGGGGTGGAGAGAGAGGGGGTGGAGAGAGAGAGGGGGTGGAGAGAGAGAGAGAGGGGGGGGTGGAGAGAGAGGGGGTGGGTTGGAGAGAGGTTGGAGGGGATAAGAGACGAGAGAAAGGGACTGGCAGCATGAGCAGGGAGAAGGGGGAGCAGGGAGAGAGCCGGGGAATCAGGGAGAGAGAGCAGGAGCAGGAAGAGAGGGAGCGCAAAGAGACTGGGGGGGGAGAGTGGGGGGGAGGGGGAGGGGGTGGAGAGCACAGAGAGATGGCTGAGATAGATGGAGAGGAGAGAGGGGGAAAGAGAAAGGGGAAGAACATAGAGAGAGCAGAATGGTCTCTGGTGGTCACATGGTCTATGGTGGTCACATGGTCTATGGTGGTCACATGGTCTATGGTGGTCACAGTGGCTAATGGATCATCAATATGCATGGAGCAGGTTATGGGAGATAATGTAGAAGCCCCCTCATTGTCGTCACTTCCTGTTGACGTGCCAGATTATTCTTGCGGGTTCAAAGGATGTATACTGTAAATGTTGGATATCAACCTTTTTTTGTTGCTCATGGATCATCAATATCCATTGGAAAAGGACTTCAGCGGTGTCTGTTTGAGGAAGACAGAGGAATTATTTTGCGGCTTCTACACATGGTCTTTTAAATACAGCCTGAGTGATAAGATCACAGCATTTCCACCAACTTGGTGTTTGGCATTTTAACTTCACCTGACATGACCCACAACCATACACTGTATACTACATATTAGCCCTGATCTCTCAGTCCTGCGGGGTTGTGATGTGGAAGCATTATTTCTCATCTTTTCCAGTCGGCATACAGGCTTGTCTTAGCGGTCACAGACGGGTATACTATATGATTCACATTACAGACTGATTCATATTGATTCCTCAAGGGCAATTCAATAGGGCAACCTGAGTAAATGTTCAGTTGAATGTTCAGTGTTTTGTTCAGCAAATTTAATTCTCATCACCCTTATTCTGTATCTGATCAAGCTTGGTTATAGACAACCTAAATATTCATACATACAAATCAAATCTTTGTTGAAAATGTGTCCTCCTTGCAGGTGTATTTTACATAGATAGTTTAAGCAATATGCACATGGCATGTTTGTCATGATGACACCACTACATCTTGTCTTGTTCATTAGAATAGAATCCACGATTGGAGGTTTCAAGCCCTTTCTATGTATTCTATTAGAATAGAATCCACGATTAGAGGTTTCAAGCCCTTTCTATGTATTCTATTAGAATAGAATCCAGGATTAGAGGTTCCAAGCCCTTTCTATGTATTCTATTAGAATAGAATCCAGGATTAGAGGTTTCAAGCCCTTTCTATGTATTCTATTAGAATAGAATCCAGGATTAGAGGTTCCAAGCCCTTTCTATGTATTCTATTAGAATAGAATCCAGGATTAGAGGTTCCAAGCCCTTTCTATGTATTCTATTAGAATAGAATCCAGGATTAGAGGTTCCAAGCCCTTTCTATGTATTCTATTAGAATAGAATCCAGGATTAGAGGTTCCAAGCCCTTTCTATGTATTCTATTAGAATATAATCCAGAATTGGAGGTTTCAAGCCCTTTCTATGTATTCTATTAGAATAGAATCCAGGATTAGAGGTTCCAAGCCCTTTCTATGAATTCCATTAGAACAAAATCCAGGATTAGAGGTTCCAAGCCCTTTCTATGTATTCTATCAGAATAGAATCCAGGATTAGAGGTTCCAAGCCCTTTCCATGTATTCTATTAGAATAGAATCCAGGATTAGAGGTTCCAAGCCCTTTCTACGTATTCTATTAGAACAGAATCCAGGATTAGAGGTTCCAAGCCCTTTCCATGTATTCTATTAGAACAGAATCCAGGATTAGAGGTTCCAAGCCCTTTCTATGTATTCTATTAGAATAGAATTCAGGATTAGAGGTTCCAAGCCCTTTCTATGTATTCTATTAGAACAGAATCCAGGATTAGAGGTTTCAAGCCCTTTCTATGTATTCTATTCGAATAGAATCCAGGATTAGAGGTTCCAAGCCCTTTCTATGAATTCCATTAGAACAAAATCCAGGATTAGAGGTTCCAAGCCCTTTCTATGTATTCTATCAGAATAGAATCCAGGATTAGAGGTTTCAAGCCCTTTCTATGTATTCTATTAGAATAGAATCCAGGATTAGAGGTTCCAAGCCCTTTCTACGTATTTTATTAGAACAGAATCCAGGATTAGAGGTTCCAAGCCCTTTCCATGTATTCTATTAGAACAGAATCCAGGATTAGAGGTTCCAAGCCCTTTCCATGTATTCTATTAGAACAGAATCCAGCATTAGAGGTTCCAAGCCCTTTCCATGTATTCTATTAGAACAGAATCCAGCATTAGAGGTTCCAAGCCCTTTCCATGTATTCTATTAGAACAGAATCCAGGATTAGAGGTTCCAAGCCCTTTCCATGTATTCTATTAGAACAGAATCCAGGATTAGAGGTTCCAAGCCCTTTCCATGTATTCTATTAGAACAGAATCCAGCATTAGAGGTTCCAAGCCCTTTCCATGTATTCTATTAGAACAGAATCCAGCATTAGAGGTTCAAAGCCCTTTCCATGTATTCTATTAGAACAGAATCCAGCATTAGAGGTTCCAAGCCCTTTCCATTTATTCTATTAGAACAGAATCCAGGATTAGAGGTTCCAAGCCCTTTCCATGTATTCTATGTATATGGTCTTACTTTCCCTTTCCTGGCACATTTCAGCTGGATCACAGCTTTTAGTTCCACAGTAATAATTACCGTGAACTTGTATCCACACCTCTCCGCAGAGGTGCTGAGCTTTCTTATATTACCACGGGCATTAACGCCGGGATTACCTTTCAATAATTACCCGAACCCTTGATTCTCTACAGATCTACTTTACAGGAAGATACTCTGCCTATCTAAGTGTGATTCTCATGGTGTAAAATGACATTACACAGCATTTAACACGTGCTTTGAGATTTGTAACATGTTCTAGAGTTCAAGAGTGCTTCTACATCTGCATTGCTTGCTGTTTGGGGTTTTATGGCTGGGTTTCTGTACAGCACTTTGTGACATCGGCCAATGTAAAAAAAAGGGCTTCATAAATACATTTGATTGATTGATTGATTGGCAGAGTTACAGGCTCTACTTGTGAGGGACTCTCTGAATAGTCAAAGGGCTCTGTTTGTTTTTTATTCAATCTTTATGTCACCAGGTCGTCCCAATGAGGTCAAAATACTTGCTTTTCAAAAGGGATACCTGGCTTGAACTAACAGCCACGGTATTTTCCAAATGATTACTAAGGTTACAAAGTCAGTCGTACCTACATGTTTAATCAGTCTCACCTTCATGTTTAATCAGTCTCACCTTCATGTTTAATCAGTCTCACCTTCATGTTTAATCAGTCTCACCTTCAGGTTTAATCAGTCTCACCTTCATGTTTAATCAGTCTCACCTTCATGTTTAATCAGTCTCACCTTCATGTTTAATCAGTCTCACCTTCATGTTTAATCAGTCTCACCTTCATGTTAAATCAGTCTCACCTTCATGTTAAATCAGTCTCACCTTCATGTTTAATCAGTCTCACCTTCATGTTTAATCAGTCTCACCTTCATGTTTAATCAGTCTCACCTTCATGTTAAATCAGTCTCACCTTCATGTTTAATCAGTCTCACCTTCATGTTTAATCAGTCTCACCTTCATGTTTAATCAGTCTCACCTTCATGTTAAATCAGTCTCACCTTCATGTTTAATCAGTCTCACCTTCATGTTTAATCAGTCTCACCTTCATGTTTAATCAGTCTCACCTTCATGTTAAATCAGTCTCACCTTCATGTTTAATCAGTCTCACCTTCATGTTTAATCAGTCTCACCTTCATGTTTAATCAGTCTCACCTTCATGTTTAATCAGTCTCACCTTCATGTTAAATCAGTCTCACCTTCATGTTAAATCAGTCTCACCTTCATGTTTAATCAGTCTCACCTTCATGTTTAATCAGTCTCACCTTCATGTTTAATCAGTCTCACCTTCATGTTTAATCAGTCTCACCTTCATGTTAAATCAGTCTCACCTTCATGTTAAATCAGTCTCACCTTCATGTTAAATCAGTCTCACCTTCATGTTTAATCAGTCTCACCTTCATGTTTAATCAGTCTCACCTTCATGTTTAATCAGCCTCACCTTCATGTTAAATCAGTCTCACCTTCATGTTAAATCAGTCTCACCTTCATGTTAAATCAGTCTCACCTTCATTTAATCAGTCTCACCTTCATGTTTAATCAGTCTCACCTTTATGTTTAATCAGTCTCACCTTCATGTTTAATCAGTCTCACCTTCATGTTTAATCAGTCTCACCTTCATGTTAAATCAGTCTCACCTTCATTTAATCAGTCTCACCTTCATTTAATCAGTCTCACCTTCATGTTTAATCAGTCTCACCTTCATGTTTAATCAGTCTCACCTTCATGTTTAATCAGTCTCACCTTCATGTTAAATCAGTCTCACCTTCATGTTAAATCAGTCTCACCTTCATGTTAAATCAGTCTCACCTTCATGTTTAATCAGTCTCACCTTCATGTTTAATCAGCCTCACCTTCATGTTTAATCAGTCTCACCTTCATTTAATCAGTCTCACCTTCATGTTTAATCAGTCTCACCTTCATGTTAAATCAGTCTCACCTTCATGTTTAATCAGTCTCACCTTCATGTTTAATCAGTCTCACCTTCATGTTAAATCAGTCTCACCTTCATGTTTAATCAGTCTCACCTTCATGTTTAATCAGTCTCACCTTCATGTTTAATCAGTCTCACCTTCATGTTAATCAGTCTCACCTTCATGTTAAATCAGTCTCACCTTCATGTTTAATCAGTCTCACCTTCATGTTTAATCAGTCTCACCTTCATGTTTAATCAGTCTCACCTTCATGTTAAATCAGTCTCACCTTCATGTTTAATCAGTCTCACCTTCATGTTTAATCAGTCTCACCTTCATGTTTAATCAGTCTCACCTTCATGTTTAATCAGTCTCACCTTCATGTTTAATCAGTCTCACCTTCATGTTTAATCAGTCTCACCTTCATTTAATCAGTCTCACCTTCATGTTTAATCAGTCTCACCTTCATGTTAAATCAGTCTCACCTTCATGTTTAATCAGTCTCACCTTCATGTTTAATCAGTCTCACCTTCATGTTTAATCAGTCTCACCTTCATGTTTAATCAGTCTCACCTTCATGTTTAATAAGTCTCACCTTCATTTAATCAGTCTCACCTTCATGTTAAATCAGTCTCACCTTCATGTTTAATCAGTCTCACCTTCATGTTTAATCAGTCTCACCTTCATGTTTAATCAGTCTCACCTTCATGTTAAATCAGTCTCACCTTCATTTAATCAGTCTCACCTTCATTTAATCAGTCTCACCTTCATGTTTAATCAGTCTCACCTTCATGTTTAATCAGTCTCACCTTCATGTTTAATCAGTCTCACCTTCATGTTTAATCAGTCTCACCTTCATGTTTAATCAGTCTCACCTTCATGTTAAATCAGTCTCACCTTCATGTTTAATCAGTCTCACCTTCATGTTTAATTTAATCAGTCTCACCTTCATGTTTAATCAGTCTCACCTTCATGTTTAATCAGTCTCACCTTCATGTTTAATCAGTCTCACCTTCATGTTTAATCAGTCTCACCTTCATGTTTAATCAGTCTCACCTTCATGTTAAATCAGTCTCACCTTCATGTTTAATCAGTCTCACCTTCATGTTTAATCAGTCTCACCTTCATGTTTAATCAGTCTCACCTTCATTTAATCAGTCTCACCTTCATGTTTAATCAGTCTCACCTTCATGTTTAATCAGTCTCACCTTCATGTTAAATCAGTCTCACCTTCATGTTTAATCAGTCTCACCTTCATGTTTAATCAGTCTCACCTTCATGTTAAATCAGTCTCACCTTCATTTAATCAGTCTCACCTTCATTTAATCAGTCTCACCTTCATGTTTAATCAGTCTCACCTTCATGTTAAATCAGTCTCACCTTCATGTTAAATCAGTCTCACCTTCATGTTTAATCAGTCTCACCTTCATGTTTAATCAGTCTCACCTTCATGTTTAATCAGTCTCACCTTCATGTTAAATCAGTCTCACCTTCATGTTTAATCAGTCTCACCTTCATGTTTAATCAGTCTCACCTTCATGTTTAATCAGTCTCACCTTCATGTTTAATCAGTCTCACCTTCATGTTTAATCAGTCTCACCTTCATGTTTAATCAGTCTCACCTTCATTTAATCAGTCTCACCTTCATGTTAAATCAGTCTCACCTTCATTTAATGTTTAATCAGTCTCACCTTCATGTTTAATCAGTCTCACCTTCATGTTTAATCAGTCTCACCTTCATGTTTAATCAGTCTCACCTTCATGTTTAATCAGTCTCACCTTCATGTTTAATCAGTCTCACCTTCATGTTAAATCAGTCTCACCTTCATGTTTAATCAGTCTCACCTTCATGTTTAATCAGTCTCACCTTCATGTTTAATCAGTCTCACCTTCATGTTTAATCAGTCTCACCTTCATGTTTAATCAGTCTCACCTTCATGTTTAATCAGTCTCACCTTCATTTAATCAGTCTCACCTTCATGTTAAATCAGTCTCACCTTCATGTTTAATCAGTCTCACCTTCATGTTTAATCAGTCTCACCTTCATGTTTAATCAGTCTCACCTTCATGTTTAATCAGTCTCACCTTCATGTTAAATCAGTCTCACCTTCATGTTTAATCAGTCTCACCTTCATGTTTAATCAGTCTCACCTTCATGTTTAATCAGTCTCACCTTCATGTTAAATCAGTCTCACCTTCATGTTTAATCAGTCTCACCTTCATGTTTAATCAGTCTCACCTTCATGTTTAATCAGTCTCACCTTCATGTTTAATCAGTCTCACCTTCATGTTTAATCAGTCTCACCTTCATGTTTAATCAGTCTCACCTTCATGTTTAATCAGTCTCACCTTCATGTTTAATCAGTCTCACCTTCATGTTTAATCAGTCTCACCTTCATTTAATGTTTAATCAGTCTCACCTTCATGTTTAATCAGTCTCACCTTCATGTTTAATCAGTCTCACCTTCATGTTTAATCAGTCTCACTTCATGTTTAATCAGTCTCACCTTCATGTTTAATCAGTCTCACCTTCATTTAATCAGTCTCACCTTCATGTTTAATCAGTCTCACCTTCATGTTTAATCAGTCTCACCTTCATGTTTAATCAGTCTCACCTTCATGTTTAATCAGTCTCACCTTCATGTTTAATCAGTCTCACCTTCATGTTTAATCAGTCTCACCTTCATTTAATCAGTCTCACCTTCATGTTTAATCAGTCTCACCTTCATTTAATCAGTCTCACCTTCATGTTTAATCAGTCTCACCTTCATGTTTAATCACCTTCATGTTTAATCAGTCTCACCTTCATGTTTAATCAGTCTCACCTTCATGTTTAATCAGTCTCACCTTCATGTTTAATCAGTCTCACCTTCATTTAATCAGTCTCACCTTCATTTAATCAGTCTCACCTTCATGTTTAATCAGTCTCACCTTCATGTTTAATCAGTCTCACCTTCATGTTTAATCAGTCTCACCTTCATTTAATCAGTCTCACCTTCATGTTTAATCAGTCTCACCTTCATGTTTAATAAGTCTCACCTTCATTTAATCAGTCTCACCTTCATGTTTAATCAGTCTCACCTTCATGTTTAATCAGTCTCACCTTCATGTTTAATCAGTCTCACCTTCATGTTTAATCAGTCTCACCTTCATTTAATCAGTCTCACCTTCATGTTTAATCAGTCTCACCTTCATGTTTAATCAGTCTCACCTTCATGTTTAATCAGTCTCACCTTCATGTTTAATCAGTCTCACCTTCATTTAATCAGTCTCACCTTCATGTTTAATCAGTCTCACCTTCATGTTTAATCAGTCTCACCTTCATTTAATCAGTCTCACCTTCATGTTTAATCAGTCTCACCTTCATGTTTAATCAGTCTCACCTTCATTTAATCAGTCTCACCTTCATTTAATCAGTCTCACCTTCATGTTTAATCAGTCTCACCTTCATTTAATCAGTCTCACCTTCATTTAATCAGTCTCACCTTCATGTTTAATCAGTCTCACCTTCATGTTTAATCAGTCTCACCTTCATGTTTAATCAGTCTCACCTTCATGTTTAATCAGTCTCACCTTCATGTTTAATAAGTCTCACCTTCATTTAATCAGTCTCACCTTCATGTTTAATCAGTCTCACCTTCATTTAATCAGTCTCACCTTCATGTTTAATCAGCCTCACCTTCATGTTTAATCAGTCTCACCATGTTTTCAGTCTCATGTTTAATCAGTCTCACCTTCATGTTTAATCAGTCTCACCTTCATGTTTAATCAGTCTCACCTTCATTTAATAAGTCTCACCTTCATTTAATCAGTCTCACCTTCATGTTTAATCAGTCTCACCTTCATTTAATCAGTCTCACCTTCATGTTTAATCAGCCTCACCTTCATGTTTAATCAGTCTCACCTTAATGTTTAATCAGTCTCACCTTCATGTTTAATCAGTCTCACCTTCATGTTTAATCAGTCTCACCTTCATTTAATCAGTCTCACCTTCATGTTTAATCAGTCTCACCTTCATGTTTAATAAGTCTCACCTTCATTTAATCAGTCTCACCTTCATGTTTAATCAGTCTCACCTTCATTTAATCAGTCTCACCTTCATGTTTAATCAGCCTCACCTTCATGTTTAATCAGTCTCACCTTCATTTAATCAGTCTCATCTTCATGTTTAATCAGTCTCACCTTCATTTAATCAGTCTCACCTTCATTTAATCAGTCTCACCTTCATTTAATCAGTCTCACCTTCATGTTTAATCAGTCTCACCTTCATTTAATCAGTCTCACCTTCATGTTTAATCAGTCTCACCTTCATGTTTAATCAGTCTCACCTTCATTTAATCAGTCTCATCTTCATGTTTAATCAGTCTCACCTTCATTTAATCAGTCTCACCTTCATTTAATCAGTCTCACCTTCATTTAATCAGTCTCACCTTCATGTTTAATCAGTCTCACCTTCATGTTTAATCAGTCTCACCTTCATTTAATCAGTCTCACCTTCATTTAATCAGTCTCACCTTCATGTTTAATCAGTCTCACCTTCATTTAATCAGTCTCACCTTCATTTAATCAGTCTCACCTTCATTTAATCAGTCTCACCTTCATTTAATTCATCTCACCTTCAGGTTTAATCAGTCTCACCTTCATTTAATCAGTAACCTTCATTTAATCTGTCTCACCTTCATTTAAACAGCACATTGGAGATGTACTTCAGGTTTAATAATCTGCTCTGCTTGTGTGAAACAGCACAGTGGAGATTTACCAGGAATAATCTGCTTGTGTGAAACAGCACAGTGGAGATGTACCAGGAATAATCTGCTTGTGTGAAACAGCACAGTGGAGATGTACCAGGAATAATCTGCTGTGTGAAACAGCACAGTGGAGATGTACCAGGAATAATCTGCTTGTGTGAAACAGCACAGTGGAGATGTACCAGGAATAATCTGCTAGTGTGAAACAGCACAGTGGAGATGTACCAGGAATAATCTGCTAGTGTGAAACAGCACAGTGGAGATGTACCAGGAATAATCTGCTAGTGTGAAACAGCACAGTGGAGATGTACCAGGAATAATCTGCTTGTGTGAAACAGCACAGTGGAGATGTACCAGGAATAATCTGCTTGTGTGAAACAGCACAGTGGAGATGTACCAGGAATAATCTGCTAGTGTGAAACAGCACAGTGGAGATGTACCAGGAATAATCTGCTAGTGTGAAACAGCACAGTGGAGATGTACCAGGAATAATCTGCTAGTGTGAAACAGCACAGTGGAGATGTACCAGGAATAATCTGCTAGTGTGAAACAGCACAGTGGAGATGTACCAGGAATAATCTGCTAGTGTGAAACAGCACAGTGGAGATGTACCAGGAATAATCTGCTAGTGTGAAACAGCACAGTGGAGATGTACCAGGAATAATCTGCTAGTGTGAAACAGCACAGTGGAGATGTACCAGGAATAATCTGCTAGTGTGAAACAGCACAGTGGAGATTTACCAGGAATAATCTGCTAGTGTGCAATACCTTTCAGTTCCTCAGCACAGTAGATACTTACCAGGAACAAGACTTGTAGCACTAGATAGAGACTGAGGCAGGCAGAGGTGATGTGTAGCACAGGAGGCACCATGCAGACTGTGAACTTTGATGTAATTCCACAGCCAATAAAGTCCCCCAGGGAGTGTGCCTCCCTGTCGAAGAATTTCAGACGAGGTGTCTAAAGCCAGGCGGCTACAAGTCCCACCCTACCTTAATAACAGTCCCTTAGGGCCTAGGGGCTTTAGGAAAGTTAGGGGAAAACCCCATTACTGTCACAGTAGGTGCCTCTCTATCTCCACCTCCCCACCGCCCCCCCTCCCCCCATAGGTCTCTGGGAATTAGGACAGGTCACTAAAGTCTCTCTTTGTGGAGAGAAAACGTGCAAAGTCATGTCATTGATCCTTTGTCTTGTAATTTTTTTTTTTACAAAGGACTCCTATCTATCTCCAGAGTCAGTGCTTTAGGCCGTATTAGTTTGTAATCTCACAACACAGGTGTCTGACCCAGATACCTGGGGCTGTCTACTGACCACGACCAGGGAGAGGGAAAGGTTGACATTGGCAAGGTACAAACCCAAGGAACATGAAGACGCATGCACACACAGACACACACACACACACACACACACACACACACACACACACACACACACACACACACACACACACACACACACACACACACACACACACACACACACACACACACACACACACACACACACACACACACACACACACACACACACACACACACACACACACACACACACACACACACACACACACACACACGCACGCGCACGCGCACGCACACGCACAAAGGGATCTCATCTTATTGATCTCACATTATTTCATGAAGTGATCTGTTTTTCTCCTAACAAAACAGGTGGAGAGGTTCAGGTGTTAGAAGAAAAACAAATGCTTAGTAAAAGCATACAGGGTTCATGTCCCCATAGAGGAACTATGAACGGTTCCACCAGCCTTTTTAGCCTTTAAAATTATAACAATAATGACATACCATATATCATAAGGCCTATCTTTGAGGACCTAGTTATATCCTGACACAGGGGTGTTAGGAAACTCCTGGTTTACAGGCCACATCAGGCCTGCAAGTCACGTTATGCTGGATTGTAAAAGTGATGTGTAATTACTATCGGAATCGAGACAGTTAGGATATTAGTGTAATTAAAAACATTTTTATTTTATGTTACATTTATTTTATTTATTTTATCACCCGCAACCTGCATTCAGAATGACTGCCATGGTGGGGAAGAATGAATTCTGAGACTACCTCAATCACATAAACTAAGCAATAAGTCCAACTACTAACGTATTCGTTTAGAAATAATGTACGTTATTTATCTTTGTGTAGCACAAAATTATTCAAACAATCAATGTACATGCAAAAAATACCGATTTTAAAATGAAGAATTCTGAAAAATCATTCTTCAATAGAGCGTGCTGAGAAATACGATACATGGCTTCTATGTGGAACCATACTTGCCTTCCAAAAAAATCATCAAAGAACCATTTCATCCAAAACGAATTCTTCAGATCAAAATTGTTCTTGTTTAGAACCCTTTCCCTTCACATAGAAAAAAAGGGTTCCAAAATGGTTCTAAAAGTGTAGTTTGAAGGTGGCATGTAACCTTAGCAGTTAAGACGATCGGGCCAGTAAGTGAAAGGGTTACTGGTTCAAATCCCCAAAGCTGTGTCCTTGAACAAGGCACTTAAACCTAATGACTCCTGTAAGTCGTTCTGGATAAGAGTGTTTACTGTGAGGTAAGGATTGTGCATTTGCTTTAATGGGAAATGTATTGCTTTTTGAAACTGCCTTTGATGCTCTGAATTTGCAACAAGATCCCACAGTCTCACTTCAGCGTTCAATGTTTGTCCGGGGCAAGGATAAACATCAAAAGTAGACTGTTAAACATAGCTATTCATTCCAACTAGATGAGGTATTGGTTAAGGTTTTGGACAGAGTTAAAACAGAAACAAATTATGATTCATTTTAGGCATTAATTCAGAATGGTTAAGGCAAGGGTTAAGGTAAGGGTTAAGGTCAAGGGTTAAGGTAAGGGTTAAGGGTTAAGGTAAGGGTTAAGGTTAAGGTAAGGGTTAAGGTAAGGGTTAAGGTTAAGGGTTAAGGTAAGGGTTAAGGTAAGGGTTAAGGTTAGGGTTAAGGTTAAGGTAAGGGTTAAGGTTAAGGTAAGGGTTAAGGTAAGGGTTAAGGTTAGGGTTAAGGTTAAGGTAAGGTTTAAGGTAAGGGTTAAGGTAAGGGTTAAGGTTAGGGTTAAGGTTAGGGTTAAGGTAAGGGTTAGGGTAAGGGTTAAGGTTAGGGTTAAGGGAAGGGTTAGGGTAAGGGTTAAGGTTAGGGTTAAGGTAAGGGTTAAGGTAAAGGTAAAGGTTAAGGTAAGGGTTAAGGTTAGGGTTAAGGTAAAGGTTAGGGTAAGGGTTAAGGTTAAGGTAAGTGTTAAGGTTAAGGTAAAGGTTAAGGTAAGGGTTAAGGTTAAGGTAAGGGTTAAGGTTAAGGTAAGGGTTAAGGTAAAGGTTAAGGTAAGGGTTAAGGTTAGGGTTAAGGTAAGGGTTAAGGTAAAGGTTAAGGTAAGGGTTAAGGTAAGGGTTAAGGTAAGGGTTAAGGTTAGGGTTAAGGTAAGGGTTAAGGTAAAGGTTAAGGTAAAGGTCAAGGTAAGGGTTAAGGTTAAGGTAAGGGTTAAGGTTAGAGTTAAGGTAAGGGTTAAGGTTAAGGTAAGGGTTAAGGTTAAGGTTAAGGTAAGGGTTAAGGTTAAGGTAAGGGTTAAGGTTAAGGTAAGGGTTAGGATTAAGGTAAGGGTTAAGGTAAAGGTTAAGGTAAGGGTTAAGGTTAGGGTTAAGGTAAGGGTTAAGGTAAAGGTTAAGGTAAGGGTTAAGGTAAGGGTTAAGGTAAGGGTTAAGGTTAAGGTTAAAGGGTTAAGGTTAAAGGTTAAGGTAAAGGTCAAGGTAAGGGTTAAGGTTAAGGTAAGGGTTAAGGTTAGAGTTAAGGTAAGGGTTAAGGTTAAGGTAAGGGTTAAGGTTAAGGTTAAGGTAAGGGTTAAGGTTAAGGTAAGGGTTAAGGTTAAGGTAAGGGTTAAGGTAAAGGTTAAGGTAAGGGTTAAGGTTAGGGTTAAGGTAAGGGTTAAGGTAAAGGTTAAGGTAAGGGTTAAGGTAAGGGTTAAGGTAAGGGTTAAGGTTAGGGTTAAGGTAAGGGTTAAGGTAAAGGTTAAGGTAAAGGTCAAGGTAAGGGTTAAGGTTAAGGTAAGGGTTAAGGTTAGAGTTAAGGTAAGGGTTAAGGTTAAGGTAAGGGTTAAGGTTAAGGTTAAGGTTAAGGTAAGGGTTAAGGTTAAGGTAAGGGTTAAGGTTAAGGTAAGGGTTAGGATTAAGGTAAAGGTTAAGGTAAGGGTTAAGGTTAATGTAAGGGTTAAGGTTAAGGTAAGGGTTAAGGTTAAGGTAAGGGTTAAGGTTAAGGTAAAGGTTAAGGTAAGGGTTAAGGTAAGGGTTAAGGTAAGGGTTAAGGTTAGGGTTAAGGTAAGGGTTAAGGTAAAGGTCAAGGTAAGTGTTAAGGTAAAGGTTAAGGTTAAGGTTAAGGTAAGGGTTAAGGTTAAGGTAAAGGGTTAAGGTTAAGGTTAAGGTAAGGGTTAGGGTTAAGGTAAAGGTTAAGGTAAGGGTTAAGGTTAGGGTTAAGGTAAGGGTTAGGGTAAGGGTTGAGGTTAGGGTTAAGGGAAGGGTTAGGGTAAGGGTTAAGGTTAGGGTTAAGGTAAGGGTTAAGGTAAGGGTTAAGGTAAGGGTTAAGGTTAAGGTAAGGGTTAAGGTAAAGGTTAAGGTAAGGGTTAAGGTTAGGGTTAAGGTAAGGGTTAGGGTAAGGGTTAAGGTAAGGGTTAAGGTAAGGGTTAAGGTAAAGGTTAAGGTAAGGGTTAAGGTTAGGGTTAAGGTAAGGGTTAAGGTTAAGGTAAGGGTTAAGGTTAAGGTAAGGGTTAAGGTAAAGGTTAAGGTAAAGGTCAAGGTAAAGGTCAAGGTAAAGGTTAAGGTAAGGGTTAAGGTAAGGGTTAAGGTAAGGGTTAAGGTAAGGGTTAAGGTAAGGGTCAAGGTCAAGGTAAAGGTTAAAGTAAAGGTTAACCAGTTGCGATGAGCAAACCCGTATCCGGGAGCGTCATCATAGCCTCAAATGCATTAGCATAACGCAACGGACATAAATACCCCTAGAAACTTTTGCTATTCATGAAAATCACAAATGAAATTAAATAAATATATTTAAACACAAGCTTAGCCTTTTGTTAACAACACTGTCAT